>NW_026517065.1:0-313557 GCF_026229845.1 Diaporthe amygdali | reverse complement strand
AAAAAAAATTAAAAATAAATATATAAATATTATTTATTTAAAAAAATAAACTTTTTATTTTTATTTTTAAAAATTAAATCTTTTTTTTTAAAATTATTTAATATTTATAATTAGTTTTATTTAATTTTTTAATTTTATTTAATAATAATAGTAATATATTATATTTTATTAAATAAATTTATAAATAATTAATAAATATTATTAAAATTAAATATAAATATATATTATTTATTTAATAGTTTTTTAAATATATAATTTTTTTTTATTTATTTAATTTATTTTAATTTTTTTCTTTTTTTATAAATATAATTAATAATTTAATTTCTTTTAATTTTTAATTATTAATAATAAAATAATTAAAAAAATTTATAATAGCTTTTATAGCTAAATTTAAAATATAAGCTATATATTATATATTAATATTAAAATTATTTATTTTTTTTAAATAATAAGTTAATTTAAATTTATTAAAAAATATATTATTATTAAAGCTATTATTTTATATAATATTATAAATAATTAGTTTTAAAAGTATATATATAAATAAATAAATAAAAAGCTAAATAATAAAAAACTTAAAATAATAAAATATTAAATATATTTTTAAATTATAAATAAATTAATATTTAAAAGTATTAAAACTTCATTATATAAAACTTTATATATATAAAAACTATTATATACTTTTTTAAAAAATTTAAATTTTATAAAATAAATAATTAATATATAAGCTTAATAAATAATAAAATAAAAATAAAATATATATATATTTATTAATTAATATTTTAATTTTAAATTTTTATTTAAAAAATTTATTATAATTTTTAAATATTTAGTAAAATTAATAAAAATTTAAATATTTAATTATAATAAAATTCCCTTATTATTAATTTTTAAATATTTAACTATTTTTTAAATATTTATAATAGTTTTATTATATTATTAAAAAAAATAATTTTATAACTTTTAATAATATAGTTTTAATATATTTTTAATAAATATTAATATTATTTAAATTAAATTAAATATTAAAAATAAAATTTATTTATTTAAATAATTTATTAATTTATTAAATAATTTAAAAAATAAAATATTAAAAAATAAATTATTTAATAAAAGAAATTTAATAACTTTATTTAAATATATTTATTTATTAATATTAAAGTTATATAAATAAAAAATTTTATAATTTTTATTTTATATATTATTTAATTTAAAAAATAAATTTATTATTAATATTTATATTAATAATTATAATTTTAAATTAAATATAAATTTATTATTATAATTTAATTTTAAATAAATTTAAATTAATATAAATATTAATTAATATAATAATATTTTTTTTTAAAAAGAAATATATATTTTTTATTAATATTTTTTTACTTTTTTTATTAAAAATAATTTTTTTATAGTATTTTTAATAATATAAAATATTTTTAAAGCTTATTTAAATTTTAATAGTATTATATAAATATTTATAATTATAATTAAGTATAATATAAATAAATTTAACTTTTTAATAAGTTTAAATATTAATAAATAATAATTTATAAATAAATAAATTCTTTTTTAATATATAAATATTTAGTAAGTTAAATTTAAAATTAAAGTTATTTTTTTTTTATTAATTATAGTATTTTTTTCTAGTTTTTTAAATAAAGTTTTATTATTATTATTATTAAAAATATAATTATTATTAATTTTAAAAAAAATTTAAAATTAAGGTATATTAAAAAGTTTAAAAAAATTTATTTTAAAGTAATAAAATAATAATAAATAAAAGTAAAAGTATAATTATAAATATATATATATATATTTATATATTAATATAATAAAATATTAAAAAAAAAAAAAAATAATAAAAAAAATTAATATTTTATTTATAATATTTTAATTTTAAATTTATTATATTTAAAAATATAAAATTTATTATATATATATATATATATATATTATTAAAATACTTTAAAGTTTATTATATATATAATTATATATATTATTAAAATACTTTAAAGTTTATTATATATATATAAATATATATTATACTTTATATATTTAAATATTTTTAAATTTATTATATATATATAAATATATATTTTATTTTATATATTTAAATATAATAAGTTTAATATACTTTTAAATTTAAATATTTTAAATTTTATTATTATTTTATATTTAAATATTTTAAAATTTATTATATTTTTATATTTAAAAACTTTAAATTTTAAAATAATTATAATATATATATATATATATATATATATTTAAATATTTTAAAATTTATTAATAATATATATATATAAGTTTTTAAAAGTTAATTTATATATATTTTTATATATATATTAAATATTTTTTTTTTTATTTTTTTATTTTTTATTTTTTTATTAAAAAAAACTTTTATATAAAATAAGCTTTTATTTTTAATTTAAAATTAAAAAGTAAATAAATTTTAACTTTAAAAAATATTAATTATAATTATAATATTATTATTTTTTATAAATAAACTTTTTTTATATAATAAAAAACTTTTTTTTATAATTAATATTAAAAATTTTTTAAATTTTATTATATTTATTTTTAATACTTTCTTTAATTATTTTTTTAATATATTAATATTAAAATTAAAAAAAAAAAAAAATTTAAAAAAAAAAAATAATATTTATAGTAAAAGGTAAAGTAAAAGGTAGAATAGGTATAAAATTTAAATTATTTTTTTTTACTATAAGTAATATAATAAGGTTAATAGTATTATTATTTAAGCTATTTTTAATAAATATATTATTAAAATTTTAAATTTAAATTTTATTATTTAATAAAAGAATTAATTAAATTAAAAAAAAAAGTATTTAATTTATTTTAAATATTTTTAAAAAAAGAAATAGTTTTTCCTATTAAATAAATATATTATTAAATAAAAAAAAAATAAAGTTTAAAATAAATATATTTTAAAATTAAATATATTATTAATAAAGTTTTAATTATTATTTATAACTTTAAAAGTATTAAAAATATATTTTTTAGCTTTATTAATAGCTATAAATGCTTTAAGTAATACTTTAAGTATTTTATTTAAATTATTATAATATTTTATAATAAGGGAAAAATATTTTCTAAAATATAGAAAGTAAAAGTAATTATAGAAAAAAGGAATTTAATTTATAAGAAAGGAAGTAATCTATATATTTATCTTTTTTTTTTTTTTTACTTTTTTTTATTATTCTTTTAAAGCTTAAAAATTAAGCTTAAACAGTTATAAGTGCTATATAAGTAATTTAAAATTAAAATAAACTAAAAATAGGGTTAAAAAGTAAAAGAAAAGAGGAAAAAAAAGAGAAAAACTAATATATTATATATAAAAATTTTTATTTTTTTTTAAATTTATATTTTAAAGTTTTTATAATATATTTAAATTTAAATAATATTTAATATTAAAAGTATATATATAATATATAAATATTTTATATAACTACTTATTTAAATATAATTTATAATAATAAACTTTATATTAATTTAATAAATATTTTTTAATTATAAATTTTTTTTTATATAATTTAAATATATATAATATATAAAATAAGTATTAATAATAATTATTTAATAATATTTAATATATTAAAACTATTTTAAATAAAAATATATATTAAAAGTTAAAAATTATAATATTAATAATTTATATATTTTTTAATATTTTAATAAAAAAAATATATTAATAATTAAATTTCTTTTTATATAATTTAAATATATATAATATATATAATATATATTAATAAGTATTAATTATATTTATATAATAAAATAAATCTTTTTTATAAAAAAAGTTTTATTAAAAGTTAAAAAATATAATAATAATAAATTTTATATTTTTAAAGTTTTTAGTAAAAAAGTATACTAATAGTTAGATTTCTTTTTATATAATTTAAATATATATAATATATATAATATATATTAATAAGTATTATTTATATTTATATAAGAAAATAAATTCTTTTTATATATAAAGTTTTATTAAAAGTTAAAAAATATAAAAATAATAAATTTTATATTTTTAAAGTTTTTAATAAAAAGAATATATTAATAGTTAAATTTTTCTTTATATAATTTAAATAAATATAATATATATAATATATATTAATAAGTATTATTTATATTTATATAGTAAAATAAATTTATTTTAAATATAAGTTTATATTTAAAGTTAAAAAAATAAAATAATAATAAAATATATATTTTTTAATTTTTTAATAAAAAAGTATATTAATAGTTAAATTTCTTTTTATATAATTTAAATATATAAAATATATATAATATATATTAATAAATATTACTTATAATTATATAATATAATAAATTTATTTTAAATATATATATATATTAAAAGTTAAAAAAAATATAATAATAATAAATAATAAAATAATTATTTTTTTATTTATATTATATTTATTTATAAAGTATTTAGTTAATATTTATATATAACTTATATATATATTTTATATAAAAAAAATATTTTAAAATATATATTATATTAATATTAATATTTAAAATATTTAAAACTATTTAAATTATTTATTTATTTATTTAATATTAATATATATATCTTTTATTTTAAATAAATTTTATAGTTTTAAGAATTTAGGTTATAAAACTTTATAGTTTAATAGTTAAAACTTTATTAAAAATAATAATAGCTTAGGTTTAAATTCTAGTAGGGTTATTTTAGCTTAAGTTTTTAAAACTATTTTTATTTTTTTTATTTTTTTTTAAAAAAGCTTATATTATATTAGTATTTTTAGCTTTTTATTAAAATTAGTTATATATAAAGTAAAAATATTATTATAAAGTTAAATTTTAGTTTAATTTAATAGAATATTAAAAAGCTTATTTAAATAAAATCTATTTATAAATTATATTTATATTTATATTTATATTTACTATATATATATATAGAATTTTAAATTCTAAATATAAATATAAATATAAATATAAATATAGAATATAAGCTTAAATTGAATATAAATATAAATATAAATATATATATTTGTATTTATGTATTTGTATTTGTATTTGTGTATTTGTATTTATAAATATATAAATATAAATATATTGTTATAATTCTGATTATAGGTTTAAGTATAGGTTTATTTATAATAGAATTTTTTTTATTAGCTACTATAAAAAGAACTCCTTTATAATATAGCCTTTATATATTATAATATTAAGTAAGTTATTAATTATAATTGCTAGTAATATATAATAGTAAGCTTTTTATTTAAAAAAACTTTTAATTATTAATATATATTTAATTAATCTTTAGCTAGTTTTTTTTATACTATTCCTTTTATTAATAGCTAATTTATTATAAAAAACAAATATTTTAACTATATATAAAAGCTTTAAGATTTTATATAAATAGTATTTATAAAAATCTTTATTATATTATTAAGCTAATATATAAACTTACTTATTAAACTAATTATATTATTTAAATATTTTAGTAATAGTATTAGTATAGTAGTTAATTTAATAGTGCTTAGTAAGAAAACTTTATATTTTATTAAGATATATATTAGGCTTTTTAAAAAAAAGATTTTTAAGCTTTTAAACTATATAAATTAGATATTAGTTAAGCTAAATAGAATTACTATAAGGAAAATAATTACTAATTTTAAAAGTTTATTATTTAAAAATAATACTATTTAATAGTATAAATAATAGTATACTTAAAGCTATAATACTTATAATTGCAACCCGCTTATAGTACTGCTGGATTATATTATAATAGTAGCGGAATTTAGCTTTAAGCTATTTATTAGGTAGTAAAAGGTTAAGTTATAAGTAAAATTATAATATTTATAATTTAATGCTTAATAAATAATAGCTAACTATTGTAATAGCCTTTTTTTACTTAATTAGGTAATTTAAGTGTATAGGCGATAACGATAAGGGTGTTGAGGGAGGATTTATAAGTTCCTAAGCCTGTTTGTAAATTTTAGTGGTGCGCATAGGCTTAACTAAATTAACAAGGGGGGGGTAGCATTTTGCTTTCCACAGACAGTGGATAGGGAAACTTGGTGGTGGTCTGCTGGCGTGCCCCCTTCTGTCCTCGTGTTCGACGCTGGGGCACGGTTTGGTCAATTTGTTACTTTATGTTATTACATGATGGAGAGATCTGGATGTGATTGAATAAAGAGGCTGTAGACACGTGTTGGCCAGCAGACAGTGTCCTTTACCTGAGTAACTGGCTGCGACGAGATTCATGGCCCCTGCCAGGGCGGGTTCGCGCGGCATCCCTTTCAGGATGGCTTGGTCGACAATGATGCTGCGCCAGGCGCACCATCAGCTGAAGGGAATTGGCTTGCCAAGCACTGCATATTGTTGCATACAGAAGTCATTGTTTGACCAGAGCCAAAAACTCCCTTGCCCAGAAATTCCACGGAGGCTTGCCGCCCGCCTGAGAGCACCTTGGAGGGGCGGATTCTTATCTTGTCCTCGCTCAAGCGGCTGAAGGGCTTGGCCATCTTTCTAATAAATAATGCGTATTTAAGATCCTGTTAGAAGGTCGCCTTCTAGTCACTGCTTGCACAAACCCATGCCATACGAGATCGACTGCATGTGGTTTGCTGCTGCTGGGACGTCACTTCAATGCAATGATTTACCAAGGCTTCGATTGGCCGAGAAAAGGAAAGTAAAACTTATTGATTATTCAAATTTTGGTAATACATTGTAAATTCTTGTTTGATAGATGAGAAAAATTTATACCCATAAAAACTGTGTGCTTAGCACTTCCAATGAGGTTGACACATCCTCACTTTCACCTCGAGCGCGATATATAGATTGGTCAAGCAGATGATCTTGAGTTCTGTATTGGTAAGGACCTGGGTCTCTCACCAGCCCTATCCTAAAGAGCGCCTCACTATCTTGCACTTGGCATGGTGGAGTTGTGCCCAAGTCTTCGCCAGTCGAAGGAGACCGTGATACTTTCCAGCTTGCTGTTACCTTTCAGTATCTTGAGCCATTCAGCCCCTGTCCGTAATGAGACTGTGAGGAAGGCTCACAGCTTTCATAACCTTCTCGCACCCTGCCGGGCCTGTTTAGAGTATTTGGCTCTAGAAAGGACCTAGAGACAACTCCGATAGTGAACATGGGCGTTCTCCGTGGCATGAGCGGCAGGCGCTTACAACTGATACCATACGCACATTTACTTACGCCACATGATACCTGACGTTGAGAAAGCTATGACACAATTCTTTGCATGCGCAAGTGGCCCTCTGAAGGGATCGATGTGAAGGCCACAGCCGTCGAAGCCCTCTCTCTGGACTTATGACCCTTTGGTTCAACTCAAAACCGTCATTATGAACACCTTTCAGATATGAACATTAATTTTCTACGAGTTGTTAGACTCATATAAAATCCTAGAATTCCTAGCAATTCAAAACAGACTTCAAATCGTGAATTTAGTTACGGAATGACACTGTATTCAAGGCTCAACATGGATTTGGAACACAAATAACCATTTCTCAGAGGAACTCCTTCTTCTAAGCAAATCCCATCCGAATCTGCTCGCTCGGCTCCGTCGGCACGAGGGCTATTCGAATAAGCTTCCCTTGTTTTGGCTTCCGAGGGTCTTCCAGTTCCGACTTTGGCTCTCTAAAAGCTTTTAATTTCGATTACATCAATTGGAACTCTGGTCTGATCAGCCTTCGTGCAGGGAGTTGAAGTTGAAACCGTCCCTTCCCTTCTCTTTGCTTATACAGCTACAAACCTCTAGTCATGGAATCCCCTGAGCCCCTTTCACTCCAAGTCTGTGTCTCTTGCGTGGTCATTACCATAGGAAGCCTGCTTGGAGTGCAAGGCCTCCTTTGCGACCGAATCACCGCCCGACGGTCTTCCCGATGGATCATACCAGGAAGGAACGCATAGTGACCTTTTCTCAAGTTCCCTGAGATGCTTTCAGGTTGGTTTCGATGCTTCAAATGGCCTTTTCATCATGGCACTGATAAATTTGATTCTAAGCAAGGTATATCGTTGTGTCTGCCACATCTAATCATAGTGAGATCGCTTGAGCTGCTCCTAGTCTTTGGACACTACTAAGCTGTATTTAAAATTTCTATATTTCTTTTTAGAAACTTCAAAAGTCGAGGTATGTTTGGCCATTATGTCAGCTCACATTAGAGAATTCTGCTCATACACGCCTAGCTCGTCTTCCCGTCTTCTGTTTCTAGCTCATATGAGAATTTCGCACATTAGGAATGAAACTAGAGGCTCATGCCGTTCCGATGAATATAGAAGTGCAGTGACGATCGTTTCATGGCCCATGGGTCCCATATCTTTCCTTGCTAGAGAAACTCTTGTCGGTACTTGGCCGTGCTTTGCTTTTAAATATTCGCTAGATTCTTCTCTAGGGCATCATATATGGATCTCGCCCAACACTGCAATCCAGAAGGTCTTTCAGACGGAACTGGACAGCTGTCTGGGGCAAGAAATGTCATGAACCTCGTCCCAAAACGTTTTGGTGGCTTCGAAACTCGGCGGATATGAGGGCATTTCGAACCGCTCCAAGCGGGTACCGTCGTAGCTGTTTCGCAGCAGAAACTTTGTTTTTGAGGTTGAGAGTGGCGATCGGAGCCACTCATGTCCACGCCAGCGCGGAAGGCTTCGAAGATGGTCCAACTGCGGGAATAACATTCCGCATAGATGAGCTCACTCCAAAGTGTCGAGCAGCTGGCCTAAAGCCATGAGATCTAGTACTGGTCTGAAGGTTTAGAGGATCTATGGTATGCAGCAGTAAGAAAACGTGATAGTGCGGAATCTCATGCCTCTCTGGCACTTGCTAACCGCGGCATGCACTACGATTCCCCCAAACCACACCACCTTGAGACCTTAGCCGTCCAGGATGATCGTTTTGTAGACTTCGTGGTAAAGGTTGCCTTCCTCGCTGCATACGGCTTTGACGGCTGACTCGGCTTTATTCTGGTTCATGTCTCGCAGACGAGGCCTGATGGACTCAGGGAAATGATCCTAAAAGGCGGTATTCTTGTCTGGCGCAGCAGGTTCGCTGAACGCAGTCATCTACCAAGCTATTTGAGCCGCGGGAAGCCATGCTGGACTATGATATCCAGTCGCCCACAATGAAATCGAATTTTGTACGTCGGGGTAGCACGGCCACAATCTCTGAGATATCCATGACAGCACCGATTGAATTGCAGAGTTGAACAGCACGGCAAGGTAGAACCGATTCCTCATTGTCAGACATTCAGTTACAGCGTTTAGATATGCCCTGTTGAGAGTAAGCCGCGGCGTGATTGGTGACAGCAGTCTTCGCGGCAGGCGGAAGAGCTATACACAGGATAAGATGTTTTGCAGTAGCAGATCTGACCGAAACACAGCAGACTAGATGGAAGTTCCCTTCGTTTACCGGGTAAGCGCGAGTCCAGTGTTTTGCTAAAAAGTCGGCAGGTGAAAAGGCTTGTCATTCATGCTCTTCGCATTCCCAGTTTCGGCTAGCAGTTTTATGATTTTTACCCAGATAATTGGGTCGAATCATAGCAACTATTGTCTCACCGTTCTTGCATCAGGTTCCAGTACGGTAGGTATATAACACCTCCTCCTGTTGGCAGTGCCAGAAGCGGTGGCAAGCAAAGTGTGTGAGCATCCAGGAGGGTTTCTGCCGGAGTCACTTCGAAGCCACGTTGGAGCAAGAAGCGATTTCCTCAAGGGGTTTTCAAATTCTCTCTGGAGTTTTCTTATACTTGAGATATTACACCGTATTTATTCCCAACGTACCCTTTATACCAAAAGAAGGAGAAAATGTTATAAAGATAATTAGTCGAAGTAAGGCAGCTGAATATATTGATGAGCTTGACCGAGCTGGTGCTCGGCAGGCATCGACTAATTTTCTGAAGTGAGACCGTCCACGATTGGTGATAATAAAAAAGTGCTGAGCAAGTCCAGCCAGTAATTACGCACCTGTGTCGCCTTGTTATTATCTTCTGGTGAATCGTACTGCCGCCTGTCGCCCGGATGACCCCTTTCTGCAAATGACTTGGTGTGATGTTGGGACGCTGTTGTCGCTGCTTGACAAAGCCTTCTTGCTACCTAGTCCTGGTTCGGTTTAAAGCCAGGCAAGCTGATCTGATGAGTAGGCTGGCTTACATGGGTCGAGCCTCCCGGGTTCCGGCTCAGATTTTCGACGAACCTTGGACACAGCCTTGTCCTCGAGCATAGACGGTGACGCCCCTCCCTCTTCACAAAAGACATCCAGACCACCCGGGAACAACAAATATCCTTGAGGACACCTGTGCGCGTCACTTTGATCTTGTAATACGTGAAGGTCCTTGGCAACCGCGAAAGTCGACCTTGGAGTGGTTCACCCGATCCATTCAGGCCCCAAAGCGTGTCTCTCGCTCATTGGCGACATAAGCTGGGCAGATGTGGCCAACATGCCCACGCAGCAAGTTGATAGAAAACGGATTAGGCCTGACATATTTGGCATGCAGAGGTGGCATGTGCTCTAACGAGACGGGCGAGCGAGGCGTGCCTTAGTTTGACGCATGTTAGATTACACCCCTGGTGGTCTCCCTGGTCCTCGTTAAGCTTACACCCAGCCAGTGTTATTATCGGGATAATTGGTGGCGGAGTTTGCCAAGGGCGGGGGAGGGGGTTCTTGACGTTTGACAGGATCCACTTGCAGTGAAGTGTGCTTTTGATAGATGTCCAATATTTCCTTTTTGGACATTTCAGCCGTAGTCAATCACCCGTGACCTGGCACACGCACGGCCTGTTATCATCGTTCGTGAGAAACGCAACAATAACCGCAGCGAAGCTGTTTTGACCCGGAGCCCTTCTCAGTCAGCTGTTGAAAATCACTTCACAAAGAAGAACCCTAGCATAAGATGGTTTATGGGGCTTGGAGAGTTGCTTACGCAGCACTACAAGAGAAGACATCGACCCCCTTCGCGTTCGTGACTAGACCCAACGCGATGGCAAACAAGGTACACGCGCCCAACGCAAAGGCGAGTCGGATGCTGTCGGACTGGATGTAGTACAGCATCAGGACGGATCCTATGGTTAGCAGCATGGCGATCATCGTGGAGACGCTGAAGATGATGGTTGTCAGCGCCTTGTCGTCGTAGGAGTATATCCCAGGGTGAAGGGGATCTGGGTCCTATCGAATTTTCCCAGTTCAAGTTAGTTAGCTTGAACGTTGCGTGGAATGACACCGCAATTCTAAAGGCGATAATAGAAGGAAGGGCTTTTTCCCACCTAGCCGTATAAGCTAGGCAGGCTGGTGTGGTCACCGACCTTGAACCTCTCGCCGACAAACCGATGAAGTGTCGGCACCAGCGTCTCGGCCACCCAGCTGGAAAAGACGTCGCTCGCCGACCGCTTTCGAAGCGCCAGGAGATCGCCTTCGTGCTCCTCGTCCCACGTCCTGCGGTCCAGCCCCAACAACGGGAAGTTACCCATGCGCGGCCGCTCCATCCACGTACGCAGGAACCCCAGCTCATGCCGCGAAGGCCCGTCGAGCCGCGCGAGCCGCGCTTGCTTGAGGACGCTGTCGTTGTAGAGGTCGAGCTTGTCACGCAGTTGCAGCACCTTGTGCCATTGCTCCTGGCTGTCCTCATCGTTGCCGTTCGCCAGCGACCACCACTCTCGCCCATGGAATTGGAGCTCGGGATCTTGGGAGTCTCGTTCTGCTAGCTCGTGGAGTTCTTCCTCCAGGTGCGCTATCTCTGCTTGAAGATACAAGAGGTTCTTCATGTTGAGATACCTGAATCTGCGGAGAACGGCAAATTCGTCATGGTTTGACATGAGTTCGGCCACCTTGCCATATCCATCCCAGTCTGGAGGTCTTGCTTCCCTCATCCCAATGTCATATAACTCCAAGAAAGGAAAGAAAAAGAAGAAATAGGGAGAAAAGGCCCTGTTCCGTTCCGAGAATGAAAAGAATACCTGTAAAGCTTGGTGAGAAACATACTTAGCTATATATCGCAAGACGAGACTGAAACATCTCTAAGAGCTTGATCAGCATACCGGCACGATGAGCCCTTCAACAGGCTAAGCTGTATGACAAATGCAGGAGCTGTGACCTAGGCGTAAAGCGAGGCAGATCTTTACGACACACCATGGGGGCGAGTGCAGAAGCGATTGGTACAAAGGCCCTTGATCAGCATGGCAGGTCTGAAGTGCGTGTCACCAGCTCACCACCACTTTCACTGCAATATCGAACACTTGCATTCCCGAGTATACCTCTACTACTCCCGAGTGGGGGGCTTCAGTCGAACCAGTGACAGCACACATTGTTATCAATAGTTACAACCGAAACGCCTCACGATTGTGTTCTCCGTTTTTGGTTGGCGACCCATGCGAGCTTGCTGAAATGGGTGCTTCATCCGACCATGCGGCGGACCAGGAATGGGATTTGGTGGAGGACCTCGGACACGATTTGTGTGGCTCTTTTGAGACCGGTCTGAGTCTCACAGCTCAAAAGCATGGCACTCACTCTCCTGATAGCCTCAGGCGCGCCTCTGCGTCCATTACAAACTCTGATCCTCAGAAACCACAGGACTATTTCGGACATTACTGCTCCGCCACTGTTGTAACATTCGAAATGGAGTCCAGTCTCACAGCTGAGCAGATCAAAAAGGCTCGGGAGGACAATCGGATGGAAGAACGGGCCAGAAGCCTTGCCTGGACTTTTGGAGGGGTCCATAAGAATGATGGACACAAGGCAGCATCATCTAAGCCTGCTGATCCGGCGCCTCACGAGTATGCCGAAGAGGACCGGCAGAAGCTAAGGGTTGAGTACCTTGCTTGGATGTTCGGCGGTGTGTACATTGACAATGCCCACGAAGACTGGAACAAGTTGAGTCCGGCAGAAAAGGACGCATTGAGGGAGAAATTGTCAGGAGACCAGCAGTGTTCGGACGAGCAGGTAGTAGGAGGGCATTACGACCCCCCCCCCCCCCACACTGATTCTCGTATGATCCTGACAATGTTTGTCCAGATGGGAAGACTCCTTCGAGGAATCAGAGTCAAGTGGTGCTATGTCACGACAGACGAGGGCACGGACAAGGTGCGGGTCATCGAAGACAGCGGCTCGGCAAACAACTGGATCTCGAACGTACAGATTAAACGATTTGGACTGAATGCCAAACGCGGCCCTACGATCACCGGCATAACTCTCACTGGTGAGAAGTTTTCCTCCGACAAATATGTCGACGTGTCTTGGGTGGGAAAGGGCTCGCACCAAGGAACAGAACGATTCTCTATCGCTCCTGAAAAGGCGCCCATCGAAATGCTGGTTGGAGAGGAATTCACCAGGAAGTATCCTGGGGTTTTCATGGATCAGGAACCAACGCCCCAGCTATTGACTCTGCAGTCGAGGGTACAGGTAGGTACGTTGCCCTTGGCCCTGGAACAGTTAGTAGTTTCCAGACAATAATAATCGTTTACCAAGGTCGATGAGCAACAACAGATTGACTTTGAAAGGAGGAGAATGGAGGAACAGGCGAACATGTTGGAGAGGAGAAGGCGCGCCAACCCACCGCCCGCTCCGCCAACCGACGCTGGAACACAGTCGACCACCCGTTCGGGACAGTCGACGTCGGTCGAGAAGACGTACCGTCAGAAATCCTCCCAGTAGTTGCAATATGAGAACAGAATTCTTAGCTCTAAGCTGTCTGCAGTGAAGTCCTCTGGCTGCATTCAAGCTTTTGCGATGAGGGTCTTTATAAATCAGTTCCAAGTTGGAAATATATGCCCGAAGAGGGTGCGGATACAGAAACAGTGGGTGCGGATGGAATGCTTGCTGGTGACTAGGCCACTCCAACAGGCCCATGCTCCAATGGCTGCAATGGCTGTTCACTGCCACCGAGGGCCTGTCCCCTCGATCCACTTAGACACCAGCAGCCATAAGTTAGCGTGACTGCAAAATGCATCCTTGGACAGGCTTACCATGAATTGAAACAAAGGCCGGCTCTCACAGCCCCAGATACCACAGCCATTCTCTCACTGCCCCTTGGAGCCGAAGATGGTGGTTGCACACCTTTGCGGACACATGACGCGTGCCGTCATGGACCTGGATTCAGGACCGACCCCGATGAGGCTCTGAGCTCCTGAGCGGTCCGGAAAGATGATTTCAAGTCCCCCGTGCTGGACCAGGACATTTCCCACTCGCGCATACGGACCCTGATTTCCAATTAGCACAGTTGGTCAAAATGAAGTTGACGCCAGACGATATCGCAACATTCGAGGAACTCGACCATCAGCGCGATAGGGTGCTTGCTCAGGGCTACACGGTCTCTCAAATTCCGATAAATGCCGACCATGAGAAGTGGATCGAGTACAAAAAGTGGAAAAAGTTCAAGAGTCTGCAACCCGGCGCAGAGCCTGGTAACGAGCATGCCGCTGGTCAGTTATCATCTCTGCCGCTGGCGAGTCTGATGGCCACGCCACGCTCGACAACCCCCAACCAAGTTCCAAACACGATGTTGGACCTCTTACTTGGGGTTGCAACTCATGTGAGTTCAAGAGCTTGTCTGTCCCAAGGTACTGTCTGAAATTGACAGTTGTAGAACGCCTCCAGTTCCCAGGCATCAGCTCCTCAATTCCACCTATGCACACAGGCAATGATGGCCCACTGTCTTGCCAGCAGTCCTTACTGCAAGTGCTTTCTCGCCAATCACCCTCACCCCTCTTTTCCGATCGGCGCCCCCAGCCTGGCGCATAGCTTGCCACCAGCCCCTACCCATGGCTTTGGGAGAACCTCGGCCAACATTCCGGACACAGTTTCCAGTGTGGTCGAGATAATGCCCAGGACGGAGAATGTGCAGGCCGTCACTGACGAGGACGACGAATACGAGGACGAAGCGGAGAGAGAGTCGACACAGATTTGTCTCTATCTGGGGAAAGACTGGCGCTCGGGCATATCGGCTGATGTATACTGGGATTCGTCGGACGACTGGATTTCAGAGAAGTTGCTTCGGGACTCGAACAACGTCGTTGAGCCAAGCGAATGCCCTGTGACCTACCGAGTTCCAGATGGTATCCGATTGGAAAGTAAAGGGTGCGTAAAGGTGGACTGCCGACTGTCTCGTACGGGAAAGACTTTCCCAGGCGAATTTCAGGTGCATGCAGCCGCTTTTCGCGCACCAGATGTCATTCTTGGGAAGTCTTGGGCGCAAAAGCATGGTGCAAGTGTTCTCTTTTCGCGGCGTTCGGTCAATTCGAAAGATCGTAATGCGCAAAGTCGGCCTGGCAGTGACCGCCATGGCGACTTGCGGCGAAAGCAGACCAGGTCGCAGTCAGTCCCAAGCAACCGCATCATGAAGTTGCCACAGCGACGTATCATCGATCGCGACGCGGTGAGGTCGAAGTGGTGACATGGCAGCTGTTTTAAATTGGATGATCTCGGAGTGTGTTGTCTTGGAAATGACTGAGTTCTGTGTATTCCCGCAGGGAAGTGCTGTCTGTCCAGGAAGAGGCAAGAAATGACTCGGGGCCTCCATTAATTGAGGATCTGTAGAACAGTTATTTTGAACGACATGTGTTTTTCCTCCTCCCTTCCCACGAGATTCTTGCCACCGCCAGCGCTTTGCCTACCTATTTTCAGTTGAATCACGGCC
This sequence comes from Diaporthe amygdali, assembly GCF_026229845.1. Classification (NCBI taxonomy): domain Eukaryota; kingdom Fungi; phylum Ascomycota; class Sordariomycetes; order Diaporthales; family Diaporthaceae; genus Diaporthe; species Diaporthe amygdali. The sequence continues at coordinate 297,931 of NW_026517065.1, read as the reverse complement.
ATAGGCAGCTAGCCACAGTGAGTGACAGCGGCAGTGACCCAGCGGAATGCAGCCCCAGTCGGATGCCCGCCCAGTCATGGAAGCAGCGCCGCAGCCAAGAAAAGGCCGCCCACCCCCCGCAACCTGAGCGCATCCCAGCATTTCTCTCTACCAGAGCCTCCACGACTGGTTGCTGGCTGGTTTTCGCACCGATTGCCAGACGACCTTTTCAGCATTTAATGCTTTTTGAGCAAGCCTAAAGATTGCTTGGACTTTATTGAACATCCCACCGTCCCAACATACCCTTTGCGCCCCCGGCGACAGGCGCACAAGAACGGTCGCATCGGCCCTCGATGTCGCGACCGACGTACATGAGTACTGCCACACCTCCATGTCGGCTTCAAGAGAAGAAGATTCGACGGACAAACTCGTGAAACAAATCCTCACAGCCAGGCTCAAGATAGCAGAGAGACAAGGCCTTCTTTTCCGATCGACCGACGAGTTCATCGATCATCTCACCAATGAAGGCGGCCTGGACAAGATCTCCGATGAATGGATCCGCCGTGCATCCCACCAGGCGCTCCGCGAGCTCTTGAGAGACCACCAAAGACAACATGGAAAGTTCCAAACCGGCGCTGCTGCTGCACCGTCAATCAACGCGACGGGAACATCTGTTCCACACCATAGCAACCAGTCAGACAGCGGTTACGACCCAGGCTCTCCCATGTTGTGCGATCTGCGCTTGCATTCTCTGGTAGGTTGACACAATTATTGACATCCAGGTCCAGAACCTCTCTATTGACATTTATAGTCGCAAGAGTCCAATTTTGATGTCTTTTTCGTCTCAACCGCCGTGCCCAACGCCGCGCCTCTCAACCTACTGGCGCGAATCGATGCCGAAAAGGATAACAACATCATCGATGTGGAATATGCAAAAAGGCTTTGCGGAGACCAGGCCGTAGAGGGCGAACGCGTATTGGTCAGCTACCGGTTCACTCACGATGATCCGGATGGGAGAAACACCAAGAAGATATACTGCGTTGTCGGTCGATTATCAGCGGAGAACGTCATTTTTGCCAGAGAGTTTCTTGACTCTGCTCGTTCCGATTTCCATTCACAATCTCCTTTGGGTAATTCGCCATCCCGGAGGTCGTCTATGGGTCAGGTCGAGTTTACTCAGGATGAGTTAAAAGAAACGGAAGCCGAAATCGCGGCACGATTGGTGAACGCCATGGCGATAGAGGAATTGCGGAAGAGGAAAAGAGTACACGAACATGATGATGACAGACATCACCCGGCCCGGAGGACTAAATTCTGAGAATAATGATCCAAGAAGAGGTTCCTTGGAGAAGTTGACAGCGTCACGGCGAAGGAAGTGGAAAAGTATAAAGTTAAAACAAGCTCTGCTGGCTGGCCCTAGCGCATGAGCTTGGACCTACCTGGTAGCTACATAGGTACAGGGAAAGGAGTACTTGAAGAGTGGAGCGACTCAAACTCCGTAGGCCGGCTGCTTCTGGGATACATGATACCAACGTTGCGTTACTGTATTGAGTCTTGATACCTTTGATACCTTCCAATTAATTTATTTGTTGACTGCAGGCGACCGACCACGCGACTGCCAACACTTCTACCACGTCATCATTGGTGCGTATAATGCATACATACCAGGTACAAACAGACGCCCTGCGATCCAGCCACCGCGGAGCGTGTAAGTGGGCCTGGTTATTCGGTACGACATCCACCACTTGGCGTGAGACACATTTGCGAATTCTCCGCGCACCCTGCCTGACGTGTTGCGAGAGGACAGAACAAGCAATAAATACAGATATGTACTCACTACATCAAAGTAAAACAGGCAGAGGACTGCTGTAGCTTGCTAGTACACCTGGCTAGATTATGGTTACTTATGAGTGACTACATCTCTACGTATCTGGTGCGCCGTGCACGTATGTAGAGCGGGCATCTCCAAGGACACCGGGGTCAAAAAGCCGCCGCATATGTGCAATACTAAGTGGTGTCCGGTCACGATCATCTGGTGCCCAATCCATCATCAGATGCCCATGCCCGTAGAGGTGAAAACACAATTGCATCACACCCTTCAGACAGAGACTTCGTCTAACTTGCTGCATGCAAAGTGCGTGCCTTCTGAACAGTGCGTCCGTTCTAAATATCTGATCAATCTCACTGGATTCACACCGCTGTCCTGGCCTATTTAGGCATCACCGCATAAAGGCCTCGTCTGAGATAAATGAGTACCTTGATGGCCAACTGACGCGTCTCTCTCGACCTCGACCCGAAAACGAATTTCATGTTGTACAGTAAACACTCTTCTCTGCAATATCCCACGCTAGGTCGAGCAGATTGAGAGCGAAAGATGAAGCCATGGTAAGCCCTGCCACCCAAAGCCCATATCCGAGAACGTGCTTTGCCCGACCCATCATCAACAGCTTTCCGATCGCACGCCACTCCTCGCCTCAGGGCCGCGGTCCGTCCATCAAGTAGTAGCTTAGAGGCCTTTCTCCGCGACATCCGAGTGAAGTGGCGTGAACAGGTTCTATAGGGGGATTTTCCGAGATCGGCTTCTGCATCGTGAACGGTGCAAGCTCTGACGAGCGGTCTTCAAGTACACAGGAGGTCGGGAATACCCTGTGAATGAGATGAGTAGAATTGGGCATGCCGAAGACGATATTCTTGGCATGAACAATAAGACTTTTATAATAAAGATGTATCTTGCGAGAGACGCTACTGAGATGGGATGAACGCAATATACCCTTGGGAACGTGCAATTTTCAAAGGTGCGAGTGGAAAGGGTGAAACTGAAGAGGCGAGACACGTGAAGTGGCAGCCCCTAGTGGGGGAGGGGGGGGGGGAGCAAAGACGACATTGCCATCATCTGCGAGATCTTTTTGGATCCATGTTTCCTTGCAGTCAAGGCTCGTCCCGCCAAATTGCCCTATGATGTTGCACGAAGCCAGCCTTCTAATTTCAGCTTGAATTGCCTGCAGCTGAGATCTGCCCGCTTCTGAGCCTGGTGATGTTCAACCAGGTCGAACGTATCACCAGAGGACAACTGTAAACTTGTATGTGGTGCTCTGGCTCTCTCGAAGCCAAAGGACTTGTGAGTGTGGTAGTGTCTGAAATCATCACCAGTGTTTCGCCGGGAACAAGACTGAGGGCCTGGAACATCCATCTGTAAGTTGGCCATCGTATTGATCACGGGAGAGCTGAAGGTCGAACGTCGTCGGAAGGAATTTTCGCTCTCAGTACGTCACTCAGAAGAATTGGCACTAGACATTTTTAAGTGTAGAATGCATGACAAGCACTCCACTGCCTACGCTGACGAAGGTTCAACTGCAACTACTGCTCATGGGCTTCGATTTTATGACTGCTGAAGATTCCGAACATCCTGCTCTTTCGAATCTTGGGTTAGCCCCACCTGTAAATTGCCTCTCATCTAATTTGTGCCTCGTTTCTGAGTTTCGGAGCAAGTCCTGCCCATTGTACACATGTATCAAGCAGTGTGAGAAGTTCTTGTGGATTTTATTACATGGAATCGGACCGTCACTTCTCGCACAGATCCAGGGGTTGGACAGAGGATGTGGCCGAAAACTGCTGTAGGCGTATTTTGATTGCAATTTGCTGTGGACGATTTCACTCACAGATGTTGACCTAGAATGCTAAGTGACTTCAAAAAGGGATACTGCAACTTATAAACATGATTCGGTGAAAGATTGTGTAAGCACACGGAATGCGTCTTGACTCCGGAAGAGGAAGGGATGAGGGTAGTAAGTGACCAATCATCCGATATATCTGAACTACCCAGCTTGCACCATCCCTCTAGTACTGGCCAGGATGACTATATTGATCCAGGCATACAAATTGCATAAGAATAGTCCTCCGAATGGCCTTTTTGTGGAATGCGCAATCTGGTTGACCAATTGCCGCCGTGTTGAGGCAATACAAACTATGGAAGTCCGCAGCATACCGACAGTACGAACATCTGCACGCCGAGCCCAGCTCAGGAACCTGGTAGCCTCTCAACACGGATACAGGGCACAGCGAGGGCCCGTAGTATGCAATGTGCTTTAAAGCCCGCAATTAAAGCAATGCTGCAAGGAGCGGCTCCCTTCCAGTTGAGGTCTCCACTTCGGTCTCCCTACTCGCAGCCGATAATTTCTGCATGGTGATACTATCCTAGGACCCGTCGACGGGTGAATGGAACGTCTTCGGTCCACAGCAGAACGAGCGGGTAATTGCTGAGAATCGATCATGGCAGGCCTTGCTTTGATACAATTAAGTTAACATATTTCCAATATTCCTTCTTTGAAAGATACCACCATGCCGACCGGTATACCGCTGATGAAAGGCTGATAGAACCTACCAAACAGCCGTCTGTGTTGAAACTTCATAGATTAGCCTGCTCCCGCAAGCTACACATCTGTCAAATACCATTCGCATCTGTATCGTGGCGCCATTTTGAACGTAATAGGACCATGCTTCCTCAGTGAAGAATCTGTTAGGCTCCCGCGGGTCCCCCAGGCAGTACATACCCTTGTGGACCAGGTTTTGGCCCGGGCAGCCTTTAAACCAGACCTCTAGGGTTTTCTGGACGGTCTGTGGAGGGGAATATTAGTTAGTATATCTCATCCTGTATTAATTTCTACTTGCACCGGAGAGAGCATGAAATGCTGAAACTCACACTCCAAGTTCGCCCACAGCCATATGGTAGGACGCCTACCCTTCCCAGAGCGTCGATCAATCTTAAGCCGTTTGACGCGGAAGCTTGGATATGGAGGAGCCGAACTTTGGTGAAGAGTGACATGAATAGCCTCGAGTAGCCTGCTATTAGTGCAAGAGTAGTGATGTGTCTACATGCTTCCCATTAGCATCGTATAAATTGAACAGGATACGGACAAGGGTATGGTTTTACATCACTATCCTCACTAGACTAAAAAGACCATCTAAGAACTGATCCACGCTCTGGAGAAGAAGCTCTGGCTTCTCCAAAACGTTCTTATTAAGACCGCCCTCCTTTGCTAGTGGGGGAGAGAGACTGGGAGCTGGAGCGCTCCGCAGAAGAGCACAGGCCTCAAACCGGGTGGGCAGCTGCTCTAGCCGGACCAGAACCGCGGTGACCTGGTCGAGGTGGCTGTCATACTCTACACGCTTCTCTCTATCTTTGTGGTCCAAGGCGACCGAACCATGATCGATGGCATTTACATAATGGCCGTCCTCTATAACATGGCATGCTCTGTCCTCCAGGTTGCCTAGAATCCGATCGGGGTGCTTGATATAGTGCTTTTCGACTACTGAGGCTTCATGAGATTTTTTGGTACCCCCGTCTCGGGGAGGAGAACGGTGAGCTTGCCAATAATCATCAAATTTCGACTTGATGACGCGTTCCACATGGCATTGTATATCGGCCGGCATCTGCGTGCAGATATCTCTGTGGCGTGTGAGAACAGTACTTGTTCAGACACCGTATCAATGCGCGGCTTGTAGACACAAGTCAGACAAGTCAGACTCACATGATATGCTGCGATAATTTAATCCGAAGCGACAACAACTCGGCACCAATCCTGTCGCAAGAATAAGTTCGACAGGTCACGATTGTGATCGGGTTCCTCGAGCTTCTGAAACCTCATGTCAAGCCGGAGTTGCTCTTGCCTGGCTGTGATACTCTGCACAACAGGCCAGTGATTCCACATGGACCCGCACCGTGCTACGAATGCACGAGAGTCGCTGATGAAAAGGTGCTTGAACTGCGCATACCCTGGCTCGACGATTACCACGAAGGGCCGGCGTACGCTCTGGGCGAGCGAGAGGGTCCCCGAGAGGGCCATCCTGACCATCGCTCTGTCGATACCGCGATCGTGATAGGACTTGGCAACAGTGATGTCGGTGAAGAGAAGTACCCATTCGGTCTCCGCTGGGAAGGGAAGATGATTCTGTGTGTCCTTCCTCAGCTTGAACAGGACAGAGGTGCTGTACTTCCGCATTGATAATTGACCTTTGCTGTGTCGCGTCCCCTCGTCCAATTGCTCCCACACAGGATTCCCGTCTCCGTATTCTTTCATACCTTCCCAATCGCCGTCAAACACCCAGCGCTTCTCGGACCAGAGCAAGAGCTGGGCGAGGTCGCCCTTGGTGTTGCTCTGGTCGTCCATTGTGCTGAAGAAGGCTCTATATCCCCCTTTAACTTAATATCTATTTGATACAGAAGATGTCGGAAGATATGTGAGGAAGGCCCCAAGTGTCCCTCTCACAGCATTCGAATACAAACGATTTTGCCCACTATAGGCCTTACAAGCCTACTTGCCACCACGTCTACAATTCCTCAATGACAGAATGTCAACTCACTCCACTGAAATCAATTCGATTCCACTGAAATTTATTTATGATCAATTTCATTCCATTAAACTATCTAGTGGATATAATTAAATTGATTTAAATGGATTAAGGGGGGAGGGGGGAAATAAGGGGACCTGAGGAGAAAATCTCGGCCGAATTCTGCTCCGAAATCCATTTTAACCCATTGCATTACACCAAAAGGTTCAATGGATGTAATTGAATTAGTTGACACTCTGCTCAGTGAATCAGAAGCCCTAGAATTTTCCAATTAGAGCCTATTAGTGGACACCCACTATAGGTCGTACCTGTACCCAGTTTCTATAATTTTGATAGTCCGTGGGTTCTGGTGTATTTGTTGGTGTCTCTACAGGGCTGAAAATCAATACTCATAGGAGTATCTACATTATCAAGCTCTAGAGGCTGGAATTAGGATGTCGATTCATACTTGGCGGCGGTATTACTGCCGAAAATTCCTACAGGATGCATGTTGAGAAACTAGGGTATTGCCAACTTGAATAGTTCAGCAGTTAAAGGTAGACAGAGATTTATACGCGCCGCTCAGGTCCAAGGCCTGGCCCATCTCTTGCATTCGGGCCTCTCCTGCGCTCGGGCTTTCCCACAGTCGGGGCTGATGTTTCTCTTTCAACGGCGACTCAAATGGCCCCAATATGGGACATTTTATTGGTGCTGAAACACCCAAGCCAACCCCTATCTTCACAATAATTGTCACAGATGCTCCTCTTTATTGGCAAGCAAATAGGTTTAAGAGGTGGAGTTGCTATCTGAGCGCTGCACGGGCTCAGGGCAGTCATTATGTTTCCGGATGGCTGGGAGTTAGTGATAGGGTGATACCGATATCATTAGGAATAGCGAGAAGATGTCAAGACAGTTCCACAAAGTGGTATAGCTTTATTCGAAAATTGCGCGTCAATTTTCAGCCGACCGACTACACTCCTTCTGCTTAGAATCACTGTCATCCAAGGTGAGCCAATGAACATCCCAATCACTTCAGTCCGAGTCTTGAGTTCTTCAGCACCCTGACTTCCTGACACGTTTGATAGCACCGTGCACCTCCTTCTTATGACGACTCACACCATCCTTGCGCGCGAAGACCGCGGGGCACTCATCGCACTGGGCACCCATGGGGGGGTATTTGTTTCTCTCAGCCCATGGTTTGTGTTTATACCAAACGTGACGCGTCTTGTCCTTCTGATCCCGAGCTTCAGCCCAACTGCAGTCCTCTTTGGGACAGCGTCGGTGAGTGGCGGCATGTTTCCTAAAACAAAGTTTGAGCAACATAAATCGCTGGGCGGGCGCCAAAATCAACTCACTTCATCTCATCGCCGTCGGGTTCTCGATGGTCACATCCCTTCCAAGTGCACAGTACGCGGGCTTTAGATCTTCCGACCAAGAGAGGTGCTGATGGAATAGGGCAACCCGAGTCTACCACTCTTCCTCGCTCGAAATGATCACACGCCGTATTTTCCACGGTCTCAATGGCGTCGGGTGTGCCTGAGACGGGCGGTGACAACATGCCAGCACCTCAAGGTTGCTGCAAGTGTGCGCCGTAGGCGGAAATGTCGCTTGAGACATAGCGTTGAGTCAGCAGTGCTGGATTGATTGTTGCGTCATCCGCCCAACCAACAGCAAATGTGTCCGTCGACGAAGTCGTTTTGGACATGGCAAGGTCGGAATAAGAGGTGACCCATTCTTTAGAGGAGCTGATATCGGCAAGGGTCGAATTAGCCTCGTCATTGCAAGTAAAAGCCCGGCCTGGCGAATAAGCCATGGCCAAACTGGGGATGGGGTTGGGCAGCTGGAGGTTCTCGCGAGTCTTGAAGGAGAACTACTACGGATGAGAATGGAGAACGAAGGACCAGCAGGGAGGTCCGGGTCTCAAATACGTCGCGAGGCAGCGTTACGGAAGGGCGCTAGCTGGAGAAAGATCCTCGGGACGCTTTTGGAGCTTGTTAATACACCATTTGTCGCAAGGTGCTTCCGACTGGTGGCAGAAGCATGCACCTTTGCATCACGACGTGGCCCAATCACATGTGTGCGGCCACCCGAAGCAGTACGACATCAAGAGCTCATTGCCTTTCCCCCTCAACGCTCATCCTTTCTGCGACAGGCATCCTCTCGGTCACACTGGGCAGACATGTCGGCAAAATTGACTCTCTCCATCAACTCAGGATGACTGCACCCGCAAAGAAGGTAGAACTGACTCAGATTGGCGGAGCCGACCTTAAACGCTTCGTGATCCAGTCAGCATTGCTAAGCTTGATCGACCCTGTTCGAGGGGAACCGACGAGAACCTCCCTCGACGAGAACCCCGATGGCGACATTTCGGGGGGCCAGCAGCTCAAGCAAAAGTTCCTGGATTCATTCGCTCTCATCTGTTCAACGTCGAGCTCGGGCGCGGAGACAGCCTCGGCTGTCTGCTTGGAACATGCCCCAGCTGGAGCCATATTGCGCGTGGCCCGCAACCGCGGCTTGACACCGAAGGACCTGACTGGCCTTGAGAAGGTGTTACAGATACTTCGAGTAGTTGCCAGAAAGGGTACGTGCTTTATCCAAAAGCCTCTGAAGGTTGCTGATGCAGCTTTTGATGCAGAAAAGTCATCGACGCAAGCCGAGCCCGAGATTCTCCTCCTGGTTGTCGAGTTGGACAGAGGTCGGATCTTGTCGATCGCCGAGAGGATTGAGAAGCGCGGGATTCGAAACTTTATACGAGATGCGCACTCTAGGCTTTGTACCGGTCAGGTGAAGCTAGAGACATGGGCAAAGCCCGGGCTCCGACTTTGGCTGGAGAGTTGTCCTTTCACGGCCGCACCTCTCCAGACTTGGCGTCCCGCGACTATGGCGGCGCTCATTGACTGGGCGTCGCAAGCCAGATGGCTCTATTCTGAGCAGTTGCAGAGTCTGCTCGGACTTGATGGCACGCAAGCATCGCCTTGGTTGGACAGTCTGCACAAGATCGCCCGCTATCGCTCCGCCATCAAGTCCATGGTAAAGCTTGCAGCGAAGCAGCCCGAAGTCTTCGTGGGCATTCACATCCAAGAGGTCAAGGCTCCCGACTCGCGTAAATTCTCTCTCTCCAACGAGAAAGCTCCCCTCCTAGTAGCTGTCAAGAACCTTGTCAAGGAAGATTCAGAGACCACAATGGAGCAGCTGGAAAGGCACTTAGGCACGCGGGATGTTGAGGCGCAACTGCGTAGGACATGCCGCTTGAACCTGACGCTCCACGCCGAAATGCAACTCGTTATATTTTACGACGGTAATCCTAGCTTAGCCCCCCGGATGCGGTTCATCGGGACTAGCAAGAAGGCCTGCTTCCTCTGCCACGAGTATCTACTCCAGCATCCACTCAGACTACAGGTTTCGGCCTGTCACCAGAAGATTTACCCGTCATGGATGCCACCACCGTACTACCGACTTCCTGGACAATTCAAAAGCACACCATTTGTGAAGCTTAGCAAAGACATTGAGCAATTGACGAGGCGGGAGCTCAAGACTGCGCTGACTGCTCCCCGGCGGCCGAGGAATCAAGATTCGACGGCCGGCCCGTCCTTGACGATAACGGCAACCGTACCTACGGAACTGGGATCACGACAGCAGGTGAAGGTACATTTAGCCCTCAAAGGCGGCAGTCTGTCAGAGGATTTGGAGTGGAGCAGGATTGTAGGACGCTGAAAGTTGTTGTCGATCACGATATATCGATTCAAAATACCCCGCGTGGCGGTAGAATATAAGAAAACATCACGAATGAACCAAGACACTCATGCCAGCCTTTCTCAGTGCATATTGTAGCTTCACCCTTCCCGCCCCTCATAGACCACGTCAACACTGCGAAGCGGGTTTCCGCGAATGTTCTGTTGAGACCCCGAGTCGACGCAACAACAGCCGGCTGATGGCCAGCAGCACTACCCAATCTCTTCACCGAGGCTCCTAACTGGCGAATCTAGACCCCATCCAGGCAATTGGTGCATCTTGGGGCCGACAGAGGTGCAGAAACACTGCAATGCCTCGGTGCCTAACCCTGCGGGAGGCCTTCCACAACGTCATGGCGGGTGCCTCCCCAGCTGGATTAGGAACCACGGAGCTTGAACTCTTTCCCCCTCCCTTCCCTCTCCTTCTCTTAAACTATTAAATCCGCTTTGGCGTTGGCTGCCCTACAAAACGCTACTTGTCTTCAAGCCATCACTCTATAGGTAAAATGGAGACAACCATGACAGACACCAACATCGCCGTGGGAGATCATAGGGGTCTCCTCGACATCATCGACAGCCTCCGCTCACAGGGGGTCAGCCACTATGTCGATCTACCCGAAATCATTGTCTGCGGAGATCAGTCTGCGGGGAAGAGCTCCGTCCTCGAGGCCATCTCCGGCATGCCGTTTCCCACCAAGGACGGTCTCTGCACCCGTTTCGCCACTGAGCTGGTCCTTCGCCGGCACCCCGAGGCGAATACCAAGGTGTCCATCACTCCAGGCGAGACCCGGTTTGGAGAGGACAAAGAACGCCTCGAAAACTGGCAACCAGAAGCGAGCATCGACAAGGAGGGCCTGGGCACCGTGACGGACGAGGCCAAGCGCGCCATGGCTGACCCGACCTGCACAGGGGAGTTTTACGAAGACATCCTCCGCATCGAGCTCACTGGGCCGAGACAGCCACACCTCACCATTGTGGACCTCCCAGGCCTTTTCAGGAGTGGGAACAAGGAGCAGTCTGACGCCGACGTTGGCATTGTCCGCGGTATGGTGGAGAGGTACATGGCGCGACCACGGAGCATCATCCTCACTGTAGTGTCGGCTAAGTACGAGTATGTCCTGCAAGAGGTTACTTTGATGGCCAAATGTGCCGATCCAGAAGGGCTACGCACCATGGGTCTCATCACAAAGCCCGACACCTTGGATGTTGGCTCCAACTCGGAGAGTTACTTCGTTCGTCTGGCTCGGAACCTGGAGGCAGAACTTCGACTCGGCTGGCACGTCTTGAAAAACCGGAAGTTCGAGGAACGCCATGTTACCTCGTCTCAACGCGATGAAATTGAGGGCAAGTTCTTCTCCCAGGGCTTGTGGACTTCCATCGACTCCTCACACTGCGGCGTGGCGGCCTTGAGGGTCAGGCTCAGCGCGGTTCTGAGGGACCAGATTCTTGTTCAGCTCCCTAGCCTTGTACAAGATGTGGAAGACGGCATTCACGACTGTGATGACAGGTTGGACCGACTAGGCCCGGTACGAGGGACCTCGCAGCAGCAGTGGGGCTACCTGCTGCGATTGAGTGAGGAGTACACGTCCCTGGTGACGCAGGCGGTTGAGGGCACGTACACCGACCGATTCTTCGGCAACCGCAAGAAGTTCCACAATTTCAATACAAGGTTGAGGGCTGTGGTGCAGAACAGACTCCGCGAATTTGCGGAAGATATGCGGCTGAGCGGCCAGAGTCAGTACATCGTTGATTCGGAGAGTGAGGGTGAGGGCAGCCGCGAGGTCCGGGACTTGCCTCACATCTGCCGGTCTGATTATGTCGAGGATGTCGCGAAACGTCTTAAGTTCAGCAAGGGTCGCGAGCTCCCAGGCCTCTTCAATCCTCTCATTGTTAACGACCTCTTCGTCGAGCAATGCGAGCCTTGGGGGAGGATCGTGAAACTCCTTGCCGAGGATATCCTGGAAGCTGCCCACCAGACGACTCAATTGATAGTCGAGCATATCACTACGAGCGATGTTGCCGAAGGGGTTCTCCAGCTTGTTCGCCAGGGAATCGAGGGGCTGAAGGTCGGTTTGGACGGCCGAGTCGATGCGCTGCTCGCATCAACCGCGCAGCATCCCATCACGTACAATCCCCAGCTCACCGAGAACGTTCAGCGGATCCAGCAGGCCCGCCACAAACGTGATATGAAGAAGCTGGTCCGCAAAACGTTCGGAGCGCATCGTTTCGACAACCCGGGCAGCAAAATCAGCCTGAATCCTATCGAGCTCGTGGACTTAGTGGGAGAGGGATTCGAAAAAGACATGGAGCGTTTCGGAAGCTCGTTAGCGGTGGACTACATGGAGGCTTACTATAAGGCAAGATATCTCCTCGATGGCCATTTGAGTGCTACTAACAGGCTCACTCCGCCTCCAGGTTGCGGTGAGCAGGTTCATCGATGACGTGAGCATCTTGGCGATTGAAGACTGCCTCATTAGCAAGCTATCGACGCTTTTCAGATCGAGCAATATTCTGAAGATGAGTGACCAAGAAGTGTCCCACCTCGCAGGAGAGACCCAAGAATCTTCCCTCGAGAGACGACGCCTCGAAGAGAAACGCAATATCCTCAAAACGGGACTCCAGAGCCTGAAAAGCCTGAACAAGCGTAGAAACATCCTCACCCCCACGGAACAGGATCAGGTGGCATCTGAAGATTCAGATCAAATGTCAGCCCTGACACCAAGTTGGTCTGAGAAATCACCGTTAGCCACTAATGGCGCCGAGGCAGCTCTTCGGGCGAGCATTCCTGACGAACCCTCTCATTCTTTGGACAGGGCTGAGATACCATCGTCCGTTGATGATTGGCCACCTCAAGCCGGATATGACGGCCATGTGCAAGACCTTTGGGCTGGTGCACAGACAAAAAAAGAAGAAGGCTTCGGGGCAGGGCGTGTTTGAAAGCATATTTGAAAAGCCTCTCGTGAATAAGGAATGGGGGTATTGAACGTCAGTGAAATTGAAGTGTTGGATGATACTCGGTTGACGAATCAGTGTGTTCACGGATACGCTTAATGAAGACTTGATCCTGCGGTTGAACCTATGTCATAGCCCAGATGATTCCGTAGCGGTGCCATGATCCCCCGAAAGCAAGACTTGGCGGCGGCGTCGGCGCACGCGTCGACTCCATTCGCGCCGTCAGTCCCGCCCAAGGCTTCCAGGCCGCCGGCCGAATTCGACGCCATCATCTAACCCGGCGTTGCCATCGACGGTGCATCCCCTGGTGCCCTTGTCGCGATTTGTGACGACCCTCATCCGGGGGACTGGCACAATGGCCTGCCAGAGGCGTCATTGGCAGCAGCGCACACAACGGATTCATTCCTGGGGAAGCGGAGCCACCCAGCGGGCATGCACCCTCTCTGTTCTCGCGCGAAAGAGATAGGGATTACTATCATCATGCTGGGTTCGAGGCTTGCCATATCTTTCTTCTGTACGCAAGGAGAATCAATGAAATCTTCCAGTCAAAAGAGGCACAGAATCACGCCTTAGAGTCCGCCGCGGCAGGGGCCGGGCAAAGGCCTTCGAATTCTCCGGAGAGTGAAAGAGGTCGTCTGATCCAGCAGTTCTGCACCCCAACTGTCGAAAAAGAAGTAATAGTGGAGCTAAGAAGTCAAAAGCCTGGATATTTTAGCGACCAGAACTCCTTAATGAGACAACTGGGATCTGATAATCGTCGCGTCAGTAGCCAAATTTCCATGATGAAGAAAGTTCTGCCATTCAATAACGGTTTACTGGATGCGAGCAGAATCAAAACCTTCGAGGAAGAGTGGCTCTATAGCTATCCAATTCCTCATATGAGTAAAGCCGAACTTACAGCGGCTGTCAAGTCTATGCGGGAGAGGATGGACATTGCAGAGTTTTTGGAAGAAATCTCAGCTTTCATGCGACGGAGTCGAAGGAAGTTTGTTGAACAAACAATAGCATTGATGCGAGTCTATCCGAGGCATTTTGTTGAAGAAATAATAGCATTGATGCAAGAGTCTCCAAGAGATATGAACAACAAGGAGCTCTGGGAGGTGCTCAGAAAGGCGCGTACGATAAACAGTGCGAAGAAGCGCTTCATCTGGCTACCCCATGCTGATAAAGAAACTGCGTCTCTCTGCTATGTGACATCCGCCGAAGCGGAACAACGCGCCATGTCATTGTTCTTCGATCGCCACGCCAATTTCGAGAAGCATGTCTTTGACAGCACGAATCTTCCTCTTAACATTTGGCGGACTGAGGTTCACCTCAGTTTCTACGTTCTCGGCGATGAGAAACAAGGTGAGCACGTCGGCCTCCCACCTCTCAGTAAGGCCGGATTCCCTAGCCAATCAAGAAAAGACATTCGGCGCGCCTCGATTGGCTTTCGATTTGATGGAGATCTTTTCGACCGGTACTGGACATGCCACTTCATTCAATATATCCCAACGACTTTGGGAAAGGAAGACTTCAATAACGACGATGACACGCCCAGGCGAGATTGGGAATTTAAGTTCAACGCCAATGGGCTCGGAAGAGACAAAGAAAGAAACTGGTGGCAGAGAAAGGTTTTAGAGCTTCGGTTGCTCCAAAGAATCGTAGATGCCATCAGTACCGGTGCCTCGGACATTTTGCAAGAAGTAGAGCAGGAGCTTGGGGTTGGAGACAGCATTTTCAACCTCTCAATACTCGTGGGCAAGAGATACAAATCTTCAAAGGACCTTTCTGATTGGCAAAGATTCGAGCAGATCCTTCAGGCCGCGGATGAAGATGTGACAGAGAATTTAAAGAACCTCGATAAATGGAACCGGCGAGAGGAAGACCGTGGCGATGAACAGCCTAGGTGGACACGTAACGACGAAAGAAAGTACCGCGGATATATCAACCAAGTTCAAGCACCGTTGGACCAGCAAATGTGGAAGCTTGAAATTACACGCAACAACCTCCGCAGGTTAAGAGAATCCCTTACCACCACCAGAGAAACCGTACAACACAACCTTGAGATTAGCCGAGAAGAGAACATCCGATACTTCACCTACGTTACGGTGATCTTCCTGCCCCTAGGATTCGCAGCGTCTTTCTACAGCATGGGTGGGCCTCCAGAACACACACTGATAATATCACTTGTGCAGTTCGCTGCAGCTGCTTTCGCAATCACTATAGTCCTGCTATTTTTTGCGAGACCAGCCATAACCGTCCTGCTGTTCTTTGCAAAACCGATCTTCCTGGTAGGGGAAATCTTATCAGCATCGGGCAAGTATTTCGGTGCGGAAGCAGCAAAGATACTGAAGTATGCGCGCAAGGCACGAAAAGAAAATCTGCCGAAGAAGAGAACTGACAGCAGCGATGAGAAAGAAATCTCAAACCCAATTTCCAGGAAAGAGGGCGACGTTTCCGGGCCGCAACCGCATAATCCACCGGACCAAGCAGGCGACAACATTGACACTGACTGGTTCTGGTTGATGCATCTCTTTCTAGAAGTTCCGGCGCAACAACTCTCACTTGCCATGATGGCTCTGAGAAAAGGCGGCTGTTCTTTGTCAGTCGTGATCAATGTTCTTCTGGCACTCGCAGTCCTGCCTGTATACGTGGTATCTCGAGCCTTCCAGATTGTGGTGCACTTAGCAACGAGCGTGATAAGAATACTAGGTAAGTCTCTGAAAAGTTGAAATCCGCCGTTCTCAGTCATACATGAGAAAACTGCCGTGCTATCTCCCCCTCGAAGTCGGGTCATCCGGCTACATAGCGCAGGTCAAGGCAGCTAATTCCACAACTCCAGGATTAATTATCCTCTTGTTCTTGTCGAAGATACTGGATTCAATGAAGGCAAACCAAGGAGACGTTGAGTCTTACAATCGATATTTCGAGTACATGACGAACACGCCAGCCGTGTTCACTAGGTACGGGCCTGAGCGCCTCGAAAAATTGTTGCGCAAAGCAGCTGAGAGGAAGATGGCGTA
The DNA here is from genome assembly GCF_026229845.1 of Diaporthe amygdali. Classification (NCBI taxonomy): domain Eukaryota; kingdom Fungi; phylum Ascomycota; class Sordariomycetes; order Diaporthales; family Diaporthaceae; genus Diaporthe; species Diaporthe amygdali. The sequence goes on along the minus strand of NW_026517065.1, from coordinate 281,937 downwards.
ATCTTGGTGGTGCTCAGTTGATGCAAGGGTAATGGATAGTGTGAGAAGCCCGGAGTTACGCGGCCATGACAGTAAGTTGATGGGGATTGGTTCTGAGTGATCATCACAGAAGCAATTGGCTACATGCTGCGCGGTACCAATGACTGGCGCGATAGTATTCAGTCCTCTAAGTAAATTATGGTCTTGCCCCCATCTTTCAGGAATCCTGCATGAACGTCAAAGCACAGATTAGAAAGTCTTCGCAGAACAGACAATGTCAGACAGGACTATACTTTGTCAACCCTCAACCACGACAACGCTTCTGGTGTGGAGAAAGGCCCCTCCCGAAGTCTTTCTAATCGAAGATTACGGAAAGATAACCAAGTTTTAGAAACAAAAAGGACCGTAATCCTCCAATTCTAACCCAATGGAAGTGTTCAGCTTATATCACCGCCCAGGCAAAGTTTACCGCGCCAACGCGGAATGGGGTGTCCTGCCTAGATAACTGAGGGGGGGACAGGTCAGCCCATGTGCACCCAACTTGCGGTGGAAGGAAGCCTTCCACTGACAGCGGCACCGAATCGACCGAGCTTGCCGGGCATAATGCGGAGCTGAACCGCTGGTGAGAATGTTCCAGGCCAATTAGGATCATCCAAAGAATTCGTTTGTCAATTCCATTTTCTCGATGTGGAAATCAAATCGGCGATCGTGTCCCAGAAGGAGCCAACGCCAACATGCAGCTTACTGGTGATCTTTGCGGACTATACACCCTCACAACTCACAGCTAACCTTGGCGGTAACCAGTCATGCCATGACGCAGGAGGAGCCTTATGGCTGGGAAAGATTCGAAGAGATCCACCACGTTTCCCTTCCGTTTTCTGAGAATTTGTCGAGCATCATTTCCGACGTCCTCTCATGAACCCCACTTCTTCACCACTTCTCCGGTTTCTGCAAGGCCAGGCCATGCTTGTTTTCCATCATGTCCAACCAAGCTGACCTATACGTCTCTAATGGCACTTGCTATTATGGAGGGGGCCAAGTCTCAGACCCACGCTATATACCTTGCGGCAATGCACAGCTCTCTGGTATTCAACACTGCTGCTTCGAGGGTTCATACTGCCTCGACAGCTACGCATGCTATGATACAGCATGTGGGTATACTCCCTCTTTTAAATGTCTTAGATGGTTCACATGTTGACAGGAGCGGACAGCCGGAGTAACCTACCTGGCCGGCTGCACCGACCCGACCTTTCTGGACGAGCAATGTGCCCAGAAGCCCGGATACAAGGGGCAGCAGTGGGTGGCCATGGCACGCTGCAGCGGCGAGAACATCTCCCTGTGGACAGGCTGCGCGCACCACCCACAAAAGGTCGAGCTCGAGAAGGAGAACTGTAGCTGCAACCTCACCAACGTCCTGATCGAGAACACCAACGGGCAGTCCAGCCTCGGCGAGATCGGCAGCCTGCCGACGTCTGCGGGCGGGACCATCTCGTTCAACCCGACGGCGCTGCCCACATACGCCGCGACAAGCACCGGGAACACGTCGAGCGTGGCGTCGGGCACTGCGACGGCGACTGCGACGGGATCGACGTCAGGTGGCGGCGGTAGCAACGGTTTGTCGGGCGGTGCCAAGGCCGGGATCGCCGTCGGGTCCATCATCGGGGGGCTGCTGGTGCTCGGAGCCCTGGCCTTCCTTTTCCGCAGGGCGTACCGGCGGAGGTTAGACCGGGCCGTGGCAGCTCGCACGGGCTCGGGGCTGTCAGGACCACCACACCAGCCCAGTCCCCTGTCGCAGCATGTATCCCAAGTGACGCCGGCGTCGCGTTACACTGTGTCGCCAGAGACTGTCAAGTCTGAAGAGGAGGGCCAGATCGCTGGTCTCGGCTATAAGTTTGAGATGCCGACTGAAGCCTCTCACAGGCCTGAGCTCCAGGGCGACGTGGGCGGCATCTCCCAGCACCGGCCGCGTCCGCACGAGCTTGGTACGTGATGGGCATGTGGACTATTGCGATGAGTGACGGCTGCGGGATGGAGACAGTTGTGTAGATTTGGAGCTGGATGTTTGTGGACGAAAGAAGTTATGTCTTCAGATGTCGTTCTGTCAATTGTACTAGTCTGCATTACATTGATGTGCAAACTGCATGCAGATGCATGTAACGCACTGTGTCACTGTGTGTACAGATTATGCTGAGCGCGGTGATGGGTGGCACGGACTCAGCTGACTCAGCTGGCTCCGGCACGTGATCGCCAAGAGCCAGGCTCGTCCCGGAAGGTTGGAAAGCCTTCTCTCGCTTGTCACCCGCGCTCGGAGCTCCAGGTCTGCGAAGCCGTGAATAAACATCAATTGGTCCACCAGCCATCATGAACTCCCTCCGCATCGCCTCCCGTGCAGCCCTCCGAGCGCGTCCGGCCGCCATCCGGGCCCCTCTGCAGCGAAGAGGCTACGCCGAGGCCGTCAATGACAAGGCAAGCCGCCCAGCCCTCAACCCGTCGAATCCCGCGCCGCCCCGATAGAGAGCTCTCACTGACTGAACTTTTGCGACGACCAACAGATCAAGCTCAGCTTGGCCCTTCCCCACCAGGTACGATCATGACCTCTTGTTATCCAGACCAGAACCTGCAGACGATAGGGATTCAAGCAGGAGGACGAACAATGACGAGCAGGGGCCCATTGGCGAACCAACGAATGAACCGCGACAGCTAATTACCTCATGCAACACTGCAGTCCCTCTACAAGTCCCAGGATGTCGTCCAGGTCAACCTCCCCGCCGAGTCTGGAGAGATGGGTGTCCTCGCCAACCACGTCCCCTCCATTGAGCAGCTGAAACCCGGCCTGGTCGAGATCGTCGAGGAGAGCGGCAACAGCAAGCAGTTCTTCCGTATGTACATGACCGAAGCGCAGCGGGCCCCTCCCTCCTCCCCGTCGAACTTCAAACGAACATATCAACGCAGTCATACAGAACGGTAGCTTACAGACTCGTGTCATCGCAGTGTCCGGAGGATTCGCCGTCGTCCAGCCCAACTCGTCCCTGAGCATCAACGCCGTCGAGGCTTACCCCCTGGAGGACTTCAGCGCCGACGCCGTCCGAGCCCAGCTCGCCGAGGCCCAGAAGGTTGCCAACGGCAGCGGCAGCGAGCAGGACATTGCTGAGGCCAAGATTGAGCTGGAGGCAAGTCACGTCCCGGCTATTTCCATCGGCGCAAGATGTGGAACATGGAAAACGAAACGTCATGCTAACTTGTCGTCACCAGGTTCTCGAGACTCTGCAGGCTTCTCTGAAGTAGAGTCGTGGTTTCATTGCGCCCCATGTAGAATACCAATACCGAACTTCTGATCTTCACAAAATGAGCATGACCGGAACAATGTGAACGTCACGACGTCACTACGTCACGAATGTCTTTAAGCATCTTGGTGGAGATGGTGGTCCAACTAGACAGGCTGTTAGCCGAACACGCTTTTTTTTGGGTCGAGGTTATTGATTGCTGCGCTGTGACCAACTATGGACTGTTGAAGCTGACTAGATCTATGTCTCGTGGGCCATCTTAAAGGGTTGAGAAGCATTATTTCGAGCATCACCTCGCTCGTGTTGCCCAGTCCTCTAATCGGATGACCTTTCATGCTCGTTCCTGCCATTATGTTGTCTGCCTTCGGCCATCAAGTACGATATGAGTTGCCGAACTCCAGGGAAACGCAACCACTTCAGAGGGATTCTGTATCGCAGCTTCACTTCTTATAATGACCGACCAGCGCCTTCCAGTTTGTTGTCGACTAAGCCCGCCGACTTTCAAAGCCTCGACCTCAGCAATCCTATACAATTGACAATTAGACGCAGGGCCATGCCCGGATGTGTTCGTACCCTATACGCGTCTTCCATCGGCAGCATCGCTACCCGTCGGTTCGGTCGTTTGTTTCATCGGACAGGGATTCAGTCTTTCTAACTCCATACCTTTAATGCCATTAGACAAGATACCATTCCTTTCAGCTGCTGCCCAATTTCCGACCGCTAGCAAGACGCTCAAACTCTCTGCGAAGGACACATTGGGGGCCTCGACGCCCGATGCTGAACAAAGCCTCTCTCATTACCCCTGGCTTCAAGACCGGCAAGCAGTACATGTTGTGCAAAAGCAGGTCCCCTGTGCGCTTCGACGTAGCTCATCTGCCCTGTCTAGACCGTCGACCAGCGAAAAGCCATCAAACCCCTCTGGCCTACCCATCCGCTCCCACGTCAGCCTTGAGCACCTCGCCCCTGTCAAACCTCTCAGAAATCTTCGTCGTGTGCCTGGGAATTCCGACCTCTCTGCATCGCCACTGATGGCTGGTTCCTCTGCCTGTACGATGGCGGAGGCCCGCGAGCTATTCGAACAACATGGGATCGACCGTCCTGCCGGCTAGCTGTCGGAAGAACGTACAGGCAGTCCTCCCCCTGGCGGCGGTGGCCACGTCTCCGTGCAGAACTTGTCCAAAATCTTTGCAGATCTCGATGGAGCAAACAGTGTCGACCCGTCTGTGAGGACCTGCCATGTCTGCCTCGCCACGGTCTCGAGCATTCGCACCTACTGTACCTCCTGTGGCCACCCTCTTTGCAAGACATGCACGTGCCCCATTCCCGAGGGAGCTGATGAGTCGCACAAGGCTTTTGAGGATTCCGGTGGCGTTCATCTCACCATACGCGATGGCGAAACCCTGACCAGCTACAACAGGAGCGTGCCTCCTTCTCCTGTCAAGGAGTCTGCAGATCCTTTGGAGGCGAGTGATGTTGGGACCAGCCTACGGGACAGGAACACTGTGAAAGAGCAAGAGCTTGGCCAAAGTTCCGCACATCAAGGAATAACCACGACGTCCCAGCCCAAGCCAGGAGGCTCTAGGGCATCATCTGTGAAAGACAACCCCTTCATTGTAGCGGATCGTCTCACAGCAGGTGGACCATCTACGTCCAGGCCTGTGACCAAGACCCAGGCTACCAGAAAAGGTGCCGCGCCGTCCGAGTGTGTTTCTCGCAGATCCGACAGCGAGCACCTGGATGACCATTGTAGTGACCCAGCCTGTCGAGCAACTCATCCTGGACACCAGCCGTATCGTCACAGTGTCAGCTGCAGCGAACTTCGGTCCACATACAGCGCTGATGAGACCTCCACAGACAATCCGCAGCAGACGGAACACTATGCTTCTCACCATGAGCATCATAGGCATGATGCAAGCAAGCCAGCCCATGTAGAGCACCGAGATGATGACTTACGGCATGAAGAGCGTCACGATCGTCACGTGAAAGAGCCCGTCGACCAAGGAGACCACCGTGAGTTTGGGCATTCCTCATTAGACCGTTCTGGACCGAGAACGCACAGCTTCCAAAGAACTGAAACGCACGAGCGATATCACAAACATCCACACAGCCACTCACCTAATGATGAGCCCTCGCGTCATGGATCTCATCGTCACCGCGAGTACAGAGAAGAAGTTCGGCCTCAGGAGAGCCGTCCGAGGAGCCGTTTCCGATCACCTCCAGACTGGCTGCGAGGCCAAACTTCGCGCCCGCGAGAGCAAATGAAAAGTCATCGTTCCTATCGGCCAAGCAGCTCGCCGCACCGACACAGGGCCGATGAGGAGATAGGAGAGGAGGATTTCCGTGATGTGCGGAGGAGATTGAGTCCCCACAAAGCAAAAGCTCCAAGCCAGTCTCATTACAGCCGACTACCCAAGGAGACAAGGGCCAATACCGCTCACAGAGATGCAGAGAAAAGGTTGAGAAAAATCCGTTCCGAAGCGCGAATTCTCCTTTCGACCATCTCGGAGCCTGAAGAGGAGTCTATGGAGACTGCGGCGCGGCGTGGCAGAACCTTCAGAGACTACAAGCCGGCAGGAATATCTGTGCCCAGCTCTGTCACTTCTTTGACTCGAGAGAACTCACTGGAGAGACCAAGGCTGTCAGCTAAGGACAAGGGTAAGGGCAGGGTAGATGCCACCACCCTTGACCAGTCAGAGTCGCAGCGCCCGAGCAAGCCTCATCATACTATAACTGAAAAGGGCCGCGATCACCAACATGAGCAGAGATCGAAGTCGAAAAACCACCAGTCCGCCTCCCGGGAAAAGGATAAGGCGAAGGAGGCCACCCAGAAACAGTCAGAAGTGCCGCATTCTACTCGTGCTCCAACTCAGAAGGACTCGCCAAAATCCCATCAGCCTACCGCCGAGAGGGGCAGTGAGCACCAGTTTGATTGGAAGGACAAGTACGAGACGCTGAAGAGAGAAATCGAGGACGGCCATCAGGGGCAGGACTTTGGGATTTCTGAGGCAGGTCATGACCACCATTGCGACTGGAAGGAGAAGTACCTCGCGCTCAAGCCAGAGGTCGTGGATGACCAGGGCCAGCAGGCTGATCTTGGGCTGGAGGGGCTGACGATCGTGTTGCACATGCGAGGCAAGGATGACTTGGTTATCAACACGGACTTGAGAGAGCTGGATCAACAGTGATTATGATGGGAGGTAAGGGCGCATCAATGGTCTTGGTCCCTTAGAGCAGAGGAGAATGAATGGCTCGTCGGCGATGCTTCAGGTTGGTGGTCCGAGTAGCAGGCTAGTGGGTATTCCTTAATTTTTCATGATAGAATGATCTTGTGTCTCCGCAGCATTCAATACAGACTCCTAATTACTGTACTTCATGGCATGAACTAGGCTTTGGCAGATATTGAAATCCAAGCCCATCAGCACAGAGACCAACTGCTACTTAAGGCTTCGGTGCCGCCTCGGCCGCGGATCACCCGCAGCGTATCGATAAGGCGTATCAAGAACGTCACCTCGCCGCCACCTTCCGCCATCAGATCCTACTGTCACTGATATCCCCAGTTCAAGCAATTTTTGTAATTCTTGTGTTAAAGTTGGACATATTTCCCTTTGGTTTCCCCGAGTAGTCCCGTCCCCAGCATGAAGATCCCCCTGTCAGCAATCCTGCCCGGCCAGGCCTCCGAGGCGTGCTGCACGTGCGCGACGGTGCTCTCCGACGTCCCGAGATACTCGCCCCAGACCGAGAAGCCGTACCCGGGCGACAGGAGGCTGGAGTGCTGCTCGAGGGTCATCTGCGGGCGGTGTATTCACGTGAGCCTTTCTCTTTTTCTCGTCTTTCTACACACTGGACTTCACACGGTGTCTTTCCCCTGCAGAGCCGAGCTAACAGACCACCCCCCTTCTTCCGCAGGACAACGCCCGCTTCGCCTCGTACTGCCCCTACTGCCAGATCGCCAGCGAGCCATCCAATCCTCTGCCACAGGGCCTCCGGGAGCCGCCCTCCTACGACACGGCAACGGCCAAGACGGCCCCGCGGACGCCAGCCACACCCGACAACAACGACGACGCCGCCCCGCCGCCGCCGTACAAGCCGTCCACTACCCACTCCTCCTCTCCCACCTCCTACCCCTCAGACGAGAAGTCCAGCAACGACGACGATCCCCCGCCCCCAGACACGCTCCACTTCGTACACCCAACAGACGACACGATCCCCTCGCTGTCCCTGCGGTACAACGTGCCAGCAGCAGTCCTGCGGCGGCACAACAACATAACATCAGACCACCTCTTGTCTGCGCGGCGGACGCTGCTCGTGCCGGGCACCCACTACCCGTCGGGGGTATCGCTGAGCCCGCGGCCCGTGGAGGGCGAGGAGGAGGAGGCGCGCCGCAACAAGATCCGCCGCTGGATGGTCGCGACCAAGTGCGCCGGCTACGAGGTCGCCGAGCTGTACCTCGCCCAGAGCGGGTACGACCTCGGGGCCGCGGTCGAGCGGTACCTTGGTGACGAGGAGTGGGAGAGGCTGCACCCGCTTGAGGGGTCGGGGAAGGGCAAGGGCAAGGGTAAGATGGGCCCTGCCAAGGGCGGGACCTGGGCGGCGCAGGCTGCGTTTTTGAAGAGGCAGGGCCCGTCGCGATGAGGGCGGACAACCTGGGGCAGGCATGTTTGGAGCGAGCTAGAGATTATTGTAAGATGTTTGTTGAGCAAGACGGACTCTTTTGAATTTTCTTTTACCCATTTTGCAAGGGTTACAGGCCGACGCCAGCCCGCGGTTGGTATACCATGCATCATGTCCTGCACCAGACGCCCGGCAAGAGAACCCATCATCTCACCATTGTATGTACATACACAGATCGCGTACCTTGAATGAATCAATCATCAGACGCTACCATCCTATCCCACAACGCCTTGACATACACACAGCATTAACTCTAGAACGCAGAGCGTGTGCGGATATCCTATTTGACTCGTTAGCGATGGTTTTTGATCGAGGGAAAGTCACGCGCCAGGACTCACCGAAAGCTTCCGCTCAACCTCCCGGACTGAACGGTCCAGCTCTCCCGCAATCATCAGCTTCTTGTCGTTTGGAAGCAGCGAGTACCTCTCGCAGAGATCCCCATCGATCACGCCCTTGACCGGCGCGTAGTAGCCACGGTACATGAGGTGATCACGCCCGGCGAGCGGTGCATCCTCGGACCTCATGTGCTGTTCCAGGCTCTGGAAGAAGTCCACGTCCTCCCTGCTCATGAAGGGGATGAAGACGCCGATGGTGCCCTGGATGCCGCCCCACAGCAATACCTCTTGGCCACCGACCACAAGACTCGTCTTGGTGATGCTGGTGGGCAGGTCTTGGGTGTAATAGTGCGCCATAAGGTCCACTCTGTGAGGCGTAGCGTGGAGGTAGGGCCGCGCGTGGGTGAGGTGCACCTCGGAACCTGGCTCGTCAGCCTCGAGACTGGCCTTCTCCGGGCACCGGAGAATCCAGACGTTTCCGAACTTGTCAGCGCCAGCCACTGATTCGTAATCGACCATGGTCGACGATGTTACCCATCGGTTGACCGTATCAGACACAAAAGGTATTAATTTGTTGGTCTCAGGCTTGTATACGACATAGGTCACACCTTGTTGTACATCACTGACGACGATGCGGTTGTTTTGGGCCTGAAGAGACACGATGAGGTTTGGCGTGACTTCTGCTTGTGACTTCCTCAGAAGCTGTCGCAGACCCAGGTCGTAGATTCGTAATGTCGTGCCAATGCCGGCCAGTAACCTGCCTTGGAATGGCAACAGAGCCATTGGCGGCTCTTCGACCTTGGTTTTGTGAATGAACTCCAGTTCCCTTCCGTTTTCCTGGAATCGATAAATGTGGATGTAACCCTCGGTGAACTGGCGTGGGTTAAGGATCAGGTCCTTGGCTGTGCCGACAATGAGGAAACTTTCGCCATCTTGGCTTGCAAACGGCACCACAGCTACGCTCACTGCTGCCTCATTTCCGTCCAGATCTACTCTGTATGGTACGCCAGGTTCCTCTGATGCGGGATCGACTACATTAATGCATGATGCCCATCGTCCTCTTCCACGAGGATATCCGAAATCTTCAGGGGGGAGAACTGTGGAGTCGCCATTAACGACCCCTGGGTCCGCCAGTAGCTGTTGTCTTAACTCTGGGGGCAGTGTGTTGTTATCGGCTTCGATTGTGTAAAAATAAGGCTGATCGGGATGTTTGACCAGCTTTTTCGGTGTGTAAGTGAGGGGTATCGACTTTTGAATCAGGCTTTCACTAAGCTTCTCGATCGAAAAGATTCTGCAGCACCGTCAGTATTGTTCTCGATGCATGTGACGATGGTAAAATTTAGGGCATGTGGGTATCATCAGAAGGAACAATTGAAATCTAAAAGATTACAAGGCCTCATAGCCATGAGAGGCAGTCGGTATCCCTTTTATCATCATGATATGTTGGGTTGTGGTAGGACGAGGGAAGCGGAACTGACCTGAGATAGTTGGCATGAATCCCTACTATGCCTTCCACACATTGCTCACTGTTGAAACCCCAGCCCCATTCCAGGTCCGGATAGTCGAGGGGAGTCATCATGAAGCTCCTGGTGAGAGGGTCGGCATATCCTAGCCATGCCCTGGAGCTAAGGGCAAGAACGCAAACCGAGCCTTGGCAGGTTACTTGGAACAGCCTCACAGATTTGATACCCAGAAATTTCTGGCGGGTATCAGTCAGGTCACCGGTAATCTCATCCAGGACTGTCCGCAGGTAGACACCAGAATGTAGACCAATATGTAAGTAGAGAGTAGATCCTCCGGTAGCGGAATCTTCCATCGCCATGATTGCCAGAGACGATGGAGCTGCAGACAACGCCTGCACGGACTTGTTCTCGAGTGTAGAGTCAGGATCCAGACTCAGCACGCGGACAGTGCGGTCATCACATCCAACGGCCAAGAATGAACTTCTTTGACGGCCCTCAGGGACATCGCCGAGACTTAGACACGTCACAGTTCCAAACATTTCCTTTTTCTCGTCGTACTCGGCGAGCGATCCATCTTCGTCCATCTCGAAATAGACAATTTCCCCAGAGCTCAAAGCGATGGCAACCTGTCGGGAATTCGTAGTGGCGGCCACGATGGATCTGTGTTGCGGTGCGCTCCATTCATTCACCCGTCCGCTGCGGATATGCCGTATTCCTTTAGGATGGACTTGAATGAGACCATCGTCTCCGAGCTGCTGAACGGCCAGAGTCGGGACCGAGTCCAAGAACCCGGTATCACTGACTTGTTCCACATTTTCGCCGATACTGAGCACCAGAGTGTTATTGGTAAATGACAGAATAATGTACGCATCAAACTGATCGTCGCTCTGAAGCTTGGTGGTCCAGACTGCGGATGGCGTGCCAGGAAGTTCTGAGGCCACAATCTCGTTGACTTCCAGGCCGTGCTTGAGCGTGCGAAATGAACTGCGAGCACCATTGCCGCACACGGCATAGACTTGCGGCGCGTCATCATCTGTGAGATTTGCAACCTTGCAATCGACGAGGGGATTCATTGAGTTGACACTCTCAACGAGGGCCAAGTTCTCATTCGGCCGAGGGTGAAAGTACGCAGGCTCGTAGGCCTCCTGCGGGTCAGTAGGGAAATTGTCGCTGCTGAACTCAAGCTCCTCGTCGTCGTCACCAAGTTTTTCGAACTGGTAGAATTGGTGGTTTCCGAACTCGCTTGCAACAAATAAGAATCCGCTTTTCAGGATGCACAGACTGGATGCGACCGGAACGGTATCGAAATATTTGATCTTCAAGCGCTCAACCTCTCCAGTAGCATTGCCTTCGGCGTCCTCGACCATATCAATGGTCACCTTGAATAGATCTCCGTCTTCGGTCTGGAGAAGGAAAAAGAATAGACCAGCACTGTTCTTGAGCTTGTGCATGACACCTGCAACAATGGAGCGCTTGCGCTGCGGGTCTTCAGTTGCGCCTCTCCGCCGTGGGATGGGAACCCGGAAAGCTTCTTGGTTGGAGTGCCTATATGTAACATTCTCCTCTCCGCAGACAAGCACACCTGAGGGGCCGTCGTTGCCACCCGGAACCTGGAACAGCAGGCTCGAGGTCGGGTCGACAGGCTCTGACCATTTCCGAACTACATGGTTCAGACCCAGGTCGAGCTCGTAGTATACCAGTTGCGTTTCCGCCTCCCGAGCGGCTTGGCCTGAGGAGTCCTGGTCCGCTTCTGTGTACTCGGTCTCCAAGGCGGCGAACACGGGGTTCGCGTAACCGACATCGAGAGCCACGAGGGAGAAGACAAGCACACCAGGCTTATGCGCTTCCAAGGGCGAGGATATGGTAAGCTCTGCTTGAGAGTTCCTATTCAAGACATAGACGAGTTTGTTCTTTTCCACGGACGCGATCAGACACGCTCTGCCCTTCGGATCCGCTGCGAGGAATTGGCCAGGAATGACTCGGCGGATTCCCGACTTTCCAAAGGTTTCGAGGTGGATCCGCGTGAACCTGTTCTGTGATGGCTGATATTCGACAATGGCAATCCGACCAGAATCGGTGGCAAGGATGATGTAGTCTGCGGCCATCGTCAGCAAAAGCCTGGGGCAGAAGTATGGACCCTCCGTACAAAGACAGACACAGCCCGATCATGCTGGGACTCGAGAAAGATCTGGCAGGTCGGCTTTGAATCACTAAGAGCCCACGCTTGAGAGGGGGAGTGGGTTGCGAAGAGGACGGGCTTACCTTTGTTGCTGCCTGCCAGGCGGAAGGCGGCGATGGACCTGATGATGCCGAAGACATCGTGCGAGAGCAGAGTGATGACCTTGCCCTGGCTGGGATCGGGTCGCAGGAGGGAGAGACGAGAGCCACAGGCCGTGATGATCTGCTGCTCCTTGGTGCCCGAGAACTGGCCCAGGATGGCCTGGGTGATGGTCGACGGCGGCTGGATGGTCAAGGAGTACAGGAACATGTTGGATGTGGTCGCCATCTTGACTTCTAGGTCGCAGATGGCCTGCGCAGCGCCCTCATGGGTCTATTAATGCTGGACTTGGGCGGACGGTCGCAGGTGTTTGGTGGTGGGGAAGAGGGGTGTTGTTTGTGAAGCTCGAAGCTCCAGGTGGTTGGATGCTCCAGGCGCGCATCGAGGTTGACAGCTGCTGTCCAGCTCGCTCGCTCCAAGAAAAAAATGGTTCGCGCTGCTGCGCCACTTTGAATGAGCTTCAGCCACACCTTGCCAGGTACTCCAAATCATGAGCTCACTCACTCACCTCACTCCATCCCACCTGCGGCTTGACTCCATGATCTAAACGACTACTTTTATAGTAGGCACCTTTTTTGTCTTCCCTTTCCTTCCTGTCAGCACTGGGAAGAGTTTCTACCCATGCCAATTGACCTGCCATGGCACCGTCAATTGATTCGGCAGCACGCGCTGCGCTGAGCACAATGTGCCGGCAATGCGCACGATCTACAGCGAAACGATGGGCCCCTCGCATGGTAGCTTCGCCGACGACTGCGCGAACGGTACACACGGGAAAGCCTGCAAAACCAACAAGACGGACAGTGGGCAGTCCGAGGCCGGAAGGAGTCACGCGGTCTTCCTCGAGCTTCGCGCAAGCCGCAACAGCCTTTGGCTTCAAGAACGAGTCCGCCAGCGAACCATCCACTTCCAGCGAACAAGTTCTCACTGAGGACAACCTCTTCCACTCCTACACCAACTCACCCATTCCCGAGATCCGCCAGCGCGCGGCCTTCATCCGCCAACATGCCTACTGCCCCTGCCCAGAGCACCGACCAACCCGACTCTCCGAAAGTGGCCAACCCCTGCGGCAGGACGCCGAAACCGCCCAACTGCCCCCAGCTCATGTCAACTTCGAATGCCCGGACTGCGGCGTGCCCGTATACTGCAGCAAGGAGCACTGGATGGCCGACTACGAGGCCCACCTGGAGATATGCGACACGCTGAGGCAGATCAACGAAGACGACCATGACCTGCGGTCCGGCAGATTCTTCCCGGAGTTTCAGTACGCCGGGCCGCAGCTGGAGGAGGCCATGGTGAACATGACGAACTGGGACACGTTCCTGTACACCAGGAATTTCGAGGCCATCAACTCGGACAGGAGCATGCGGCAGGCGACGAGGCTCCTCACCTACCCAGTGACAGTCGGCAGCATTTTGCACGAGCTCAGCCCCTACGGCCTGCGGGAGAACGGCAAGCTCACCCCAGAGGGCCTCAAGAGTTTCAGCGCCTTGAGGTATACCCTGCACCCGCCGAAGACAGGCGGCGGCACAGAGGTCAAGAACCTGCGCCTCGAGGCGCCCCCAGTCCGCCTCTTCATCCTCGGCGCCCGCGCAGAGTCCTCGCTCCCGCGGGACGCCTGGGTCCAGCTGGCGCACCTTTTCCCGCGCTCAAGCTTCCACCTGATCTTCATCGGCCCAGAGTCCATGGCCAACCGTGACGACGAGTTCCCGCTCCCAGAGAGGACGCCGAGCAACCCCTTCGGCGCAGTCGTCGAGCGGCCCTGGCAGAACATGAAGATTAGCACGATCGTGGACTACTACCACACCATCCATAGGACAGGCATGTTCTATCCATATGACCCCTATTTCGACTGTTTCGTGCTCTTCCACCCTGGCCTAGGCCACCCGGCCAGCTCACACGAGTGGGCCGAGACGCTGCCCATGCTGCTGGAGACCAAGGCTCCCATTATCGTGACCGGCTACACGCAGTACGACATGGAGAGGGACATCGAGTGGGTTAACAAGACGGCCGCGGGCGAGTTCGATCTGCTGCTGAAGCCCGGGGAGAACACCTTCAGGAGTCTGAGGTGGGACCTCAACGATATGGATCCCCAGGACGTCACATGCGGCAACTGGGGTGTGTGGGCCTTCCGTGGAAAGAGGTAAGTTCTTTGTTCCTGTTGTGCATTTCGCGGTCAGACGCACAATGCTAACAAGCTGAATAGATACGAGACAACAAGGAAAAGCGTGGAGTAGACGTTAGAAACCCCATGTTGGCAAGCCTCCGCCAGTGAGGTAGAGAAAACCCGTGGGATGTGTATCATACAGCTAGGGTATATTGCCTGTACATAAGCCATTCTCGGTGACCCACCCATATCAGAAAGCTGCGCGGACTGCGTTATTGACAGAAACTGTCTCGTCTTGCCCAGCTGTCCAGTCTTCGTTGCTTTCATGCGGAATTGGTAACCTTGCCCTCTCCCCTTCTCCCAAAATGAAAGAACTTCTCTTGCCGCGTCTTGCAAACGTTACCAATCTCCATCTCCATGACAAGATCAAGCATGCGGACCACCTCTTGAAAGCCCTCGCATGCTTCTTGAGATGCCCACAAGTTCAAGTACTGCCGAGACTTTACAAGCGGCCACCGTCAGTGCACACCAGGTTCTCGTCATACCACCACGAAAAGGATGGCATCCTTTACTTGGCGTTTTCTACGAACTATTGAAACTTTGCGGAGGTTGCCATCCGGGGTGACCTGTCGGTATAGGTAGCCTACCTACACCAGTCCTGCCCGACGGTCTTTGCCATAAGGCTTGTTGCGAATCAGGGTGACTTGTTGGTATAGGTAGCCCACCTACACCAGTCGTGCCCGGCGGCCTTTGCCGTAACGGTTGTTGCAAGCCGGGGTGACCTGTTGGTAAAGGCGGCCTATTCATACCAGCCGAAACCGACGGCGGCTGTTGTGAACCGTGGTGACTTGTTGGTTGAGGTGCATGTAGCCCACCCACACCAGGTGCGCCTGGCAGTCTTTGTGGTGGCGGCTGTTGTGAGCCGTGGTGACCTGTGGGTATAGGTGGCCTATTCATACCAGCCGCAACCGGCGGCGGCTGTAGCGAACCGTGGTGATTTGTTGGTTGAGGTGCATGTAGCCCACCCACACCAGGTGCGCCCGGCAGCCTTTGCGATGGTGGCATTTGCAATGGCAGTCTTTGCGGTGGCGGCTGTTGTGAACCGTGGTGATTTGTTGGTTTAGGTAGCCCACTCACACCAGGCGCGCCCGACGGCCCTTGCCATGGTAGCTGTTGCGGTTGTCTTGAGTGCGAGACCCCTGGGGCCGTTTGCGCGGGGGGACACATCCTCACGGTAGTTCTCATGCCAGGCTTGGTGATCTCCGCCCACGTTCTGCGCAGTATGTACCGCTCGATATTGTCGACTTTCCCGAGGATGGACGCCGTGTCGCTCTTGATATCGTGGACGACGACCCTATAATCTGTTATTTACAGCGCTACACATCAATTGGGAGGTTGCGGCGCGCAACTCACCTGGTACTGTAGCCCAGTGCGACATCAAGCCACAGCGTATACTCATTGAGCCTCGCCCGAAGCTTGTCCACCCTTTCCTTTCTCGACGCAGCCCACGCGAACCGGGACCTCCCCTCGCCGAGGACCGCCTCGATTTCTGACAAGACCGCGAGGCAGTTGTTCGCGATGCCGTCGACGGCCGCGTCGGGGCGGCGGTTCCTCAGGGACAGATCCTCGTCCACCATTTTCAGGACCGCGGACAGGCCCCCCAGATCCTTGCGGACCTGGATCATGTCCGTCCTCGCGTCCTTGACATCGCGCATCAGGGACGCCGCCGAGATCGATACCCTCCCGACCAGCTCGATGACCGCGACCACCGACGTGAATGCTGAGAAGGGATCCATAGTGTTTTGTTTGTCTACAGTCCCTGCTCGCAGCCGTGGAAACGCTGCCGGTGTGGAGACGTCAGGAAAAGCCTCGGGTGGCTGGCTTCTCCTGCGTGCCTGGATGTAGGATAGAGATACAGGCTTGTGTTAGACAAGAGGCATGGTGGGAAGCAATGAGAGGGGCACAAGGCTCCCCCGAGTCTGCCTGGGTGGCTGAGCCGTTCGGAAAGCGATTGGCAGCCGGCCACTGTGCAGGATATGGCCAGAAGTCAGCAGGACTCTTCTGGGTAAAGGTTCCTGCCAATTAGGAACATTGGCCAAGCTGCTTCATGCAGGGCGACATCCCGTGTGTGCAGCGAGGATACACATCGAGAAAGGTGGGCAATGCCGCAGAAGCTGGAGTTAGCTATCAAAGTATCAACGGAGAAGCTTCCACATATACCGGAAGAATTGGCCATCATATGCCCATAGCCTGTCTCAGAATCTGCAGTCTAACAAAGGGCTGTGAGGCAAGTAATTCAGCAGAAGGACAGGGACCTAATCAAGAAGAATAGCAAAGCACCGTGTTCTGAACTCAAAGGCCATCTCAATTTATCTGTATTTTCTGTCTGGCTGTCTTCTCAACTAGGGATGTAGTGTATCGAGGCCACCTCTCAGAGGCCTTAGCGAAGTTGCTAATCTTGCCGGGGTCGCTTGTCTGTAGTAGTACACAGAGAGAAAGAGAGAAAGTTTCAGAACAAAAAGGTAGCAGGTGGTAAGTCGGGATTAGGTGGAGGGGGTGTGAAGAGCAGCAAAAGTAACACCACACACACAATACACACCCACGATGCCCGGCGCGGCCGTGGATAGTCTCACAAAACATGTGTTTGAGGTGTATCGAAACGCGCGGAGCAGCTCAAAATACATGGTCATCGATCATCGGCTTCACCACTGTCACCAGTCAAAATCAATTACTCAATCATGTTGGTAGGCCGTCTTTGATTCCACTCAGACAGGCGTCGCAGGTGTCTTGGGCTTCTCCATGGGCTTGCCACCTCCACCACCACCGCCAGCCATCCAAGAAAAGGCCGAAGCGCCGCCGATAGGGTTTGCGCGAGTCGCAGGAGGCTTTGGCTTGTTGTCCGTGGTCGATGTCGATGTCGACGTCGGCGTTGGCGGCGCCCCGCCACTGTTGGAGGACAGTGCGCTGGGCGTGGCGGCACTGACGCTACGCCTGACGTTGTCCCAGCGCACTGTCGGCGCGGGGGCCGGGGAGGAGCTGCCGTTCTGTTCGAGGGTGGATGAGGCGGCGCCCTGGCTCTTCCGCCGGCTGAACTCACCACTTGACCGGGATGAAGCCGGCGCGTCGAGGCCTATTCCGTTGCGGGCTGCTGAGGAAGATATCGAAACCGATTTCTGTGGCTTCAGTATCTTCATGCTGCGCCCGCCCCTCCCCGCTGGTTGGTACCCGCTCAACCCATTCTCACGCTGAGCAGCATCCCCACCGCCGACTGAGCCGCCTTGTCGCCAAGATCCCCATATACCGGCTGTAGAGTCCCGCCGTCCTCCAGCATCCGAGTTCGTAGCAACTTCCTTGCCAGTGCTTTCTTCAGGACCTGAAACGGTCTCCTTTTGCTGCCGCTCGCTGCCACTGTCGGATGGAACACTTGTGGCCGTGTTCTTTGATGAGTAGGCCGGCTGATTCGTGCTCGATGAGAAAGGGCTCGGAAGGTCAGATTCTCCAACGTCGGAATGTGAGACAGAGGTCTCTGCCCGGTCTGGAACAGCCGCAGTCTGGGCTCGGGGGTCACCAGACACGAACGCTGGCGCGCTGGCATTGAGCTTGGGCTTCTCTGGGACAACGTTGACCGTGGTGATGTGCTTATATACAGACTCATCTTCAGGACGGACAAAGGGAACGGAGAGTCTGTCACGATCATCACCGTTGCCGAAGAGCGTCATCCGATTCTGAGACAAGAGCAGGTCCGCACTATTCGACGTAAGGGTGTCGCTGCCAACGAAAATGCGGATTGACTGCTTGTAATCCCCCACCTCCGCATTATCCGTTCCGGTGATCTCGAAGTCAACATTGATGTAAGGTACCTGTCGGCGAGACGGACTGGAGGATCGAGAACTTGATTGGGCCACCGTGGCTTCAGCAAAGTAGACAGGAAGGCTGGCCCGCAAGACCCCGTTGATATTTCTGTGAGCCTCATCTACGAGATTCAACTCCTTGAGAAGCGAATAGTCAATGGTCGACTTCTGAGATCCGGTGCAGACCACTGCGTAGAGGAGCGTGTCATGTGCGTACTGGGTCGTAAGCCAGCAACGAACAATGGAAGGAACAGGTCCCAAAAACATCAGGCCTGGGGGCGGCCGAGTGATCTCGATCGGAGACGAGTCGTTGTCGTCGTCATCCCTACTGCTGCCCAGTAGCAAGTCAAGACCGAGGCTACTGGTCCTGCCGGATGCCACCGAGTGGAAGGAGTGGACCGAATGGCCTGCAGAGCTATGTCGTCCATCGGATTTGTGGGAGAAGGAACGCTCCATCAGCGTAGGACCTCCCAGACCACTTCCAGGCCTGGCAGGACCAAACTCGCCGGAATGACGTGCACTTTGACCCCAATTGGAAGCGTGCAGAGTTGCTTCGTCGAAGCGGACGCTATTTGCCCTTGATGCCGCCCCTCGGCGGGTGGGCTCCTCGTCGGCATCCAAGTGAAGCGATCCTAAGAGGTTCTGGCCTTGCTCATCGTCGAAGTCGTCGAAGACTTCATTGTTGGGCATCTGAACAGGACCTATAGTTAGGTATTAGTAACCACTTCTAAGTCAAACTATTTGCAATATGAACATCTTACCATGCTGAGGTGTCCCTCCCAGTACGCTGGGGAAGGGTGAGGGGTTCCAGACCGATTTGACGGCATCCTCTGTCTGGCGTCTCTCAAGCCGCATCAACCTCTCGGCATGACTGGCCTGGATGAACTGGACCTGCTTCACTTCCATCTGCACATTGTGGAGTTCTTGATGGAGAGGCGTCAGACGAGAATCCATGCCAGTATGGACTGACCGCGGAAGTTTGGCTCTGAAGGCTGTCGTCCGATAGAACGAGGCAGGGAGGGCGATCGACAGACGAGGCTGGCAGCTACCGCACTCGTTGCGGCCTGGGCTGGTGGGCGCGAGAAAGAGTGGATGCGTGTATCCAACAACTCAATGCTCTACCATGCGTATGCGTGGTCAACTGTAGATATTACCCAGCCCGAAACCGCCCCGGACTCTGTCGTTTGCGACCTCGATCGTCGAGAATCAGACCGCTAGGTTGTACACCCCCCACATCGCACGCAAAGACCAGCAGGTCTTTTCTGCGATGTGTCCTGCCGCTGTTGGGGTAGAAGCAGAGCTGGCTTTGTTGTAGGTGCAGCACTGAGGCACAAGTGCAAGTCGGGTATGGGGTCTTGCGTTCGCGTGTAAGCCGGAAGCTGTGAACAGCACTGGAACGCGAACGTCGGCAGAATGGGGGGGGGGGGGGTTCCGGCTGGTATTGACTGGTGTTGAAACTGTCCGCCTGGCTCCTGTTCCTGTTCCTGATTCGAGTGGAGAGGGTCGGGTTGGATCCGACGATGGCCGCCTGGGTTTGTTGTTGCTATTCAAGGCCAAGTGGCCGGGCGTGAATCCTGTGCAGCGCTCCTTCACGTTGGCCCAGACACGTTAGAGTCCCGGTTATGGCGTGGATACTTCGAGGGAATGGGCAGATCGAGGTCGCGGTGGCACAGTAGCGAATGAAGGAGTCTTATCGAGAATGTGGGTTTCGAGTGTCGTGTTGAGATGGTTGGGTTCGATCAGGGACAGAGAGTACGGGTGGGAGTTGATGAGTCGAGGGCAAGGGCGGGAGAGGGACAGACAGCAAGGGCGGATGCTTCGCTTAGGCCAGGTGCAATCGGCAGTCAGGACAAGACAAGGTTTATTTGGAGACGAGCTGGATGATTCGTAAGGTAAGGCAAGACAAGAGGAGTGCTGGTTGGGACAGAGTTTCGGTGAAGGTGAGGCAGAGAGACGGACAGATAGATGGATGCTGGACAGGCGTCGATTGCAGCGTGGCGTGCAGTTCGGTGCTTTGGGGGGAAGGCTGGAGGTTGGAGGCTGTGCGTGTAGGCGTGTGTGTGTGTGTGTGTGTATGTACTGTACTGGATGATGATGAATGAGTATGATCTATCAATTGGATCGTCCCGGTCCCAGTCAGTCCCCGTTCCAGTCCTAGTCGAGTCTAGTTCCGACCCCGTCTTTGCCTTGCCTGGGCTGGGCTGTCATTCATGCTCCCTCCTGCCTGTCTGCCTGCAGTCTGCCTGCCTTAGAACGGCTAACGGTACGCAGACACGCCGGCCAGGGCTGCCAAGCCAGGGCCTGTTCTCAATTTAGTTACGGATGCGCGACGGACTGCAGCACTTATGTAAGCATCTCCCTTCCCGTCCCATCTTGTTTCCGTCTCCAGGTTTCCGTCTGATGTCTCGATGCGGCCTGACAAGAGAGGGAAAGCTGGAGATCCAAGACGCCGGAGGCCTGTTTCGCGTTTGACAGTAGCTGAAGAAGCAAAAATAAACATCTTTGTATCTATGTGGCTAGCAGCTATTTTGTTTGTTTGGACTCGGTTCTACTACGCTATGTGCTATGTACTGGTACTCACTGCCTGGAGATCCCCAGATCCTACCATTGGACTGCCCATCTTGAACTCTGTCCCCGGAACTAGGTAGCATCCCAACACACCTCACTCTTGCAACCTAGCTTTCCTAAGCTCAACAACGTCCCGACTCTGCAACTCACAACACATCTACCTCAACGCATTCTTCTCCAACACAGACTGCCCGGGTTCCAGCCACGGCGCCTCCCTCCACCCAGGCCACACGTAGCCCTCAGTGTTCTCATTCGGGAACCGCGGCTCAATCTCCGGCTCGATCAGGCCCCACAGCACTCGGTACGCCTCGCCGCTCATGTGTAGCCCATCAGGCAGCAGCTTCTCGAGGTAGCCCCTCCGGCCGCCCGCCGCCGCCGACCCGAGCGGCGGCTGGCTGGCGTCCCAGCCCGTCGTGTTGGCAACGGCGTGGTCCATGAGCGCCTTGGCCAGGTCGACACAGACCACCGCCCCTGCCCCTGCCCCCGTCTCCGCCGCCTTCTCCTTCGCCTCGGCCGCCACCTCGCGCGCCGCCTGCGAGTACGCCGCGCTGCGGGCCTGCTCGCGCACCGCGCGCCCGTACTGCGGCGTGTCCAGCTCCGCGCGCCGGATCTCGTCCAGCGGCGGCGGCGTCACCACCAGGACCTTGGCCCCGTGCGCCGCCACGCGCGGGTGCGCCACCAGCCGCGCCAGGTTCGCCTTGTACTGCTCCAGCGGCACGCCCTGGTTGTCGTCATCCAGCTGGATGGCCGCGTCGTTGGCGCCTAGGAGGACGATCTGGCAGATCACGGGCCGCTCACTCAGCATGGCGTGTTCCGGGCTGGGCTCCTCCCCCTGACTGTGATGCGAGGGGAGAGACTCACCAGGTACTTCATCTTCGGCGTGCCGGGGCCCGGCTCTGGGAAGATGTCCTCCGCGATTTTCAGGGCCTGCGAGGTGTTGTAGCCCGAGAAGCCGCGGTTGACAACATCATACCGCCGCAGGCAGTCTGAAATCCTTGTCAGCGTCTGAGTTTCTCTCGAGGCTCCGGGCTCTGGGGTGAGGCTCAAGGACACTCACGTTTTTGGATAGTGGCATAGAAGGAGAAGCCATCCTGGACATCCACGCATGCCTCGAATAACGAGTCGCCAAAGAGCACGACCTGGGGATATGGTGTCTGTGCTGGTCTGTAAGTGTATGTTCGCTCGAGGTGAAGTTGCGGGAATAGATTTTCTCACTGCCATGACTGACTGACGTATCCTTTGGTACCGTTTGGTAAACACTGACGAATAAACTCCTGCCGATACTCAAACTCCTTGAAAACCTAAAAAAAAGCTAGATGCTTAACGCTCTGGAACAAAATTTCTTGCAAATGACGTTCTATAGCGTGGGGGTATCGCGATATATATACACGTGCCACATGTAAGTGCAAAGGAGTAGCGCGAGTTCGTGAGTCCGAACCCCACCCATAAACTCCAATCTCTTGACGAACTTCCCGTTATGAACCGACCGGGCCTGTCCCATCATCCTCCCCGACATTAGCCTCAAACCACCACATGGGTTCGGCATGAGACAGGCAGAGGAACTGAACAAGGCGCCGCTAGCCAGGGGAGTATAGCGAGTTGCCAGGATCTCACGATATGCCGAGCACGTCACAGCGGTTGCATGGTTCCTTCCCAAAACCCGGTCTACGTCGATTCGCGGACTCAGGCGATCGTGGGCTGGCCCAGGCCAAGGCGGCGGCCTGCAGCGCCTGCAACGGCGGACTTCTTTGTCTAGTGCGTGTCTGACTGCTTTTTGTGCGTAGAAGCCTACGACTCAATCATTGACCGACTGAGCCGTGGCCTGGACAGAGGCGGTGAAACCGCGAAAAACGAAAAGCTAGTACGTCAATCATCGGCCTTTGATGATGTGCCAAAGTCTGTCTGGACGTGCGACCCCGGTTTCCAAGATAGCGGTGCTGTGCTCTCTGTATTGCTGTGTTGTCCATGCCGCTCGTCCTAGTCGCGAATAAGATCGGGGGTCGCCGGACCGCCTTCGCGGCTACCGTACCCACCCGCGAGGCAGGCAAGCTGCAGCATGGTCTGGCCTGCGTGTTGGGTGAGGTTCACGATGTGAAGGCGCACATTCAAGCTCTCGTGTCGTGGGAGATCCAAAAGACAAAGTTGAAACTTTCAGCACCGATACATCGGCGGAATCCCCTGGGGGACTGCGTCACAAAAGCAAAAGCCAAGACCAGGGCGCAGAGACCTACACCAGAGACAAAAAAATAAGGCAGAGACAGAAAAAGCACAGACCAGCCCAGCTAGCTGACCGGGCCGAACCAGCAAGGTCCTCTCCATTCCGTAGCCATTGAAATCGGAGCGAGCTAGCGTGGGTGCACTCTCACCCGCCAAATACACGCACCACCACAGGCTGGCTTACCTGGGCAGAGACGACAATGGAGGAGCTCCCCAAAGCAGCCGTCCAGCTGCTGTACTCGGTCAGCCCGGCTCATCTGTGCCAGACCGGTTTCACACTCGCATCATGCGCCGTCCTGGCCGTCGCGGTCGCGCCCACCAGGGAGCGCAAGCTTCTGGTCAACTATGGAGCTCGGAGCCAAGGGGACTCGACAACAGTTGCCGCCGCCGCCGCCGCCGCTGTCGGGCAAAAGGATGATGACATCCGGCTTAGATCGGTCAGGAAGCTTACCTCCTTGGGCCAGGTCCCTCACATGTGGTTCTTCACGTTCTACGCGACTTACATTCTATGCGCACTCTTCTGGGCCAGCCAGTGTCTTTTCAACGGTAGAGCCTTGCGCTCCATAGCTAGTTGGCAGGTCGAGCTCGAGCCATCGGGACTGGCGAATGGCCACGTCACTGTGGCGTGGTGCTTGATGCTTCTCCAGGCTGCAAGACGGCTGTACGAGTCCTGGGCTTTTGCGAAGCCTTCCAAGTCCACCATGTGGATCGTCCATTGGGTACTTGGCCAGCTGTTCTACGTGGGAATCAGCGTGGCCATCTGGATCGAGGGATCTGGTATGCTTTGCCCTATGGACACGATTCAAAGAGTCTCAGCTCGCTGACACGTCCGGCAGGCGCCATCTTGCAGAATCAATTGCCGTCCTTCACACTGGATCTCACGGCGGGCGCGATTTTCAAGGTGGCCATCGCGGTGCCTCTCTTCTTCTTCGCCTGGACGTCACAGTACCGCTGTCACGAGTATCTGGCGGGCCTCAGAAAGTATTCACTACCTGACAAGGGCATGTTTCGACACCTGATCAGTCCCCATTACACTTGCGAGTGCTTGATTTACTTGTCATTGGCAATTGTCGCAGCCCCGGAGGGACACTTGTGTAACCAGACGCTGCTGTCCGCGCTGATTTTTGTGGCTGTGAACCTTGGTGTGACAGCGCGAGGGACCAAGAGCTGGTATGTCGATAAGTTTGGGTCGGACAAAGTGGCGCGGAAGAAGGTCATGATACCCTTTGTGTACTAAGGCCCTATCGCTGTTCGGTTTCCTAAATGTCAACGCTTGAGAAATTTACCGATGTTGTTTCCGAGCTTCGAAACCTTCAGAACATCTCGATATGTCAAGCTTGTTCGGGTCGACCGTTGATTGTCACCATGAGCAAAATCTTCTGGCGTCCGTAACATATCCCAGTTGCTGACAGTCTCGGGGGAAAGATCAATGTCTGCCTGAACATCGGCAATGCCATGCAGATATTGGGTGTACAGGTCGCCCGTTGTGATGAGAAGGCTTCGGGGCTCCTGTAGTATTCTGTGAGCTGGTTCAGGGTTGAGGGCACCGTCCTCTTTGCTTGAATATATGTTGAGACAAAGACTGGCTCCCAAGCTGACAGTGCAGACGACCGGGTGGTAGGCCGCCCCGTCTTTGTGCGGCATAATGCCTATCCCTGGGGGATACTCGTTGATCAGGACATGGTTTGGGCGTTTATGCGGGCTCAAGGCGAAGAGATGGGCGGAGCTGTCGTGACCGGCAAGAGGAATTGAGAGCAACCGCGACACCACGGGTTCGTTGAGCCAAGCTGGCAGAGGGGCGTCGAGGAGCCTGTCTTGGACCAAGTCGGATGGCCATGTCTGTAGACGTCGATGGGAGAGTTGCTTCCACTTAGGCTTCGGCGCGCCTGAGATCTTGTTCACCGTGAGCTGACCAGTCGGACCTCCGAGCCTGGAAGTGGTGATGCTCGAAGACTCGCCGTTGAACTCACCTTGTCCAGAATGAGACGCTCTTCCTCTTCACTTATGAAATCTGCGATGTAGTACGCAGTGGCCGGAAGGCGAGGTATCCTGGCTTGATCCAGGGAAGAGGGGAGCGAAACTCCCGTGGGGAGAGCTACGTGACCCATGAGGGCGATGGAGGGCCAGTGCAACCCAAGTGCAACCCGGGATGCTTCCCCAGAGGTGGTGGCCTGGTCCAAGTCCTGCCCTTGGACTTGAGCTCGGTTGCCGAATTGTGAAGGTGCGTGCAAGGGCTTTTACCTCGTAAACGTGCGACTCGGCGGTCAATGTGATCTCAGCGGCGACTGATTTGCCTATTGCCCCGAGTAGCCTGGCAAGGGCAACACGATAAGATCTAATACCAGCCGCAGGGGGACCAAGATTGAGCACAATAGAGACGAGTAGGCTGAGAGCGTGTGAGGATGGAATAACCATACGCGGCACAGCTTTGGGAAAGATTACAGCAACTCGACGCAATGTCCCGGGTTCCGAGACCAAGTGGATTCCGGCCCAGGCTAGAGGATTGCATAAGGCGTGCTGCCTCGTGGCCGAGCTGGTGACCTTGGAGGGTTCAGAGCTGTTTTCGGAGCCAGGGCAAGACGGGAGGCGTGGTTGTTCTTGGTAAGGCTGGGGTGGGACTGGTCGGGCCTAACGCTGGACTAGGCAGCCGAGAGCTGAGAGCTCGAGAAGACAGACTGCAGAATGCCACCAGGATCGAACGAGTCAGGGAAGCTCCTGCATGCTGTGCGACAGCGCCCGTACAAAGTCAAAGTGGTCCAAGTCAAAGTCTCTGGCTGTTGGGATGGATGTGACAAGCTGACTGAGGTGAAGCGAGGCAGAACCGTGGGATAGCCGGCTAACATTGACCGACGGGGCACTTGCGCTACCCCTGCCCTAGTCCCTCTGGCTCCCCGCAGCCCGCAAGGTTGAGTTGATGACAGATATTTTGATAGAGCTGGAACACCGTGGTAAAGGAAACGGCAACAGCCTTTCCCATCCTCTGCTCGAAAACAATCCCGCGTGATGTCGCGCGAGTCGCCGAATGTTGCCAGATGTGACCAAGAGCCAAGTCGGCGGGTTTGGACGGGGTGCTCCGTTCTGCGACTGTGGTATTGGAGGACCTAGGAACAGAAGAGTAAATAAGTTTGGTGGCGCTCGGAAGCTTATTCCTGTGATTGAGGGTGGCCTTGCGCGTCGAAGCGTTTTGGCAGGGAAAGTATCCTCGCTGTGTCTGTCTGGCTGCCTGGCTGCCTGTCTGCCTGTCTGCCTGTCTGCCTGGGCAAGCAATGCGAGAAACACAACGAGACACAAACAGAGGCAACACAGAATGAGGCGCAGTAAGTCGTCGTCAGTCACACTCAGCCAGTGAGAGAGTAGGTGCATGGTGAGGCAAGAAAGACAAGAGCAGCCTGGGCAGCTTTCGATGTCCTGGTGAAGGAGTTGGTGTATCAGTCAGTCAGTCAGTGAGTGAGCGAGTGTGTGCACGCATAGACTGCTCGCATCGGACACACAGACGCAGTACCTAGGTACATGGGTAGGTACCCTAGCAGTGCCTAGGCAGGCTGGCAGGGTTAGAAGCAGGCTGGCATGGCAGGCCGACGGGCCAGATAGCCCAGCAGCATATTGTGGTACTATGGCACTATGGTAGACAGGACTGACCAGACTGACAGACTTGAGTGAACACATCATCCATGCTGCCATGAATGAATTGCAGTGGCAGGGCACAGGGCTCGAAACGACAGCAGAGGACGGTGTCGCCTGCCGTATTCAAGGTCGACTTCCCGCCCAATCAGGCGAGGTGGCAATGAGGACGCGCAGGGAAGGCGCAGTTCAAGATCAGACTTGGGTCACTTCGAACCCACGGCAGCGGCAGGGGTCCAGAAGGAACCCAGTCGGGCTAGACAGGGGGGGCCACCCAGCGAAAATCTCCATCTCCCGTCTCTTCCAGCCAATCATCGAGTCCTATCTGTCTGTTCGTTTCTCTCCTTCTCTCCTTCTCGCTCGCTCTCTGCTCCTTCCTAGCTCTTCTTCCAAGCTTTGGGTTGTCTGGGTGTGTGGTGAGTGGTGAGTGGTGTGGGTATCTGGGTGTGTCTGTCTGGGTGGACTGTACCTAGGTACTGTGTATGCTGGCTGGATGCTGGTGGTGGACTCATCTCTTTTTCTCTTCCCTCGCTTTCTCTTCTCTCCCCGTTCACTTTGCTCCTCCTCGACCTACTCCTCCTCCCCCTCACCCCTGTCTTGCCCCCTCCAAGGCCCAGTCAGTACCAGTAGTCAGTCCTAGCTAGCACCGTATCGTAGGTCCGTAGCCTGCTTGACCTGCCACCGACCGACCAGGCTCTCTCTCTCTCACTCACACTCTCCTCCTCTCCCCCACCCCCCAGTCTCCCCCCCGTTCAGTTGAGTCCAAACCCGATCCGATCCAATCCAGTCCAAGTTCAATCCAGCCAGTCTTTTGCCAGTCCTGCCAGTTCAATCCAGAAAAGAACCCAATCTTCTCTAGCCTTTCCTAGACTCTTTCTTCTCGCTCACTCACGCTCCGTTTGGGTCTCCTGCCTCCTGCGTAGTCATTTTTCTTTCCCACAATCCTGAAGGGGTCAGACACTGAGACATTATTATTAGTTTCTCAGTCTTTTCCATCCTGTACACTACATCCTACCCGACCAGTGCCGTTCCGTGCCCGCTCCCGTACCACACATCGTACCTCACCGCACCATCTGCCAAACCAACCAAACCCGACGCCGTCGTCGTGCCTTGACCTGTTCGTTCGTTGGACTGGCCTTGGACTGTGTTCTCTGCCCTCTTCTGTGTCTCTCATTTGCCTCCATCTTTCTCCTGTGAGGCCTTTGTTGGACCCCCAAAAGACAAGAGCGCTACCGATTGCAGCTCCACGACACCCACAGGCGCGCCGGCCCTCCAGCCCCTTTGATTTTCCTTCGACCGGGAGTCCTCGTGACAGTTGGCTTGGTTTCAGTCAACAACCCCGACCGAGTTGCTCGAGGCAGCAGCGCCCGGACCATCCCGTCCCATCCACGCCCTGGTTCAGTCCTGTCCTTCAATTTGGGCCTCTCTCAACTCTCCTCTGGCAAACTACTCCACTCCACTCCACACCACACCATCTGGCTCGACGCGGTTCAACCAGCCTCCTGTCCCTCTTCAACTCCGTGGTCCAGAGGTGCCCATGATGGTGCACAGGAACAGTTCACCTTCGAATTGAATGATATGGATGCGCAGAATGCTGCAGAGTCCGCCGCTACGAAGCCACCTGCTTCCACTTCCGCCTCTCCTAGGCCAGGCAATGCGGCCGAGCCCGATCAGGCCAGCAAGCCTCCATCCTCCCCGCCCTCCGTGAACAAGTCCCCCCAAGCTTCAGCGTCTACTTCGTCACCGCGGCCACCGCCACAACCACAGTCTTCAGTCAAGGAATCAAAGGAGTCAAAAGAGTCCAAGGAGCCTAAGCAGCCCAAGGAAGCAGGCACCCCCAAGGAATCCAGCGACTCCAAGGCCAGCGTCACCGCTGTTCTCCCGCAACAGGATGACGAGGCTGGCGCTGAGAATAATTCCGAGGCCGAGACCATCGTCCTCCCAGGCAAGGATGGCTCTCCCATCAAGAGCCGCAAGGTGATCAAGCGTGAAGATGCTAGTGACGGCGAGGAGCGGAATAGTGTCATCGACATTTCCCCTGCAAAACGCAAGCCTTCCGATGGCAAGAACGACGGCCATGGCCCCAAGCAAGGAAGTAGCGGTGGCAACAGCCTCTTGACGGACGACGCAAAGCGGAAGCGACTGCTGGATCATCCACGGAGTAAGGACTCGAGTGGGTTGAGCTCGGCACCGGCATCTCCTCTGCAGCGTTCCCGTCAACAATCAAGTGACATCCGCCCAGAGTCCGAGGGTGACTCTGTCCATGCAAGGTCAACCAAAGTCATTCCCAAGGAAAAAGAACCCAGGGATCGGGAAAGGGACACATCGAGAGCGAAATCGTCAGATAAAGCAGTCACGCATAAGAGGAAGGCCCCCAAGGCAGAGTCTGACGACGAGGCCGACAACGAAAGCCACAAGAATCGCCGTCGGAGGACTTCTGCTTCGATCGACGCGTCCTCCACTCCACGACCGCAACACAAAGACCGCGATCACCACAAATCGAAGTCCAATCATGACAGCATTTCGTCATTGCGGCAACGATCCATTTCTCCACACCCTCGAACTCACCGACGAAGTGCATCAACCCAAATCGTTTCTCAATCATCCAGCGGCCTTAGTCAAAAGAAAAGACGCGTTCCTCCTCCCCTTACTACCGATTATCATTCCGACGAATCCTCTGCGAGTGGTAGCCCTCATGTTCGAAGCTCGACTATGCGCGGTCTGACGACACCAGCAACTGCTGACTCCAACATGTCGTCGGCCAAAAATCCCGCTCATAAGAAACACGTCGACGCGCATGGCCAAACGCAACTTGCCAAGGCTTGTTCTCGCGGCGAGTATGACAACGTCAAGCGGAGGCTCCATGAGCGCCCACAGGACCTGGATTTTCCAGATTATGCGGGCAATACTCCACTTCAGATTGCAGCCATCAATGGATATGATGACATTGTGAAGCTTCTAGTGGAGGCAGGCTGCGATATCGACTGCGTAAACCACGATAAGGATACCCCTCTCCTGGACGCTGTCGACAATGGCCACCTCGATGTTATCAAGGTCCTACTCGAAGCTGGAGTCAATCCACGCAAAGCCAACGTTAACGGCGAGGAACCGCTTGATCGGGTGGATGATGAGCTCGAGAACTGTGAGGAGATCCGTGCGGCGCTGATGGATGCTAGGAAGAAGCAAGGAGATCGTCGGCGAACCTCAGAAGAGCAACAGGATCAACAGGACACCCGATCGCACGGTCCTGACAGCCCGCGGCGCTCGCCCGCTCTGGCCGACTCTGCCGCTGGCACCAGGAGGGCAGCTAGTTCTCGCTCCCACAAGCTCAGCAATCATCTGCTGTACATGCACATGGACGACAAGACCCTGCGGTCAGCAGCTGGCCGAGGCGACTTGGAAACCGTGGAGCGCATTCTCCAAGTTAGGGATAATTTCGACGACGCGGAATCCATGGTCGCTGCGGCAAGAGGTGGACATGAGACGGTCATGAATCTGCTTCTGGCTCTTGGTAACGCCAATCCAGACCCTTCTCCGGTGGACTCGGAGCGTCCAGAAATAGCGACGCCGATTTTGGCAGCCATTGGCCAAGAAAATATTAGGGTTATCAGATTGCTACTGGCTCAGTCAAACTTCGACCCGACGAGGAAATTCCGAGGGCTCACTTACTATGAGATCGCTCAGAAACGACAAGGGCCAAACTGGAAGGAAGAGGAGCACATACTGAAAGATGCCTATGATGCATACAAGCGAAATCACCGAGACCCTCACAAGAAGTCTCCGAATCGGCGGGAGCTGGACAACAAGCGAAGCGGTCGAGCGGAGTCCAAAGATGACCCGACCAGGAGCCTGAAGCGCAAGGCCACTAGCCCCACCCGTGACGGCCACCGCGTCACAGCTGGGAAAGTTCGCACTACTGACAAGGAAGCCAGAGGCAACAACTCTGCTGGGTCAAAGAACGATGAGCTGACCTCACCTAAACGTGGACCTGGGAGGCCCAGGAAAGACGAGCGCGGACTGCCCACCATTGCAATCTCAGACGGTGAAAACTCGCCTGCCAGCAAATCTTCAAGCAAGCAAAAACGCCCAGACATGGATACTGCCTCATTCTCTTCTGAGGGCGAATCCAAGCCGAGGAAGAGACTCATGTCGGGCAGGGATTTGAAAGAACAGAGGGAGAAGAATCGGCGCCACAGCATGGTTTCCAATGCTTCGTCTCTTCGCGAGCCTTCCAGTCCCCGCGAGAACCGCACTGACGACCCACACGAGCTTCCTACCGAGAAGTACCACGACCGCGCTAAGGCGCTCAAGAGGGACGAGTCACGTGACAGGCTGTCCGTCTCTGGCGAGCATTCGAGTAAACGCAGCCGTACCAGTGCCACTCCCGACCATGTCTCCGAGAAAGAAGGTGAGCCGGTGAAGAGGAGGCGGCTGGATGCTGAGAAGAAGGAGCGGCCACCAAAGCCGAGCTCGTCACCTGACCGAAGTCGCAAGTCGACCGCTCCTCGCGACGGAGCAGTTTCGTCGAGGCAGGATGACAAGCCTGCTCGGAAGCATGCGGATCAAGTCGACAAGAAGGATTCAGCTAAGCCGCGGAAGTCTGACTCAGCATCGGACAGCAACCGGCGAGAATCCAGCAAATGTGCCCCATCTGAAAAGAGCATCCATGTCAAATCAGAAGATCCTGATACCGTGATGCGGGACGCAGATCAAGTCCAGGAGGAAGAAAACAAAGCTCGTGCTGCACGAGAGCAAGAAGAAGAGAAAAGGCGCCGTGCCGAGCTCGATGCCAGGAAAAAGGAGAAAGAGGCCGAGGAGCGAAAACGTCGTGAGGATGAAGAGCTCAAACGCCGCCAAGCCGAGATCAAGCAGCGCGAGGAGGCAGAGAAAGAGAAAAGGCGCTTGGAGGAAGAGGAGCGCAAGCGACGTGAAGAAGAGGCGAGGAAGAAGCGGGAGGAGGCCGAGAGGCTACAGAAAGAGGAAGATGATCGACGAAAACTTGAAGAGGAGAGGAAACGCCTGGAAAAGGAGAAGGAGGAGGAGGAGCGCAAGAAGCGGGAGGAGCAGGAGCGAATCCGCAAAGAGGAAGAGGCTGCGGAATTAGCTCGACGCAGACGCGAGGAGGAAGAACGCAGAGAGCAGGAGCGCCGCGAACGCCAGCGTGCGCTTAGAGAGGCTGAGCTGCGTAAACGCGAGGAGCAGGAGAAGGCTCGTCTCGAAAAGCTTCCCGCGTTTCTGCGCTGGCTTGACCGCGGTGTCAACATCCGAAGTGCAGAAACAGCCAAGAGATTTCGGATCCTGACGGGCGTCCGTTTCGACAGCATCCGGCCTGAGACCGCAGGCACTGATGAGGGACGTGAGCTGTGGATCTTGAACACTCAAGCTGCTCTACTCCTGGGGGAAACTGATCTCCAACTCACACGCTTCTCAGGCTGGGGCCACGTACCGGCATCTGAAGCTGCAAAGTACGTCATACTCGGCAAAGGCAGACCCAGCTGCGGCCTCATCGACATGGACGAGTGGGACTTGGGCAGACAGCTCCCCGGCTACTATTTCGGCAAAGAACCAGGACAATTGAGCTTCAAGGAAAAGCGACAACTCCAGGAGGAGTCCAAATTGAAGTTCATGGATATGGACTTGTTCTTTGTCAAGGTAAGCAAGCGATGCACTGCAACGAGAGCATAGAACTCTGCTGACCCACCTCTCTGTAGCTGTCTGACCTCTTGTACTCTGTCTCAAACATGGGTCATCTCCGCAACCTCGAAATCGTGGTCATGTACGAGGAGATCCCAGAGTCCGTGGAACAGTACGAGCAAGGATTATATCCCTCTCGGTGGAAGGATGACCCTGATGCAGACCGCTATATGGGATTCTGTCCAAGGCCAAAGTACTACGTCAACGGCCAACTCGTACGCGAAGGCAAGGTCGATATAAATACTGTCAGCAGGACGCCATGGCCGGAACAGCGAGTGCCCAGAAGTGGCTTAACCGCAGTCTCGCCGACAAACCCAAACTACGTACGGCTTGCGAAAGAGCAAGGCCTTAGCCACCTCTTTTCTGGCCTTAGGACCCCTCCCAATACCACTGTGGCACGTGCGTCTCCCAATCCACTCTTTTCGCAAAGAGCATTCCAGGGCTCGAACGACGACCTCTCTCCGCCGCAATCCGATTCCACGACCTTTGTGAATGGCGATGGGCACCAGCCGCGCTCGTCGACTGGTTCGGCGGGCGAGCAGGAGAAGCCTTTGGTGAATGGGACTACTGAGCCTCTTCCGACCAGCGGCGAAGCCATCGGTCACTGATTGCCGGGTCTGCGGCAAATAACGTTTTCATTGTCATTCCCAACACATCAGGCCTGCTGTCTGTGAGGAAAAATTTCTTGGACTTCGAAATGACAAGCGTCCCGCAACACGAGAGCAGAACCTGGTGGGGTGCGCCTCGTTGGCCCATTTTGGATGTTGGAGCAACGGGCTTGATCTTTCTGAACATTACGTGACGGGGTGCGGTATGCGCCCTGGTCCTCCCTGACAAAGGCAGGTGGGGTCTGATCGGGTAAAATCCCCGTTGCTATAGAAGGCAAAACTAGCAGAGTCGATATGACAGCCTAGAGCTTTTGGATGAATGCTCCGGTTCGTGAGGAGGATGATTAGGCCGCATCATCTGCCGAGAAGTATATCAGGAGATGTCTATGTAGGAACGCCTCAAGATGAGGTTGAAAGAGGTGATGGTTTGATGGCTACCAGGAGGTTGGCCATCAACATAGTATTATGTACCTGCATCAACATAGCATGGCGACAAGCAATGAATTGAGAGGAGACGGCCGATTTGGTTGTCAAAAGACAAAGAAGACAGCACTAGGCATGTGAACATGTTTTATACCGTGACTTGACAAGGCGTAGCAGTAGAGATGGATGACAGGAATTAGGTACCCATGGACCAGTGTAGTAGATTCAAAGTGTGGGAGACAGAGAGTACTCTCTGAGTGCCTGTTTTTATGTCTCAGGCCGATTGGTAATGTTTGAGTTCAGGGCAGTGTTTGAGTAGCAAACTACGGAGGAAGGCGGTGACGGTGACATCAGCGGGGCAGAATTTTGCTGAGGCTCACTTGTGCCCCTCGCAACGCCAACTTGAACACAACTCGAGACGTTCCTTCTCCTCAGTCACGTCACGACAGCGACAGATACCGCGACACGGCAAACGAAGTGGTCATATTGAAATACTAAATCTCTTCAGTCTACCCTTCTTTGTGGCACACTGCCCAAGAGAACGTCGTCAAGATGTCGACCACGGTGGAGAAGGTCAGTGGTGACGGGGTTGCTTGCGACAAGACTGCCATGGCTGACAGTATTTCCCACAGATCAAGGAGATCGAGACCGAAGTGCGTTCAACCCCCGGCCAGACCAATCTCTTCGATAGTTGGATACTTCCGACGAATGACGACCGTCCGCGTCTGCGTCCCGACCCTGAGCGCATAACGCATTGCTAGCGTGGATGGACAAGACGATCTGATACTAATAGCATGGACAGATGGCTCGAACCCAGAAGAACAAGGCAACATCCTTCCATCTGGGACAGCTGAAGGCGAAGCTTGCCAAGCTCAAGAGGGAGCTGCTCACCCCGTCGGGTGGAGGAGGTGGCGGCGGCGCCGGCTTCGACGTTGCCCGAACAGGTGTCGCAAGTGTTGGGTTCATCGGATTCCCGTCCGTAGGAAAGAGTACACTCATGAGCAGACTGACGGGACAGCACTCCGAGGCAGCTGCATACGAGTTCACGACTTTGACGAGTGTGCCGGGTCAAGTGACATACAACGGCGCTCCGCTACAAATCATCGATCTCCCGGGAATTATCGAAGGAGCCAAGGACGGACGAGGCCGTGGACGACAGGTCATAGCAGTCGCGAAAACATGTCACTTGATCTTCATCGTTCTCGACGTCAACAAGCCACTGACGGATAAGAGGGTCATCGAGAATGAACTCGAGGGCTTCGGCATTCGTTGCAACAAGTCGCCACCAAACATCACATTCAAGAAGAAGGACAAGGGGGGCCTCAACATCACGAGCACTGTGCCGCTGTCTCACATTGACCACGACGAAATCAAAGCCGTCATGAACGAGTACAAAATATCCTCAGCAGACATCGCCATCCGATGCGACGCGACGATTGATGACCTGATCGACATCCTAGAGGCCAAGAGCCGAAGCTACATTCCCGTTGTCTATGTCCTGAACAAGATCGACGCCATCAGCATTGAGGAGCTGGACCTGCTCTACCGCATCCCCAACGCAGTGCCAATCAGTTCCGAGCATGGGTGGAATATTGACGAGCTGATGGAAGTCATGTACGATCTCCTCACTGCCCCTTTATTCGTCATTTGGATGGTGAGCTAATGAAATGGGATTGCAACGTAGGTGGGACAAGTTGAACTTGGTCCGAGTCTACACCAAGCCCCATGGGAAGATGCCTGATTATTCTGCGCCTGTCGTGCTCCGTTCCACGAGATGCACAGTGGAAGACTTCGTAAGTTCCAACAATGGCCACACCCTCCCTGCCCTTGTTTCACGGCGTCAGGTGACGGTTGGATTCATTCTAATTGAACGTCCTTCAGTGCAACGCTATCCATCGTAGCATCGTCGAACAGTTCAAAACGGCTATTGTGTACGGAAAATCCGTTAAGCATCAACCCCAGCGAGTGGGGCTGGCCCACGAGCTTGCGGATGAAGACATCGGTGAGTCTTTTCCCGAGTGTAGCCTCGTCAGGCGCCAGGGAGCCCTAGTGGAGACAGGCCTTCAGGTGCTAATTCGACTTTCCGGCAAAGTCACGATTCAAAAGCGATGATTTGTTGTCTCGGGCTCAAATTACTAATGGGGCCACCAAGGCTCCAGCCGGGCTGTCAACCGCCTACTGCCGGTCATCCCTCTACGTGAGCAAACACGACTCGCTTGACGAGGATTCGCTTGACGAGGACCGTTACGCCGAGACGGGATAATATTTGACAGCGATTGCACTCGCCAATTTCGGGGAATTTCAGATTCAAGTCGGGTGGAGACAGTCGTCATAAAGCTAACCCTAAACTCACGTCCCTGCACCGATCCTCGCGGCTCAAGGCTTTGTGGGCATCGAAGCATCCGACAGCGTGGCCGGACTGAGAAAAGCAACAGCATGCCAGCTTAGCCTCAAACGTGGGAACGCCTGCACGACATGAAACTTATCAATCAGATACTGCGGCATACTTGTCGAGACCGGCGAGACGAGGGCACGGTGAAGGAGGTTCCTTGAGTGGGATCGATAAAATGAATTCATGATTCACAAAGCTTTGCGTTTCCTTACCTTGAGCTTCCCAGCCATGTTGCCTCCCTGGTGTTACATTGTTGGACGTCTAACTTCGTCAATTCCTGCGTGTGTAGCGTCCCCAAAACGTGGAGCAAGGGCAGCATCCGAAGCCTGATACTGAGAGACCGGACGGTACGGTGCAGATGGTCTCAACACGCGATCTTTTCGGCCGGCACGAGCTATTGTGGGAGCCAGCGAGCAAGCATCAAGGGTCGTTCGTATCTCAATGCGCGCAGATTAAAGCCAGCGCCGTCTGATGCTCATGCTCATGCCAGTGCCCGCGGGCGTGGGCCCTTCTGAAGTTCAGAAGTCGGTCAACCTAGAGAGGGCAACCTCGACAGCCATCGGGGGGTCGGATTGCCATCCCGGTTTCTTGTTCCCTCCTCGCGCAGGCAAGATGGTTCTGCGCGATGACACCGCAAGCACCGAGTTGCGATTCGCTGCGCCACGCGGCCCTCAAGGACGACGCCCAGGGTGCGAGGACGCTGTTGCCCAGGCCGCCGCGGTATCGTTCGCATTTCGAACGTTCCCCTTGGCGAGTTGGCGAGTTCAGCCTCCTGAACCACAGGTATGCCTGCAGGCCGACACTGGTGGACTGGCTTCCGTGGCCTGATTAGATTCAGGGGCAGAAAGTCAACCCATCTCTCATGGGCATGCAATACCGGAATCGCTCAGAGGAGCATGAGGTCCTGTGCAAATCCAGATCACACTGGAAATCAGAACAGACGAAATTCTGCCGAGGATGAGCAGCAGCTCGATCATGATGGTCGGGTAAAGCTTGGAGGAAGGCCAGAAGTTGTCTCCACACACCCTTCGGAATGTTTCAACCAATGATACCCCTGGCGGTCTTCGCTTGTATGGGCCTGCTCACTGCGTACACCACCGTGGATTTGACCTTTCACGGGGGTCCTCTTGCCGCCGCATTCGACCTCCACGGCCTGAGTACCTCGCATGAGTGGTTGGCAACTCACTTCAGAGGCGGGGGAGAGGGGGCCGCAGTGCTGGGCTTGAGCTGCTCTCCCCTGTCCGCCTCTGGTCTTATTCCTCCGCTCGTCGCCCAGCTTCGACACCCGTCAGCCTCAGATTTTTATTCATTTTCTTTTTGCCACCGTAGCCGCGATGTCATAAACGCGGCGGCGATGCAAATTCCGAACCTTCCACCCGGCTCAAGCGAGTTATGCTCGGACCCTTCCAACTGTAGCAAAGAAGAGGCGAGGTGAATGTCGACGCGCGGTATATTGCACGCGCGTGTTCGCATATTTGTTGTGCCTGGGACCCCATAGAATCCACAGAGTTCATTTTCCTTAGCGTCTTGCGGGATAGACCTCAAGCGCAAGACCGAAAAACGTCTTTGTTTGGGGCGAAACAAGGCCGTCGACGTCCGTGCCCTCATCCCCTTTTCTTGTGCCTGACAGCCTGACAGCGCGGCCCCCGTCTGTTGGGGCGTGGATAGCCCGTCGTCACCGTGTGGAGAAAACGAAGCAGTGGGTACAAACACCACCTGCTGTGGGTACAAGGGCCGCAAGGTTGGTGGATTAGGCGACCATGCGCTCGTACCGGGCCTAGCGGCCGCGGCTTTCATCGCAATCCACCTGCGATCCTGGCATCCATTGTAATAAGTGACTGATCTAGAAGGGTTTTACTTCAGCGGGGCCGAGTTCGAGTATGGTTCTCTCTCTTCAGGGCCTGGGACACTCGAACTTCCCCAAAGCTTGGACTCCGGGATTTGACTGCCCAATCGTGGAGCTACGTCCACAGGACCAACTCGGCCGGTGTCAGCAGCTGCTCCTCGGCGATCCTGTGTCGGCCGGTCCCTCGGGGTCTGCCCTAGGCAAGGCAGGCCTGGATAGCCTTGCTACAAGGTTCTTGACAGCAAGCTCATCTGTTGAGCGATTGGCTCCTCAGATCATGACCCGTCCCAAAAATCCCACGCTGAATCGACGCATGAGTGCAACCTAGTGATCCATTCTGGTCGAACTTAGATGACTTCATATCGAAGGAGCACGCGTTGGGCGTATCTTCGTTTCGTCTCGAGTCCATCGCCAAGTTCGTCTTGCTGCTTGCGGCCAGAGCCAGATTAACACACAGCCCTCGCCGTCTTCTCTAGGCCACCTGCGCCTGTCGGATGGCTCGTCTGAGAAGCAAATACACAACAGTTCTGGGTACGATTCGCGGGGAGCTTTCCCGCACTAGACCCTAACAGTTCCCTCCCTCCACTAGCATCTACCTGGAAGGGCTCCCGTCAGGCAGGGGTCGAGATACCAGCTGGCGAACTGGAATACAAGCCGGGCCCGTCTCGAATCGCTAGGCTCTTCTGGACCTTTGAGTGGCCTGACTTTTGTCAAAGTACAGTACCGCCCTGACAGGCAGAGGCTCCTACACTGAGCTGGGGTTCTTGGGGGCTCACACAGCATGTCCTGCCCTCCGTTCCTGAGGCTGGCGGCACTCGGTTGGACCACGAACTCGACGCGGCGTCCCAGAGTTGCGGATCCCGTTCCATCTGAGGCACCGGGACGATTCTATCGACGCCGATCGACGCATGAAATCAGACTTTCTCAATGCGCAATAGACCTAACCCCTCTGGCAAGCCAAGCCGTGCCTCTACTTGCGGAAATAACTGCTACCATAGCGACCGCTTCAAGTCCCTTGCCCAGAAAAGCCTTCATCAGATAGATCTCCACCCCACTCCCGCAGCGCAATGGCACGTCGTCTCCTGTCTCATCAATCTCCTGTTTGGTAAATTCCGCATGACACCAGCCAGGACAGCGACGATCCCGAAGCTCAATCCGGGATGCTCCCAGACAATGCCACATTGCTTCCAGCATTTCGACGGCCTGTGGCGTCGCGTGGAATCGTGGACACGAGAATTTGTCGATCCTTGTCGTCATGCAATGTCAACGCCACACCTCTGCAGGAACATGGCCTTCTTGACAGCGGCCTGAGGGATGCAAGGCAGCTCAGGCAGCTCAGAAGCCTTGTTTGGGAAGCCCTACATTACTGACTGCTCTTCCAGGCGAGCTGTCGCCCCTGTATAATGAACGCACAAGGAGTTTTGACCGGTGGCTTGCCACTAAATCTTACTGCGGGTCACCTGGGGTCATCCATTCGGGGAATACTGTAGATCTGCTCCCCTGGACGGAGCTCCTGAGCAGGTGCCAGTGGGCGACCTTGGCCATGCCGGCCGCAGCTCTGTGGCCCTGCGGCCCTGCACAGCAATGTAGCCCACCGGGCCGCGTCGAGTCTTGCGCACAATGTGGTTTGTTCACGGTCCCAGTAGCAACGCCTGGTTCGTCGCATACAGCTTGGCCAACATGGGCTCAAAATCTGTCCAGGCGTGCACCGAAACCACGCATGATCAGCGACATCTTCAACAACTTCCGACCGGGCCTTTCCGCGCAGCAGATCGTTCCTGTATTTACGTGAGGCTCGAGAGCGAACAAGCAACAGGTACCGCTTCGAACCCACCAGAACGGCCGGATTGGTCGGGCTCGTTGCCCGAACAGTCAAGCACTCACAACTTTGACCATGATCAAATCTTGTCTATTCATTTCGCCGGACCGCCGGATAGTTTCAGCATGGCCATGCCTGGTGGATTGCGATTGCAGCCTCTAGAACTCAAAACAGCACGAGCATCCCCATTATGAGGCTGGTGAGACCCGGTGACGAAGACTCATCTGAAGGGGGTTTCATTAAGGAAAGCGGGTACTGGATGCCATCGCAAGTGGATCTCCTTGAACAATCCCCTGTCCGCTCCACCTATGACGGGTCGGCTCTTGGGACCATAGTACATACCGCTGACTTGAGTGATTCGCACACCTCGGACGTCTTTTCACACGGTGGTAGTACCATTGGTCGAATATTGGGGAATGCAATCAACACGCTGCCGTTGGTTGGACTCCTTCGCCGCAGGACCTGGGACTGACCGACCACTCCTGTCGCAACTTACAACAATGTTCATTTTCCTCATGCTCCATCGCTCTGATCTTCACGCGGAGCTGATGGGGCATCTGTTCCGATCCGAGGACGTAATTGTGGACAAAATATTCGTCGTCCTGGCTATAGGGGAGGAGAGCTGGCTAGGACTGTACCTTGCGGACTGTGGCTCGACCCTTGACCATATATTACATGTACATGAACCCCCCGGTACCTCGATGCGCAACCAACGCCGCTGCGGTACCATCCCGCATGTGCCTTTTGACCCCCTGGCAGCTATAGCTTCCTGATGCAACACTCTTATACCTTGGGCTAGCTGCTAGGCCTTCGCATCATTACCTCCCCACACCAGACCAACCCCCAGACAGTCTCTATTGATCCGTCTCGCCGCCTCCATTTCGCGGCCCTGGTCCTGAGCCCTCCGAGTCTGCCCCCCATTCTCTGCAACCCTCCCAGACGGGGGTCCAGCATGACCCTTGCCGGTACAGACCGTCCTGCAAACATACATGTAGCCGTGGTGCGGCCCATCACTTGGTCGTCCTGCACCTCTCTACAGGTCAGCTACTGTACATCAGCGTTTGCAAACTGCATGCGACGTCTGTAACTGCAGTAGGCTCATTCCTATCGTTGCGAGCCATCTGCCTGTCACTTGCCCTCATCTGCCATTCGTTTGTCTGGACCAGCATCTCCGTTGGGCGTCTCATCGTTTGGTCATGTCTGGCGGACCAAACCGCCTGAACAACGTAAGCCACCTGCCCACCTGTGAGCCCCTCGCATCCGAAAGAAACCCAGGAGGACCAAGATTTGTGACCGCGATTTTGGGCGGCATCGGTCGGATTATAAGAGGCGGCTGAGGGAAAAAGAAACTAACCACGCGCATTGGCTTAGCAACGAGACCACCAGGACGGCCCTACTGCTGACATCGGCGAGATAGAAAGCTGAAGACCGATGTTTATGAAGGTGCTCAAGCTCTGTTTCGAAACATCAGAGGGACTTTGGGAAGCTTTGGGCTCGAACTTTCTGTGCCTCGTTTTGCCCTTAGGTGGAATAGTCTCGGCGTGCATTGCATCTGCGCCCTCTCCTTTGGGACACGCACCAGAGAGTACCGCACCATCAACGTCGACGGCCGCCACAGCTGTCGACGAGACAGTGCTTCTAACCAAAGAGAGACTCGAGTCCATTACACGAAGCTATCCAGGAACCAATTGTCGTCATCAGATGCATGCCGCCTTCCGTACATGAAGATCAATCACATCAGTCCTGTCGGGTACAGAGATATCCTCCCCCACACTTACATCGCATACTCCGGGTCACGCACCCGTGTTTCTTGTCGTCTTGGGAATCTTTAGCAAAATCTAGATTTGCGTCAGGCTTTACTTCGTCCCCAAGGCACAACATTTTCTGACACAGGGGCCTCCTCTAAACAACAAAAGATCAGCTGGAGTACACAGAATGCACAACCAAGGAGGGATAGGAGGATCGTCAAGCATGGACCAGGAAGCCCACCTCGCTCACCATGAGCAAACCTATGGCCACGACCAATGGAACGACATGAGCCCTTACATCCAGACGACAATGTCGGAGTACGGCGGCGGATTTGGCTACATGGCTCCCATCTCACACGGATTGCCCTCCGAGCATTTAGGCCGGATGCCGCCATCGGCAACACCTCCGCAGCAGCCCTTACCTCAGCAGCATTCACAACCGGCACACCATCCAACGCTGCCAATGCTGATGGTGCCGTCACATCCGACGTGGCCGAGTATGCTCACGAACCCGAACGGGTACAACACGTCTCCTCCCGTAGCAATACCGCCTGCCTCGGCGCCGATCCAGTCGTTGAAGACCACGAGGCCGGTAGCGCCGCCGATTGCGTCGCAGCCCAGGAAGACGCTGACGGACGATGACCGCCGCCGCATGTGCCAGTATCATATTGACAACCCTTCGATGAAGCAGACGGAAATCGGCGCGTTATTCGGCGTGGAGCGAAGGTGAGAATCAGAAGCCGCTGTGCTGCGTCCGCTGTCGACTTTGCGACGCCCGATCGCCACAACAAAAGCTCTTGCTAACATGCTTCCTCTAGCACGGTGTCCAAAGTCCTAAGTCGCAAGGACAAGTGGCTCAATCCAGAGGACCGCAGTAGTTCGCCAATCAAGAAAAGCAAGGGCAAGATTCCTGACATCGACAAGACGCTGGCCAATTGGCTTCGCAATGAGCAGCACAAAGGTCGCCGTGTGTCAGATGCCGAGATACAGGAGCAAGCCCGGATGTACGCTCGTCCATTTAGGGAGGCGGAGACGAAGATCAACAATCCCTCGTGGCTCGAGAAGTTCAAGCAGAAGCACGGCATGGGAGGACGACTTGTCAGGAGAGCGTCCGAGACGAATATCCCCAGTGCCGTGGGAAAGCTGTCAACCACGTCTCCGACATTGGCGAATTCGCAGCCCAGCAGCTCGATTTCCTCGGCTTCTCCCGTAGCAAACCACTCTGTGTCGCCCTTTTCAGCCGGGCCTCGCGGAGCGGTGGAAGACGAAAAGGAGAGTGGCAGCGGCGGAATGATGATGGACTTTTCTGGGCCGTCTTCGAGCACAACTGGGCCGACGTTCAAGTACCCCTCGACGAACCAGAGCACGACATCCTTGAGCAGCGGCGGATTTGCATCAGACACTGCTGGCTCGTCGTTTTCTGAAAGTACTATGAGCCCTACGGGTACGGGACAATTCACGTTTTCTCCGGATCCCAACATGGGAGGGTTTCTGTCGACGGATCACTCCCAGGCAAGACACATACCCCCTGGGGGGCCCAACTTCCAGAGGCCACGGAGCCAGACATTTCCAACACTTGACTTGGAGTACATGAACGAGACATCGAGCAACGAGCACAACGACCCGATAACACCCAAGTTCCCCCAAGGCCAACAAGGAGTCCCGTCGACCGCGCCCTCCTCCGCAATCGAGTCCCCAGCCCACGAGTTCGCCTCAGCCGGGCCGTTTGGAATCGACAATACGATGGCCTCGCCTCACCACCAAGGCCACCACGCACTACGGCACAGCAGCAGCGCCAGCAGCCTGCAAGGGCGACAGCAACAAGGCGCCGGCGGAACCACGCCTATCATTGGAAGCGCGGCAATGTCCTCGGTTGCCTCATCTCCGGTTTCGCCCACACAAGAGGACGCAAGGCGAGCTGCGGACACTCTACTGTCTTTCATCGCGAACAGTGGGCCAAACGCTTTTGTGGACCAGAGCGACTACAACGCCGTGATTCGGCTGACGGAGAAGCTGCGGTTGCACC
This sequence comes from Diaporthe amygdali, assembly GCF_026229845.1. Taxonomy (NCBI): domain Eukaryota; kingdom Fungi; phylum Ascomycota; class Sordariomycetes; order Diaporthales; family Diaporthaceae; genus Diaporthe; species Diaporthe amygdali. The sequence continues at coordinate 239,010 of NW_026517065.1, read as the reverse complement.
AGCAGGCGCAACAGGCTGCTGCGAGAGGCCAGCAGGGCATGGGCAGCATGCAGATGGGAGGGATTCCCATGGGGCTGGGAATGGGTGGTCTGGATCGAATCCCCGAGGGTGACGCCGAAATGGGAAACACCGGGCAACACATGGAGGACGGGGGCATGGTCAAGCACGAGGGGACCATGGTATGAGGAGAACCGGCGCTCTCCTCTTCCAACCGGGGGCCGGTGCCCTTTCCATTATTATCATTGTACGTGTTCTCTTTCTTCTCCGCTTTCAAGCCCTGCTCGCCTCGCATCCTTCCCGGGAATCACCGTGCAAAACATAGGGAGGGGGCGAGACCGCACCCCGAAAGAGCAGGGGATGCTTATTTGGCGGAGCGGGAACATCCACGAAAAAGCATCTACGGTCCCCACAGCTTACACATTTCTCTGGTTCCCAGGACACACTGCTACGGCGTCTTGACTACAGCGGGAAATTTCCTCCCTCCACGGGGACCCATGAGGGGGTGCAAAAACACACGCACTCACACACATTGTCAAATACCACCATCGGACTTTACACATGAGCACGACGTCTCGCGACGCAATCCCCCCGAGGGGAGAACCAAAAAAATCATCATTATCGCCACCTTCAAGACAGCTTTGCCTCAAAGGCCCAAAAAATATTATTACCTACGATCAATACCCAACAACCACCACCAACACTCACCACCAGCTACATATTGCGAGACGCGAGCAAGTCGAGTCTCTATATTATACATATACCCGGACTTTTCACGGCAAAGGAAAGAACTCTCCCGCTCACGCGAAAATCGGATGGCTTCACAACAACGCCCCTCCTCGAAAAATTCCAGCCCATTTCCTCAGTCCAAATATCTCTAGGTCTTCTTCTCCTTTCACATATTTCATGGTCCTGCCAGCACGGTTTAGGGGAGGGAAACGGGGGGTGTCACCGGCATTTATTTTCTCTTTTCATATTCCATCTTTCTTATTTTATTTCTTTTCTTGTCTTTCCTTGATCTCCTCTTAATCTGTACTTTCTACTCGGTTTTTTTTTATCTTCTACTTTATTCCTTCGAAATTCCATCCTACCAACTTTGTCCCACAACCCTTTGAATGTGTGTGCATTCGACGAAAGGGACCGGCCGGGGAAGACACCCATTGATCGAAAGGTCGTGCGAGGGCGGGACGACGCTGTGCACGCACGAAACGTCGGTCGGTGGTCACAGCGAGACAAGGGACGACGCACGCCCTGCCGGGATTTGGGAGACCCAAAGGTCAGGCAACAGGGGGGGTTTTGGGCCGGGGGGGAAGGCGCGCAAGGGGGGAAACATGGGATGGACGGATGCATGATGGGGTAGGATTGGGGAGACAGGGGAGCGAGACGAAAGACACTGGCTCGACCGATTTTCCCCCCATGGGAACAGTGGGGGATCTCGATTTGAAAGGGTTTTTTTTCGAGAGGGAAGGGGGTTGTAGCAGGGGGGTGGTGCGCAGCGTGCCAGTCATTGTATCTAGGTGGGTATATGCCATGCCCTCAGGGAAGAAAAGGCCAAGCAACAAGAGGGCACATCACACACGTACGGGGATTAGCATGGGTATAGTAAGGTATGGTGTTTTTGGTTTTTGGGTGGTGGTGGTGGTGGTAGTTGGGGTGATGGGTGGTGGGTGACGGCAGGCAAAGCAAGCAAGCGCATGAGGGGGGGGACCCCTCTCCCCCAGCTTTGTATGCAGCAGCAGCAGCCAACACTCCCCCCATCTTCCCTCCTCCTCCTCACCCCTTCGAAAAAACAAAAAAAAAGACCACCAACCAACCAACAATCAACACCCCCCGAGGGCGGCTATCTGCATATTCAGGACTCGACGATAAGCAAATCATAATCTACCGACCCCAAACCAAAAGAGATCCAAGATGCATGATGCGCACCACAATGAAGGGCTATTTTGCGCCTCTCGCCCTGTATGTGCAGTCCTTGGGTGATAGGGGCGCTTTTTCGTACCTCTCCCCTGCATTGTGTTTCGCAGGAGAGAGAGAAAAGGAGAGACATGTTACATTGGTGACGGTGATATGATGTTTTTTGCCCGCCGCGCCTGCTTGTATTCTCTATCTTGTGATGTGGATGTATGAATGACTGAAAACGTATGAACGAGCGAAGCCCATGTGGGGGAAGAGAAAAAAAGTGCGAGTGAAATAACGAAAGTGAACTAGAGTGCTCACTGTAATTGATTGATGGATTGATTGATAGATCGACTGGCTTTTTCTGATCAGTTGATTGTCTCCTGCAAGGTATTATCGACCTGCAGCACGTCTCGCTAGCGGCAACCAGATCTCGCGGGGGAAGGACAATGCAGGGCAGCAGGGCAGCAGGGCAGCAGGGCAGCAGGGCAGCAGGGCAGGTTGTGGCGGGCGCGCGGGGCTTGGGACATGACATGACAGGACGGGCCAGGCGAAGGTGACGACGGGACGGGACCAGAACATGCCATCCTTTGGGTCTCCATATCACCTCCAGAATAAAAGAAGCAAGCACTGCAGGCAGGGCGAGCAGGGCGGGCAGGCACGTAAGGGCAATGATCGGTCAATTAATTAATCGATCAGGTGGTGTTCGCAGAGAAAGAATTGGCGGGTTCCTCGCCTTGCGCTTGGCTACATGCATACACAATAGACTCCACTATACACACATACACAACAGTACGTAAAGTACATAGGGCGAGGGAGAGCGCCCGCGGGCAGCCGTGGCTTGCTTCGCTCACTCGCTTGCTCGCCTGCCCAGTTCGAACCAGGCCAGGCCAGGCCAGGGCAAGAAGAAGGGAATTTGGGGGGGGGAGGGGGGTGCTTGCTCTAACCCGAAAAACTCACGCCCGAGAGGGGGCCCATCAACTCAACCTCTCCTCCCACAGCTCGACGACACCCTTCTCGGCCAGTTCCGGCACGAGCCTGACCAGGACCAGTTCCAAGGCGCCGTACATGAGGTGCTTGTTGCAGTAGGGATCGCTGAAGACGTCCAGGACGCCAGTCTCGATATCGGAAATGATACGCGCGTCTGGGTCCTGCTGCTGCTCCACTCCTGTGCCGCCGCCGCTGCCCTCGACCTGTGCCCGTTGGCGAGCTTCACCGGCAGCAGTGTCAGTGGCCTCGCTGGTAGTGGCGCTGGTGCTGTTGGTGCTTTTGGCGTTGGTGGCCGGACCGGACCGCAACAGCGACGGCGAGGGAGACGAGGCGTCGGCCTTGAGCCATCGCGCCAACCACGACGCCGCGCTGCCGCCAAAGAACAGCCTGCCGGCCGCCCTGGGGACAAGGGCCCACAGCGCGCTAGCACACCTGCGTCGCAGCGCGAGTAGTTCGTCGTCCGACTCGGGCGGGAAGAGCGTTGGTGTGCCCATGGCGTTGTTGGGGAACAATGCCCCGCGGAGGTTGCGAAGCGCCGTGGGTACGAGTGCCGGGTCGAGGACGTGTCGCCGAATCGAGTCGGAGAGGAACCTGTTCGGGGGTGCGCGGCGCGCATCGTTAGTAAACTGGTACCACGACGGGATCAGAAGTGCGTGCGATTTGGCCCTGTCGATTTGGGCAGCACGTGCAGAATGGGATCGCTGGATGGGCTGGGATGGGCTGGGATGGGCTGGGCAGTATAGTATGGGTTGAAGAGCATAAAAGACAGGGGAAATGGCAGGAAAGTGCGATCTCATAACCATAGGCTGCTGGACGCGACGAGAATGCTACGATCCGGGCAACATGGTGCGCTAGCAGTGGACCTTCGCAGCGCAAAGTGCGGCACAAGACTTTGTTCCTTGGGGGGAGGGGCTGGGCAGGCACGCAGGCACGCAGGCAGAGCGCTCATCGGAGAGGATTGACCGGTTTGTAGGAGCAGCAGGCGAGCAGCATCGAGTCGTCCCTCTCTATTCCCGTGCGGGGACGGGTCCGAGATGGTGTGCAGGACACGGCTCGGTGATCAGGGTCGAATAGGGCCAAGCCGATGGACAGCTTGCTGGGGGCCCTGGTCAGCCAGTCCCCTAGGTCCAGCCCCATGGCCGCCCTGCCTGTCTCTCTGCCTCCCGCAAGCCGATGCGGCATTCCGGACGATTGACGAAGGGAACAGGAGACGGGGGGAAACCGCGCTGGCAGAGGTTGAGATCGTGTGGGCAGGGCCAGTGCTCCAGCACGTAAGTTCTCCATCATTGGGTAGCCATGCGCCCTGCAGCAGCCTGCCGTTCGGGGCATCAAGGTCCCTGGGCTATAATAATGCCGTTGTCCAGACCGAGTGTCTGTTGGATCAACTTGGATGGGCAAGCCTGCGACGGCGCTGTCACCGCTCTGCATAGGCAGCCTTTGGCGGCCGATGTCAACGCAACGTGCGCGGCTTTTTGGCGGCACTGTCGTGGGTCTGGATGGAGCCCATAATACCCATTAGGAATAGTCGGGTCCAACTCCCGGAAGTTTGGCAGGATGGGAGAGCCAAATGAAGAAGCCAAATGGAAAGCAAAATGCAACGCGCAGCAGCCCGGGCAGGCTAGTGGAGCGGCTCGCAGCCATCCCAAGGCAAAGGTGCTCAAGCAGTTTTTGGCGAAAGTGGTGGTTGATGAGCCGGTCGATCCTTGCAAATGGGGCCCTGGACTTGGATGACGGGCGCGTAACCGCAGCTCGCTGATGGACCGCCGTGCAAGCCCGCCGAGGCCCTCTCGTTCAATCGGATGCATGCATGGCGGGCACATGCCGCAATTGGCCAGCCGGGCCAGCCATCTGGAGAGCAGCTGCATGAACCCAGGCACATCGCATTTTGCGGTGGCTTTGGACGGGGCTTTAGTGGCTGCCGATTTGGCCGCAGAGCATCTTCGGGGCGTGTTCCACGGCATGCTCTCCTGACTCCGGAGTCCTAGTCGTGCATTCCTTTCGCGTCCAGCGGCCGACGAACGGGTACTCGGTTCACACACCTCCCTCCCAGCCAGCCAGCGCCGCATAAATGCTCCCTGACATATCCGCATCTAAATGCTGACCCCCATAAGCCAGCCCACTTGGAGCCCACAGAGGGGTGGGCACTGCCCACCACATGCACTTGCGACAAAGGCGCGCTTTCCGAGCTGACTGGGAGAATGCAGAGTCAAGTGACCAGTCCCGCATGCGGTGTAACGACAGGAGTGTGAATGGGGGTGGGTGTGTGCTCTGCTCGTCTGACAAAACATGAAAATGATTTTCCTACCTGTCAACAACTCCGTCGAAACCAGCCACACGTCCAGGCCCGGCGATGGCCAGCCACTGGGCCATGGATAAATTGCCGCACAGCCATGGCATGCGCTTGTCCATCTCCAGCCAGTTTGAAACCGTGGACCATATGCCGAACGCCAATATCGGTGTTTTGGGAGCTTCTGAAGATGATTCAGCCGACGAATAAGCGCTCGTTTTCGTTCCCTCTGAAGCATAATTATGACGAGTCAACTCCTCCTTGCTCAGTGGCAACACCCGGCCTCTGGATGGGAGCGTCCGACTGGTAGCTAGCGTCATGACGAAGACTCGGACGAAGGTGGTGAAGGCAAAGAGGTAGTGCACCAGGGACCAAAACAGCCATGGGATGGACAGGCCTCTTGCGCCGTGTCCAGCGGAGTCACCCCTCGCAATGCGAGACGCACGCGCGTCGCTCTGCTTCCGCTTCAGGACATCTGACAGGATTGTCAGGCCGGTCCAGATCATCCATGGCTCTGAGACCTTTTTGGCAACAACGCCGCCAATGATCATTTCTGACAGAATCTCCCCAACCAGCGACGTCAGGCACTCGTTCTCCAGGTCTTCGGTAGGAAGGAGCACAGCTAGAACGCCCTGGACCAGCAGCTGGCGGTAAGCCACCTCATTCTCTGCCTGCTCAAAGATGGTGTTGGGCTTGTCGATGTCGGGTATTGGTGACAATTGGGGCAAGGGCCATAGGGCATGGTAGATGGCCCGCGAGTCGACCTGGACTGGGGGTTGTACAATAGGATTTCGAGATGCTCGGTATGCTATAATAGACGCGAGGACGCTATCAGCTGCTGCCTTCCCGTGCCCACATCCATGCAGGACGGCGCGGCGCGAGAGAAGACTGACCCTGAATATGTTTGTCCAACAAGTCCGGGAGCTCATCCAGCAGCAAGCTCTCGACATCGACCTTCCTCAGCCTCTGTTCCAAGGCTCGCGTGCAATGTGCTATGATGTGGACGACCTCTTCGACAAAGGTCCCGTCCGGGGTGATCTTGTTGTACCAGGCCTGCACAAAGTCCCGTAATATGATTGCGATGATGGCGTAGAGCTGCAAATCGACATCATTCCGGCTCGTCAGAGGGGGGAGGAGGTCGTGGATAGGAGCAGGAGTTGCTCTGCCCCGGTCGCCGGCTTGCTGGGGGCAGAGGACGCGGCGGATCAGCTGGGCGGTTGCCCTGTCCGAGAGGAAATCGGTGGGTGCGGCGTTGGAGCGCGGACTGCGTCGCTTGGAGATGTTGGAGCTGGTGCGAGAGTGCTTGGACCATGGCCGCTTGGGAGGATCAGACTGGGCCTGGGCCGCAAAGGGCGTGGTCGCCGTGGTGGTGGCTGTCAAGGGGTCGAGCCCAGCGCCCGACAGGCTGGAGCTGGAGCTGGAGCTGTCGAGCGCGCTGAGCTGCGCATCATTTGCCATGGCGGTTCCGTGCAGGCTCGCAGCATCTTTAGGCGTGTGGGAGACTGTCTGTCATCTAGGCATCTCGAATGCGTGTGAGTCTAGCTGCAGCTGCGACTATGAATGGCGACGGGACAGGAGGAAGAAGGAGGCCCAGGTCGGGAGCAGTTCTCAGTGACGTCGATGTCGATGTCGATGTTGACTGTGGTGTTGTAGCGAGCTTATCGAGTCGTCGGCGCGGCAGGCATGCGAGCTAGACTTTGTTGCCGCTGCTGCTCTGCGCTGGGATTGGATTATGTAATCCCCTCCTTGGTCGGATGTCGAGCAGTACTTAATGTACAGTAGATTAAGGAAGCAAGCAGCCTACTGATTGTCATGTAGCCATTGTCGCAATGGGACATTTCTCAACACGGTCCAGTCCAGCAACCAGGCCATTTCAAGACGCGGTTCAATTAAAGTTTGGCGGTCTGCAGCTCGAGATCCACCCACGCCACCGCCACCGTGGCCCCCGGTCTCTGCAATCGGTACCACGACACGGGCCCGGGGTCACGATTCTTGGCCCACGCGTGATCGGCACCGGGCTCGAGGCCGGGGCACGGCGCCGCTATCCGATCGAGTCTATCAGATCGAGTCTATCCGATCGAGTCTATTCGAGTCAAGCGGATACGAATACGCTGTTCACGCTGTTCATGTTGGCCTGGTGAGCAGCTGCAGCCAAGAGGACATACTTCAACCCATCTACAGTGCCGTCTCCTCAAAGACATCAATTCAGACCATCTATAAGTTCTAAATATCGAGACAGCCTTCTAATAGCTTCTCTTGTTCATCACCAACAGCAGCAATTCACCATTGCATTTTGTCTCAGAACTGTTATCGTGAAATCGACTAAAAGTCAATGTTTCCTGCCACCAAATTGGACACTGAGAGCCTCTGCCAATCTCCTTCTCGCCGTTATCATATGGACGGACTCGATTGGACTCGATGCAGTCGCTTTCAGGACAGTCAAATACACTGAGGATGACTGACTAGACCTTATATTCCGACGAGACTTCACATGGAATACAACACAAAGCTCCTCTGGGCACATTCCTGCTTGGAGCGGCGGTAAGCGAGCCTGTGCATCACTCGTCCCCCTCCTCGGCTTCCTGCTGTATATTTCCTGGTTACTGCAGCCAGAAGGTAACTAAGGTCACAGCTACAGTCCTGGGGGCATGAGGTCAGCTACAATTGACGTTAGCACCGACCCAGACTGTCTTGCTTCCACAAAGATTCTCATGCGCCTACTTACTTGAGACACCGGCAAGAGCGCCACACAGTAATGGACTGCTTTGTCATAGCTGAGATACCCACTCATACCGCGCTGCGGCGAGACATGACATATGCGAGAAAATCTCGAGTATCGTTTCAATCTTGCTTCCGATGATTTAAAGCACCAGACAAACCGGGAACGCTATCTCAAATATTCGAACACTGGCAACCACGTGCTCGCTCTCATCTCAGGGCCGTCGGGACCTGCGACACCAGATTGCCCGGGTTGTCCAGCCTCGAGACTGCATACGCCGGCCCGCCCTGGTCATCCAAGCCCCACCCAAATAGCGACGAGAAATTGGTCTCCCACTCGTTCACGCGGTACATGTCCTGCCAGAACGGGCCCTCGGGGTCCTGCGTGAAGTCGAGCATGGTCGGATCAGCAGCGAGCTGCTCCTCCCCGAGAGAGACCCCCGAGGGCGACACCCCGGGTACCGCAGCAGTAGCGGGCGCCGCCAGCACGCCCTCGGCCTCAGAAATGTCGACCTCGCGCTCCACCGCGGCGGCCAGCTCCGCCCTGAGCGGCACGCGGAGCTCCATCAGCCGCTTGTAGAGCGTCTCGAGCGGGTCCAGCGTGGCACGCAGGGAGGCACGGGCGCCCTTGCCGTCGGCCCGCCACGCGCCGCGGCTGCGCTTCTCGAGGAGCCACTTGACCTCGTGGATCTGCATGTCCAAGAACTTGGCGGCGTCGAGCTCGCGACGGACAAGCCCGAGGTCCCACCCCGGCAGCGCGAGCGTCGACAGCTTGAGCGACGTCAGCATCGCGTACGTGTAGTCGAACGACGCCAGGCACGTCTGCCGCGGCCGGTCCACCATCGGCACCTCGAACCGCGCCTCGAGCATCGACCGCGTCGCCTTGAGGCACTCCCACAGCAGCTCAAGGCGCTCCGTCATCGTCAGCGCCGCCGACAGCTCCTCGTGGATGCCGACCTCGTAGAGCAGGATTTCTGCTATGTGGAGCTGGGTTTTGATGGCAGCTGTTATCAAGGTAAGACCGTTAGTTCCCAATTCTCAGCGAGATAAAGGTGGGTGCGGGTCACCGGTGCTCACTGTGTTTCTTGACTGTGTCAGGAATTGAGGCTCGTAGCTGTCCGATCTGCTCTCGGAAGCTTTTGATAATCATCGACAGAGGCAGGCTGGTGTTGCGGAAGGCCAGCGTCATAGAAATGGACTGCGAGAGCTGCTGGGTCCGGATGAGGTAGGCAATCAGCTCATCTGTCGGGTACTCCATCTTCTCTTCGATCACCCGGCAGCACGACTCCAAGTAGCTGGTATTCATGAAGGCGTCAGGCTTCTTGTTCGTGGTGAATATCCTAACATGTTTTAGCTTAGCTGATCTTCGAGAACCATTTCGTGCCAAGGTACGAACATTGTCACTAGGTAATACACGCCTGTGAAAGCCCGCTTCTGTTCTAGGCTGGTCGAATCGTGCTCCTGGTTTTTCATCGCCTCCTGCGACTCCGAGAAGCCGAGAGAGACGCACATTGATCGCATGAGGTAGAGGAGATTGGTTATTTGGAAGCTCTGCAGCTTCACATGGAACCTGAGGACCGTGTGGTCAGCATTGAACACATTCTCACATCAGCTCGAGCGAGGCTCACCAGGCGACCAGGATCTCCAAGCCCTGCAAGAGATCAAAGCTCTTCTTCGGCTGGAGGAACGACGACGTCACAATATCGTTGAGCAGCTCGTTTCCCAATGGAAGCTGGCGGCTCGCATCCAGACATAGAGTCTGCATGATCGCAGCCTTCCACAGGTACGGCCTCTCTTTGCGAAGCTGCTCCGAGTTCATATGCCTCGGGATGACGATGAACGGGAAGACGGGCTCCATGTACTCGCGATACTCGGCCAAGAGCCGCTCGGCCTCCTCCCCTTTGGGCCATTCCGGCCCTGCTTTAGCAATGCTCTGAGTACTGGGTGACACAGCAGCATCTAGTACATGTGAAAATCCGCCACTCCAGTGCTGCTGCGTGCGATAGGAGGACGAGGAACGAGAAGTCTTATCCCGATCATCCCAGAGAACTGGCGTCGCAACACCAAGAGTCTTACGAGGGAGGACTGGGCTTTGAGGCGAGCGATGTTGGTTGGGACTGTCCTCCTGGGCCTCGGGCTGGCTCTGACTGTCTTCGCCGGCGAAGATGTAGCCAAATGCAGGAGGCGGAGCGTCGGACATCCAGGTCTTCCGCTTCTTCGCAGGCGGACCGTTACTCTCAGCCGGCCCAGCCGGAGAGCCCCCATCGGATGGCGTTGGGGGCAGGCCCTGCCGTAACTCGACGCGGGCGCTGAGGTCCTCGAGCCTCTTCTCCAGCTCCGCGACACGGGTCGGCTTGGGGGCTTTCCTCTTGCGAGGAGGAGCTGGGGTTTGTGCTGAGCAGGGCTTGTTTAGACGGTGGCATCTGTGTTGAAGTTCCTCGTCAGTCGAGCCTGGGCATCTCAGTCTGCGAATAAGACATCTGTTCCACCGTGGTTGACTGGCTCGGGTGGATCTGGACCATCTCAACACATGGGCTAGATCATCATGACCCTCATGTACCCAAAGGCATTGGGCGGTGGTGCTGACGTGCGGATTCCGGTGGAGTGCCTTTGGGAATAGACGACCGAGAGCCTTCCACCAGTATTTTCAAAAAGGATCCCACGGATCAGCACCGGCTCGCCACAGTAAGCTGCTTCCGGCGGAGACAGGAACTAGTTGCCAGCGGAGCAGGTCGCAGACATCCCGAGGTTGACTTCCCGACCCACCAACGGAGCCGTCTATATGTAGGCATGTATCCCCGGTTGGTTGGGTAACTCACCTCTCACACACATCATCTGTCGGACCAGGAATGCAACGAGACTTTGCCTACGGAGCCGAGGTATCGGGTCAGCATCGAGACCACGTTGCAATCATGTACTCGGGCGCTTGACCTACTTTGGCACAGGTAGCGCAGGCCTTGGGGCCCTTGTTGGCCTTGATCTGCTGATCGTGATCCATCTTATCGTGTAAGTGAAGCCCGCATGTGAGCCGGAGCCTCGGTAAACGGAGGAGCGGTTCGGGTATCAAAACACTTTTTGGCTCTCAAACAGCAATTTGACGAGAACCTGAATGCATCACAGTGAGATGAGGATAATGAAGGGCGATGATGAAATTCAATTGTTTCCAGGTCAAAACGGACAGTCCTCCTGAGTTGCTCTTCATGGCGGAACGGAGTCGGATGAAAGACATTGGTCCGTTGGAGTGATTTGAGTCAGGTCCGGCTCCGTCCTGCTGCGAGGCAATATTCCGTCCAGAAATGTAGATTTACGTAAGCGGTGCCCTTGGCACAACTACCACTAGCACCCACCTTCTAAATCTTAAGTCTTCAACCGCCTTCATTGCCCGTCCACCTGCTATCGCACATCCTATCACCCTTCCTCTCTATCTACCATATACGAAATGAGCAAAAGAGAATTAGCCACGGGTAGAAGGCATCAGAACATGAACATGTTCGAGCTTTGGTCGTAATGACTGTTATTGTACAGACAATTTCCGATAGTATCTGCCTCCATGAAGGCCTTTCCCTACTGTCTGACGGGATGTAGTTTGATCCAAAGAGGCATCTTCTCCCACACCATGAACACCTTCTGGCTTCCCATCCAATCCTTCTCGGTCACGTTTTCTATATCAAACTGCCAGATGAGTCTAGCCATGATAAGTTTGATTTCAGCATAAGCCAGGTTCCTTCCAACACACGCCCTCGGACCCAATTGGAAAGGCTGAGAGGCATCCCGCTGGTCGCCATCGAATTCGGGGTTTTCGCCCAGCCAGCGCTCGGGGATGAACTCCTCAGGACGGGTCCAATTGACAGGGCTATTGGATGCGGCATATATTGGAATGCTGACAGACACGCCCTCCGGCAGGAACTCGCCGTTGACAGTGGCGCCACCGGGAGGGACAATGCGATGGTGAGGTTGGGGTGATGGTGGGTAGACACGAAGACCCTCCTCAATGCAGGCGAGGAGGTACTTGCAGTTGTTGACGCCCGTGAAAGTAATCTCATCCGGATGAGAGAAAGCCGTGCGGACTTCAGTAGCAAGTATATCCATCACACGGGGGTTCTTCATAAGAAGCCAAGTGAGACCTGTGAGACCATTCGCGTTAGAACGATCAAGCTGGATGTCATATGATAGGCAACTTGCAACTTACCTGACAGGTGTGTGGCGGTTGTCTCGCTTCCAGCGGCGATCAGGATCTGCGAGTTGCCCTCCAACTGCCCAAACGACATCTTGCCTGAGTTGTAAGCTGCGATCAATTTGTCCATGAAGTCTGGCACTGTTGGCTGTGTTTTCAGACGATGCTTGACTTTTTCCTAATGGAGATGTTAGCAGCCGAACCACCCTAAGCTCAAGACTAACCATACAATTTGCAACTGTTTCAGCGTCTTCCCCTCCGAGATAACCTTAGACGGAATCAACCAGAGCGCTATCGGAAAACGAAGTAGGTATGGGAAGCGAGAAAGCACTTGGTGATAAGCCATGGACTTGGCCAAGGAGAAGAAAATCTTGATCCAGATGTGGAGGGTAGCTGTGGTAAGGCAGTCAAAGGACTCCCCAAAAGCTGAGTAGTGAATGTCAGATACTCGACGAGGTAGGATTCCGGCTCAAAAAAGACTCACTGAGAAGACCGATGAAGTCAAAAGTCACGTACTGCAATGCTACATCAGTATTCTCCAATAACGCACGTGCGATAATTTCTTGCGGGCATCAGCAAGATGACTGACATTGAACCACTTCAAGATGTCCACCGGCTGAGTTCCATCCTGTCCTTCTTCTTCCACCCTTCGAAACATCAGGTCGACATATTGTTTCAGCACCGACTCCTGCTCTCTCATAGCCTTCTCAGAAAAGCCATGTGCAACGAGCTTGCGAATATAACCATGGTAGTGCCTGTCCGCGTTAAGAATCAGGGGCTCGCATTTTAGGCCGGCAAAGTATTTCGTGTCTTTAGAAAACTCGAGCTGCCCGGTCTTGTAGCCGTAAATCTCCTTCCACTGGGGAGCATTGATGTATGACAGCTCGTTTGGAGATGTTCGAACGACGGGCCCGTATCTGTTGTGCAGCTCGAGAAGATCGGCGGGTGTCTTCCCGCCGATGTAGGACGATGCGAGCCACAGAGGACCTGCTGCGGCAAGGCGAGGGCCGGGGTACTTGGAGAGAGGGTGGAAGTAGATATTATAGACGAAGAAAGCGGCGTGGTATGCGAGAGTCTGTGACTGGAGGTGAGCTAAAGGCCCCACAAAGACGTGTGGTGTGGCTTACGAAGATCAGGACGCCTGCAGCCAGGATCCAGACATGCTGAAGCTTGAATGAGCCCAGGGCGAAAGCAAGCGTATCTCTGGACGACATTATGTCGCGTTATAGCCAATTGATTGAAAAGAATGGAAATGCATATAGTCAGAAGTCAAAAATTGAGAGAGGGAAATTTTTTCCCAATATATTCTGCAAACTTGCATGATCAAGTAGCAATTATGCATCATGAGGTCTGCGGACGTCTGAGAAGCCGTGTTGCATGCAAATCATTGGAGAACATCGACTCCTGAGTCGAAGGGGTAGATTTGTGTCAACTTGTGCTTGCTTGTGCAATGCACAACTTCAGTCTGCTGTATTTTGGTACTATTGCAAGGGTCTACGCGGTCTGATTTCGGATCGGGAACTGCTCAAGCGCCGAACCCACTAACACCGCTAAATCCGTTTGGAACTGGGATGGGCATCATGACCTTCCTGCGGGCCCTCTGAGCGCTTCGGCGGTTGGCCAAACGCCGCTCTTCCTGCGCCGCTACTGACAAGTGAGGTTTACGGTGATTGAAATTTACCTCTAAATCGGTGCGGTGAACCTCAGACTTGCAATCAACTTGTCATTTACAGAACGTTTTCATTCTTATAACCTCTTGTAACGGCGCGACAGGTGAGTGTTTGAGTGGACACAGACCACCTACAGCCGCAAAGCCCTCTGTTCTTAAAGCTTGATAACAATCGGAACAACCTTCCATCTTATTCTTGTTTTCTTAGCAGAACGAATTCTTATGCAGGATTCTATACTAGTAAACAAAATATGAAGTTCCCGAGCTCAGCCGCATATGTTTGCTGCTCGAGGGTGGACATTGGTCCGTCAGCTTGCTCATGATGACCCTCATACAGGTTCTCGAGCTTAAGGGCAGACTTCGCCGCTGTTGGCCGGTTGCCAAGGTACCCGAGTTTCAATAAATCGAAGCATTGAACTCGCCGGCCCTGTCTGAGATGGAGCCCCTGCGCGCAATCGCACCCTGCTCGTCTATCTGGCTGTGTAGATGTTTCTCGCGCTTCTGCAGCATCGCCACCTGCCCTTGCAGACCAATGATGGCCTTATTTGTGCTGTTCTTCTGTCTCTGCATATCTAAAGCAACTACAGGGATCCAGGAGGTTGACATGTTGCTGCGTCTGAACTCGTTCCTCGTGTGACTTAATGTACTGCAAATCCGTGTACCTCGCTTGGCGAAACCAGAACACGAGAGGGTGAACTATAATTGATTATAGATGTCCAAGCATCAGATGATGATCTCTGGTGGCAGCCTACAAGACTCCATCACAGCCCGGTGAGATATGTGACGCGGTAGCCGAGCGGAATGGGTGTCGTAGACAACCTTGTCTAACAGGCTAACTGCGTAAATATTCACCACAGTTCCCACTCCTGCATTGCGTTTCGGATATCTAAGATAGGTACAATTTTATTCATTCAATACTAGGTCGCGTTTACGAGTACAAAGCGCCAATCATCTCTGCGCCACTTTCGGCGACTGCGTAAACCGTGCTCAAAATATTGCCCCTGGGTATGATAGGGAAAATGCTGGCGTCACAAACCCGCAGATTGCTTATTCCGCTCACTCGAAGCTCTCCATCTACGACGCCTCCGAGCTCGGCCCTCGCCATCGCACAAGTTCCACACGGATGATAGTTCGTCGCTCCATATTTCTTGATTGCTTCTTTTGCTTCCTCCGGTGTCCTTAGGGCGTAATTAAACTCTGCCGGCAGACGGTTGCCGCTCGGGTTGAGTATGGGCGTGTACGTGGGCTGCTCAAGGAGTCGTTCGAGCTGAACAGCGTGGCGAGCAAGTATCTCGGCATCTAGTGGATGTGAGAGATAATTACAGTCGATAATTGGAGCTTCGTGCGGGTTTGCAACACGAATGTGCGAGGATCCACGGCTGAACGGATGTGACAACATGGCCACGACTGTCATGTAGTTGCCTGGGGCCTCGCTTCCCGCTGCGGTATATCTCTGCTTTCGTGTCATGAACACCGTCGCGCTCGCTTCTTGCGGATCCAGGATCATTCTTCTGACGAATTCGTGATGTAATTGAGACTTTGGATCATCCGCCGCGCGATACTCGTCCAAGAGCCGCTGCAGGTCTGCTTCGTCGGCTGTCGTGTCGAAGAGCTGAAGCGGCCAGTAAGCAAAGCTGTAGGCGGCTCCTTCTGAGAGAGGACCTGTTCGATACTCCTCATATTCCTCCCTTTGCACTTCCCGCACTGCTGGATCCCTGGCGGCCACCTCTATTGTCTCGATGTCAGGGTTGACTTCAATGCTTGGCCCGTAGTTGAGGTGATCCTGTAGATTCTCTAAATATCTTCGTCAGGGACAGTCCGCACAGCCTCATTTGAGATTTCTTACCGCCTACTCCTGGAAGGTCGACCAAGCATTGGACGCCCGCATTCTCAAGAATGCCTTTACTTCCAATGCCAGAGAGCTCCAGTATCTGTGGACTTCCGAAGGCTCCTGCGCACAGGATGACCTCCTTATTTGCCCTGACAGATAATGTGATACCTCCCTTCTCATAAGTTACTCCAATAGCCTGTAATGATTTTGTATCGCCAGAGCCATGCTCTTGGAAGACGACTCGCTCTACTATTGCATCCGTCTCAACGGTGAGATTCACTCGCCCCAGTGCTGGCTGCAGAAATGAGTTGCCAGAATGGCTCCTTTCGCCTTTCATAGCACGGGCATCAATAGCATTCGTAGTGGTTAATCCTCCCATTGCTCGACCAGACACCCCATCCTGATCGGAGTAGGCACCAATTGAGCGAAAGACGTCTTCCCACGCGCTCTGGAGGATGTTCATATGCCTTGGGTACGACGCTCGGATCGGTCCGCACGTCACTAGCTCGACCGTCGAGGAACCCTTTCCGGTGACTTCTTGGGACTGAACGGTTTGAAATTTCTTGTAAAAGCGCTCCATCCGTTCCCAAGACCAGCGCTCGTCTCCTGCGATCTCAGCCCACGCCTCATGCATCGCCCTGTTGGGATACACTAGACTGTGGGAGTTGATCGCGCTGCTTCCACCGATCATTCGCCCCCGGGTCTGCTGAATGACACGGCCACTGAGCCCGACTTGCGGGATTGTCTGAAAGTTCCAATCATACTTCGGGTCGTTGAACATGCGGCGACTGATAAGCGGTGTGGATACTTTAGGGTCTGCATTATTATCCGGACCAGCTTCAATGAGAAGAATGTCTAAGTGACTGAAGGATGACAGTCGAGAGGCCAAGACACAGCCAGCCGTGCCACCGCCCACGATAATGATATCGAATGACGCCATTGTGGTAGACTCCGAGAGTCCAGATTCCGTCAATTTTGCAACAAGCTGGAGGTATGTTTCGAGACACCAAGCACGTCAAGTTTTTCCGAAGGAGCAATCAATGTCGTCAGGATATCTTTGACTTATATGAGGCGGCTGGACCCTAGCATCAATATGGCAGGTCGGAGTTTACGGGAGTTACCAGGCGGAGCTGCGCAACTTCATACCATACCAGGATAGGCTCTGCCGCACCTATCTGCAGAAACTCCAAGCTAATAACCGACATAGCCTTCGCCGCCGGCAGGGACAATACGATGGCCAAAAGGCGGTCCCGCAGCCTGCCCAATCAACATACCCCAACGCCACGCCACACCGCTGCCTGAAATCCTCCAGCTCATCGCAGGAGCCGCGCATCTGCCACACACCTAGCTGATAGCTCCACACCGAAGACGCTATATGGTTGTGCTCCGGACAAGGCCTATCGCGTACAGGTTCTGCACAAGCTAGACGAAGTAGAGAAGGAGGAAGCTACCAGGGTCTGTAGAGCCCAGAACTATACACTAATAAGCGAGATCTTACGCGTATCCAGACTGTCAGTTACAAACAAGAGAAGGCGGCCGGTAGAGGCAATCATTCTCACCTACAATAAAGTAAATACAGCTACTATAGCTGCCAAACAAGCCTCATACAATAAACCGCTACTTACCGACAGGAAGCAATAGTTGCACTATTTCAGTAGCAACCGCCTCATCTACAAGCTTTCCCAGTATATGAAGGACTTCGATACCAACTCCAAGGTCGCCATACAGATCCTATCCTATAATAAAGTTTACAGTCCTTACTACGGTCTAGCAAATCAGTTTTTCTTTCTGAACTCGCATGCAATTGTCAGCCCTGCGCTGAAGGCTGCATCTTGCCTAATTCGGCGATGAAGGCATAAATCAGCCCACTGAACCCACAATCGAGCTGTTAATAGGGATCTAATTTACTGACCACTATCAGCTTGGTGTATTATTTTTCGCCGATCATCCCTGTTGTGTTGTCAAACAGATATGCACCAGCAGTGCGTCGTCGACGATGGCCTCGTAATGTGAATTGGCTCGAAACCAAAGGCGACAGCTTCTGGTAGGTTTGTCTACTGAGAACGGAGATAAAAGGCTTCTTGGCTGCTGCAAAGCAGCTGTGACTACAGCTGACTCGATCGGTATCAACCCGTGCCAAAGACGACCGCCATGACTCCTAGGCTACCCTGCGTCGTATAAATAGCCAGCGCTTCGTGATTTACTTGAGTAAATCCATTGATTATCAGGCTGAATCAGCCGATTCGCGTTCCCGAAACATAGTCGCCCCGAAGGCGGGTT
This sequence comes from Diaporthe amygdali, assembly GCF_026229845.1. Classification (NCBI taxonomy): domain Eukaryota; kingdom Fungi; phylum Ascomycota; class Sordariomycetes; order Diaporthales; family Diaporthaceae; genus Diaporthe; species Diaporthe amygdali. The sequence continues at coordinate 221,168 of NW_026517065.1, read as the reverse complement.
TGTTATCTCGACGATGTCAAGTTTGGCTCAAGGTCTGATGAACAATAACGCTACCAGAGCAAAAAGTGATGGACTGCTTCCAAAAAGGACACTATAGCGATGGCTTCGTAGTGCGATCTACAGTATAAAAGCAAAGGAGCAAGAGCAGAGATTAAATAAAGCGTTCACTGTGATTGACGATCATTCAGAAACAACCAAACTTTGCAACATGTTGAACAGGTCACCACGAGCGAAAAGCCGAGGCGGCAAGACAAGGAAGAAGGACAGGCCAACATGGAAAGCATCTCAAGACAGAATTCCAAACCCCAACCTTTAGCGTAAGCCTTCTCATCCCTAAATCTAAATCATGTAACTAAATATTACGCATAATTTAACCTATTTAATTCCTTGATACAAGAAAGATACTAATGAACAAAGGCTATATTTACTAGATATTTAAATCTTTTGAATTTCGTTCTCAATCAAGAGCAGCAGCAAGTTTGAAAATTTGTTATGGAGAGGCTATGCCATGGTCTAAGGCAGTCTGGCTTGGTTAGCAGTAAGGAAAATTAGATTTGTGTATAGGTTTGGTTCACAACTAATATCTTTAAAAGCTTGAGCTTGCATTGATTTTTCGAGGGCAAAAGGGAACAGTTTAGAGAAAGACATAATTACTTGGTTAAGCTGGTTTACAGTTTCTCTACCAAACACAGAATGGCTCAGCCTAGGCTGGTGGGATATACCATGCTATGGAAGTGGTACGGTGGGAATTGGAAAATATGATTACAAACTGAAATGCCTAATGTGATGCTGCCTTCGCCTGCTTTTCGGCCTTGTATTGCTCAAGTTTGGGCAGAATGTCCCTCATGACGACCGAGTCAAACATTTCCTCTAGTTTGTTAATCTTCTCGCCACTCTCATCAAACCATACAAACATGGCATGTTCATTGCTATATGGTCCCGCTGGAGTGTTTGCGGTAGTGAGGGCATAAATCGCAGCTTTGCGCTGGGCGGGATCGTGCACAATATTATGGACCTTAAGCTTGATAGGATAGAGGCGTTAGAAGAATGTACAGCGTCTTCTTTCAAGTTAAAGGGTACGATATTCGGCCGTACCTCGAAATCTGTCATGAAAGACATGAGGATAGGGAAAAGTTTCTCTGCGTCTGCGCGGGACTTGATTGGCACATTGGAGCTGAATGGCAGGTTTTTCTGGGTGCAGTCCTGGGACCAAGTCTCGAGCATTGATTCTGGCGTCCATTCAGCCCAGCCTTTAATAAACTTGTTTAAAGTTGCAGCTTGTGTTTCGGTTACTGATGACATGTTGAACGTGGTGGAATGATCTAGGATACCTGAAATCTCTCTTTTGCTTTCAAATCAGTCTCGAGTTATAATTTTGCTAGGAACCAGAAGCAGCTATATTCAATGCTGAGAAATGCGAATTCTTTGGCGGGTACTGTATAAGTCAGCTTTCTTCGAACGCTTGCTTTGCGAACACATCGGGGTCCTCTTAAAGAATCCTGGTGCCTCGGGAATCCCAACAACGCGATGTCGAATAATTTTGAACCGAGAAGAATTCTGATCCACTCCATTGAATTGGAGTTGTTGGGCCGAGCTGCTGGACAAGTTCGGGGTGTTGGACATAAGCCGGCTACGTAAGCCATACGGTTCGGGTGTGTTCATAACGCCACTCTCGGCCAATCTAACGTCGGGTCCGCATGAGTAGCTAAATATCCCGTACATTGCCCCGACGAGAGACGGCGTTGCCAATCCGCCGTGGGAGATCCGCCGTACACCAACCTCACCGTCAGGCTCGCCACAGATTGCCCGATCCACTTGTCTGTAGCATCCCACATGATAACACTTTCGTGTCACATATTATATGCTATTGGATAGCACCGTATGGGCCTCAAATTCTAGGTCAGTGCTCGGTTTCTCACATATTCAATTCACACAAGTCGAAAAAGTAGGAGCGACGTGAGTCTATCTGGCAACTTGGTCTCCACAGGCCCAGCTTTTCGAGACTCGATACAGTTTTAGGCGCCATCGAAAAAGAAAGAAAAAATGAATGTCACGTCCGGAAACGACGCAGAAACGAATGGGTTGGAGCTTTTCCTCCCCTCGATGAGCCACATAATCGCTGCGCTCGCAACAGGACTCTTCGGGATACTCGCGTTCTTGTCATATTCACCAAGTGTTGAGCCAAGGTCCCCACCTTTCACTTCGGATACTTATCCGTTTATTGGGTCATGGGGTTTTGTCTCCCAGCAATGGTACGCTCGATGTTCCTGAGTCGCATACTCCTTTAACAATGACAACTATCCCCGTCACGCCTTCTCGCATGTTTAACAAGTCTTATAGGAACTGGTGGCAAAAGTCCACGGCCGAGTCTAAGGCGCGCGGAGACAAAGGCCACTTCAGCTTCTGGCTGGGCCATCGCCATGTAGTCGGTGTTTCAGGCGAGGCCGGCCGCAAGCTCTTCTTCGAGGACCCAAGAATGGACTTTGCTAGCTGCGCCATCATACGAGCAAATGGAGAGAACTTCCCACCCCCGATACATCAAATCTTTAGGCCTCCACCTGGCGTCCCCCAAGGTCGCGCGGACTCTTTTTTCCTGCGTCTCCTTCTTGCATGCCAGAAGACAGATCACCTGAAAAAGTATCTCCCTCGCATCCTCAGGGATGCCCGTGTTGGCTTCGAAAACCTGCCCCGGACAGCAGCTGGTGTCACAAGGCCGGCGGACGATTGCTACCGCATCGTCTTCACCCAGGACGCCCGCCTGTTCTGTTCAGACGAGATTGCAGACGACCCGCAGCTGAACGCGAGTGTGGCAAAATACGCGCGATACCTCTTGCAAACCCACAGCAACTGGAACGTGCTCTATAACCGGCTGCCCTCTCCCTCCTGGGCGTCCCGCCGCATCGTGCGCTATCGCTTTTACACCCTCCTGCAGACTCTGATTAACGAACGGATTAGCGGGAAGACGCCGCGCAAGGACGACCCTATGCAGACGTCGATCGACAAGGGCACCAGCCTGGACTGGATGGTCGAGTCGTTTCTCACCGCGCTGTTCGTGGCCCCCGCGAACTCGAGTATCATGACGGCGCAGATGCTGAATATTATGGCCATTCACACGGACTGGCAGGCAAAGATCTATGGCGAGATCCAGGCGGCCGCCGCGGCCCATTCGACCAACAAGGACAAGGGCGCGTCCCTGTTGGACAAGCTGGACTCGATGCCGCTGGAGAGCTGGGAGACCTCGTTCCCCTCGATCGAGCTTTGCCTCCGGGAGGTGATCCGCATGTGGACCTCGTTCAACATGGGCCGCCTCAACACGTCGAAGGAGCCTGTCCCCATCCCCGGCTCGGATCACGTCGTCCCCGGCAACACCTTCATCGTGTACAACTCGACGGAGGTGAACTTCAGCGAGAAGCTGTATCCTAACCCCTACAAGTTCGACCCAGGCCGGTTCCTCGAGGGCCGCGAGGAATATAAGCAGGAGACCAATAGCTGTGAGTGTAATCGTCCCCGTGTGCTGCCTCACTCAGCAATTCCTTTCCGGAGAACGCTGACTTAACATTTAACCCTCCCAACTAGTTACCGGGTGGGGCATGGGCCGTCATCCGTGCACGGGTATACGACTGGCCAAGGTCCAGCAGAACATTGTCATCGCGTACGCCCTGGCCATGTATGAGTGGGTGAGCTGCGACAAGGACGGCGTTCCGACCCCCCACGCCATTCACGTGAAGATGTTAAACAGCGAGAAGGCCGCCGTGTTACCTACTGCTTACACGAAGCTGGTGCCTCGAAAGCAGGCCTGAGGGCAGTGATTTAAGTGCGACAGACAAGTGGGGAATGACGCTTACAGCCAGAAAACCGTTCTGCTGCTATTATGTTATTTACTATTATTTGAATCTATACTGTTGTCTCGTGTCTCGCTTGGTGGTTATCTGCTTCGCGCTCAAAACCAGCCTCTAGGATTGATGTTGCTAAGCTTGTTGGGTAACACTGCCCTATATTCTCAGGACTAAAGGTGATAAGATCTTGTCTTCATAAAAAATTAGAAACTGAACCAAATTCTTTGCACCAGCTGAAGCATTTCTGGCCGTTGTACCTCTTGCGAAACTTTAGAACAGGCGGATACTGATTCTGCTCAGGTATTTATCCATGCACGAACTAATGGGTTTGGAAGATTAGCCCACGCAGCTGACAGAGCAACTATTGCAAGAGGCAGGCAGTACTGCAAGGATTCATAGTCTGAGGTTGATGAACTGAGATGAGTGAAACCAAGAAAGGTTGTAAAAGAGCCATATGTGACAGACACACGGGATGCCGACACATGTGAGCTTCGACCATCGCAAGCCTGCTTTAGGCGGGATTGACGCATCCTCTCCTGTGTCCTTTGTTGTTGAGTTGAAACGTTGTATTGGGCTTGGCGACCGCCGATGGCCGCATTCTATTCATATTATTGATACATTTACATCTTCAAACACTGTCATACATCCCCCTCTTGGACGGAGCACACAAATTCTAATTCCTCCTCCATCTACCGTTCGTTTCCCATCATACGATGCTTAATTCTCTTCAAGACCTGTCTAAAGGTCTTCCACCTTTTCATCTGCCTTTTGGGCGGCTTCAGAGTCCTTCTCGCCCTCTGGCTTCTTTTTGACGCTGGTCCACTCAAGGGACGCGGCACCGAAAACACTCGCCACACACGGCCCGATCCCCGCAAGAAAGACCACCCGAAGTGCAGAATTATACTCAGACACGACCGTATCCCGCACGCCCGCAGGGAGGGAGCTGATGACCGACGTGGCGCCGCCGGAGGTGAGGAGGGACGGGTCGACGCCCGGGATCCCGGAGAGGCGGGACACGAGCCCATTCAGCAGGATGCTCTCCCCGACGGCGACGTACACCGAAGCGCCGAGAAGCGTGCCGAATAGGATTAGTCCGATGCCCATAGAGATATCCTTCTTGGGCAGTGAGGCCTGCGCGGCGAGCGCGGGCACCTGCATGCAGAAGCCGAGCCCGAACCCGTAGACAATCTGGTACCCGATCCACTTGCCAGAACCTGAGTCGACCTGGAGGGTGGTAAGTAGGCCCGCCCCAATGCTCATAATACAAGTCCCTGCGATTGCGAATGGAGTATAGTATCCGACTTTGGTAGTGGCGATCCCGCCGATGATCGAAGTGAGCACCATTGATAGCATCAGAGGTAGGGTTTGGATGCCAGATTCCGCCGCTGAGGAGCCTTTGATGGCCTGGAACCATATTGGCAGGAAATACACTTTTTTGTGATCAGCGACCCTGATGCCAAGTTGTATGTCCGGGATCGTGTTTGCTCACCGACTATGTAGTTCCCACACATGATGAGAAATATCATGACAAATCCGGCCACAAGGCTGCGCTGCTTGAACAGACGTGGAGGTAGCGTTGCGGTCCGGGGAGAAACATTCTGGACGATGAAGAAGGCAATCATCAATACTCCAGAAACGATGAACAAGGCGATTATACGTCCGTTATTCCACTATACAGATTGGTCAGTACGAAAATTCAGATTGCCATCCAAACACGAAGCACTTCGCCCTAGCATTTTCAAGTGGTGATAATTGTGCACTCACCGGATATGTTTGGCCACCCCATTGAAGTGCAAGCAGGAGGCAAACCACACTAGGAATCAAGAAGATAGTGCCAATCACGTCGATCTGCTTCAACTTTTCCGGCAGGGGAATATCGGCTGTGTCCTGCCCGCTGATATCGAGGATAAAAAAGATGACCAGCATAGCAAAGCCTCCAATGGGTAAGTTGATATAAAAGCACCACCGCCAAGTTACGTATGTTGTAAAGGCGCCCCCAATTAGAGGACCGGCAACAGAGGAAACGCCCATCAGAGCGCCAAACATGCCTTGTATTAGGGGCTGCTGTTTCAACGGGACGACGTAGACGATGGAGACAATCTAGGAATATCATATCAGCTACCGAATGGATGTTTGTAATCAGAACAGGAAAAGATTATTGGGTATTCCTACCACTCCAGCGGAGATACCGGCGCCACCAACACCGGCAATGGCTCTTCCGATTATGAAAGCCACCGAGTTCGGGGCGGCCCCACAAAGGGCAGAGGCCGCCTCGAATAGCAGAATGCTGATGAGGAGCACAGTCTTGATGGGAAACAACTTGTATATCTTGCCAAAGACTAACTGCAGTGCGCAGTTGGTCAAGAGGTATGCGCTTCCATACCAACCGACATCGGTGATGGAGTTGAATTCGTTGCTGATTTGAGGGACGGCCTGCTCATAAACCGAGGTTAGCTTGCTTGAGATTCTGGAGCAGGCGAGGAAGAAACACGAGGCAGAGCGCTGGCGGGCTTCGTACTGTCGAAATGATGGTCCGGTCGAGGCAAATCAGGAACATGGCCAGGAGGATGGAGATGAGTACGAGAATGAGCTTTGGCTTCGACTGTTTAGGCGGCGAGGTATCCGCTGGCTTCTTCAGAGCCACATCCTCCTGAAATGCCTTGCCAGAGTCTGCCATGGCTTCCTCCGCTGGGCGGCCGGTGCCAATGCTTGGATCCCGGGGAGGTGTCGAGCGTTGTGAGTCCATCGTGCTATTCGCGAGTCAAATGCAAAGATGCCACGGGATCTGATTTGACGAAATGCGGATCTAATTGGTGTTGAACAGCATGGACTCCTTCACGGCTCTTGAAAAGATGGTGGGTTTATTGCAATGAGGCTCTCGAGGGAAGAAACGTTTAAATACCGAGTTTGGGAATGTGCAAATGCGGAAATTAGCAATCCAGGTCGGGCTTTGCTACGACCCGAACCATGTCTGATAGATAATTTGGGCATTACACGCAGCGTCAAAGTCCGAAGTCAGAGGCAGGCCGCGAGTGGTCATTTATTTCCGTGGACTTAATTACTCTGAGTGACTCGTGACGTGTTGCATCCCTCTGTTGTTGAAATTCTATATTCTTCGGAGAACGTCCTGAGTAGGCCATCATCAAACAATTCCTTGAGCAAGATTATCATCTCTATCATCTTTCTGCAGGTACCAAAGGTCCGCCGCTGAGCAAGCCAATTTGCTTCAAAAGAACTCTTGTTGGTGTCTCTTCCATCATACTTTCAGACGAATATTTCCATCTCCATAAGACATAGAAACCGTCCTGCAGACTTGGATGCTCTTACAAAAGCATCAATTATCCAAAGACTTTACGCTTCAGCAAATGTTAAAATTTGACCTAGGTAGATTCCTGGGTTTAGGCCTGTTTGGCGGCGCTGTGCCGTCTTACTACAAACTGAATTGCTGCACCGCGACCAGCAAGTGGTGGGAACAAAGGATCGATTATGAGGTAATTAAGTCTCACAGTACACACACTTAAACATTGCAAGGATCTGCCGAAGCTACTCACTATGGTTTCGAGGGTGAGACAGTACAACGCCTATGTCACTTCATGTACCTCGATGTACTTTCACCATGAGCTCAGCATTCTGGGCCGTCTCAAATAATCGCCGATTTATTGGCAGACTGGCGGCAGTCTCTGGAACAAGCCGCATGCATGCTGATGTGGGCTGACTCCGCCAAGCTTCTGACTGGACGGCCTTAGATCCCGCCGCCACCTCGGGGTGTAGAAAAGCCCAGAAAGGAAAGGTGCTATAGTGCTGGAAATTAGAAAGGTCCGTTGGAAGGCTCGCCCGGGTCCGGAATGGATGATAGTGTTCAAGCCCTACTTCACGGGCCTAGTTTGCCAGCTATCAATAATCCTTCTTTCAGCATGCTCTGAAGGCCCATGGACGCATTGCAGCTACCTGCGGATGATTCAGCACCACAGTGGCTCCTGTGAGAATCCGTCACACCATGACGCCCTCCACGCCCGAGCCCAAGGATGCAGCTGCTGCAGGGAACGTCACCGCAACAAGATCGCAGCGCGTACTAGCCTGCGTCTGCTGCTCCCAGCGCAAGATCAAGTGCGACCGCGTCTTCCCCTGTGCAAACTGCGTGCGGGCTGGCATGGAGTGTGTGCGTGCTGCCCAGCAGGCCCACCGCCGGCGCAGATTCCCGGAGCGGGAGCTGTTGGGGAGGATTCGATACTACGAGAGTCTCCTCCGCCAGAACGGCTTTAGCTTCCACCCTCTGCACATGGCAGACTATGAGCGCGGACGGGAGCGGGAGCGTGAGCAATACCAACATGTCCCGCTTAGCGATGAGACTCATTTTAGCGATGCGCGCTCAGATGCGTCGTCACACAAGGCCATGTATGCACAGTGTTGTCACATCGTCGGCCTCGGCAGACAGACTGAAACATACTGACGATGGCCTCTAACAGAGACTTCTTTCATGCCATCGGCAGCTTGGTAAGTTTCGAGACGCATGGCAAGCCAGCGCCGGGCGCTCACTGACCGCGGGTTGAAGTCATTGGACTCCGAAGATGAACACGACGACGACGACGGTGACGGCTCCAACCTGATGTCCGTCAAGAACCCATGGCCCGAGGGATACGACCACCTTCTCTTCTTTGGCACTCCATTAACAGACCCGAACCTACATACTCTGCATCCCGAGCAAGTCCATATTCTCAGGCTCTGGCAGATATACCTGGACAATGTCGACCCACTTCTCAAAGTCACGCACACCCCAACGGTGCAATCACGGATCGTTGATGCCATCGGCGATACCGGGAGTATTTCACCAACATTTCATGCTCTCATGTTCAGCATTTACTGCGTCTCGGTCATGAGTCTCTCCGAGGACGAGTGCTTTTTGTTTTTTAATACTTCGAAAGACAGTCTCTTATCATGCTATCACTTCGCTTGCCAACAGGCGCTACGAAACTGTAGAATTCTACAAACACATAACCTCGACAGCCTCACGGCTTTGTATCTCTACCTGGTAAGAACGGGGCTCTCTATCACCCAAGCATGTTTAAAGTCGCTTGACCCGTCTAATATATTCTCCGCAGGTGTCTGTGCAGGCCAAGACAGATCCACTATCTCTGTCCTCTACTCTTGCCGTGGCCATCCGCATTGCAAAACGCATGAAGATACATGATGAATCCAGTTTCTCTGGCTGCGACGCTCTAGAGGCCGAGACGCGTAGAAGGCTGTGGTGGGCACTGACGCTCTTTGATCACCGTACCTGCGAGATGTCTGACTTCAGAGATACCTCGCTCGCTCCCACCTGGGACTGCAAGCCCCCAAGCAGTATCAGCGATTCCGATTTGCGGCCGGGGATCAAAGCGCCGCCAGCAATCCACGACAAGCCCACTGAGGCGCTGTTCGCCGTGGTGCGCAGCGAGCTAGCCGACTTCCTCCGCCACAGCGCCTTTCACATCAATTTCATCAACCCATCCCTCAACTCCATCGTGCAGCCCAAGGCAGCCCGTCAGTGGCCGGCCGCAGCGGAGGGCGATACTTTTGTAACTATCGAGAAGACTCTAGAGGAGAAGCGCCTGGCGCTGTGCAATCCTGAAACTTCGCTCCATTTCATGACCATCTGGACGATGCGCAGCGCTTTGGCAAGGATCCGGCTGCTGCAGTACTATTCACGGCAGTCGGCGTCGGTGGCGACGCCGACGGGGGCCCAGCGCAGCGCGGCCATCTCCTGCGCGCTGCGCATGCTCGATTGCGACACGAAACTGAGGGCACACACCCTTACCAGGGGCTTCTTGTGGTTCGTAGACATGTACCTCCCAGCCATCGCCTTCAACCACGTCCTGAACGGGCTGCGGAACCGCCCGGACGAGGACTGGGCCGGCGAGGCCTGGGACGCCATGAGCGCCAACTACGAGGCCCGCACCTCGGTGCCGAGCCCGGACAAGCACCGGAACCTAGTCATCTGGATCCCCATCGTCCTCCACGTGTGGCATCTGCGGGAGGCGCTGCTTGAGCGGCAGAACATGCCCCCTGCACAAGTGCCGCGCATTGTGACGCTTATGAGAGAAAAGGCGAGACAGATGAGCTCAGGCGGCGAATTTGGTATTGATGGGACTCCTGGGGACATCAATAACATTGATGGGTTTGAAATGGAAATGCCAATGAACTGGGGGTCATTTGCGGGTGCAGCTCTTGTTGGGTGCCCTGAATTGAGCGATCAGCCTTTGATGAACGCCGATGCAGGCCAATTCTGGACACAAACAGACTGGACCTAGTATTAGGCAAATTACATTTCTTCTTTTATTTCCCAATAAATCATTCATTGTCACTTTCTCGACTTGATTTCTAGACTTAGCATGTGTGGCCAGCCTGCGAGCTGTCTGTAGAAACTACGTACTAACACAGCGGTATTTTGAGTCGGGCTTGTGAATGTCAAAAACTTGAAATTGTTGAACGATGGAGCCCTGAGACTCCACACAGAAAAGGATCGGAATGTTCTATTTCTCTCGGGGCCACCAGGAAACTAGAGAGAAGACGGATATCGGCGGAATATGTTGATCTTGACACTCCAGCACGGAAAGGCGAGAAGGGTCTCGGAAACCTGTTGTAAGGTTCTCAGCTTATCCTCCGATGTCAGCGTGCCAGAAAAAATTGCCCCGAATGTTCGAGCGGGACGGATTCGATCAAGTCTGGTCGCCCGTATCATTCAAGTCCAGCAATCGACATTCGTTAAGTACGCGGCCCAGCTAATACCGGATATCAGTCGACTGAGTATATGCACCAATTTGAGACATTTCGAATCTTTTCACGGCTGCTAGCTACCAAGAATCGCAACATGGGTGACAACTCTGAGTTCCACGAACAGTCCGCCGACACCTTCTTCATGGTGGGCGACCCTGATGAATTCGACCCGAAAAAATGGGTTCGGACTGTGTCACAACCTACCCAGCGCCAGACAGAGACTCACTTGGAGGTCTTGATCGTAGGCGCAGGATATGCCGGGCTAATGGCGGCGCTCGAGTGCTGGCGGATGGGTCACAATGTGATCGGCATCCTGGACAGGAACCAAGGGCCCAACTTCAGTGGCGACCTGATCATCATCCAGCCGTCCGCGCTGGAGGTGTTTAGACACTGGCCTGAGATGCGCCGAGAGCTGGAGGAGGACAAGTGCGAGGCGGGAACGTACTACTACCGCCACAATGGCGAGCTCATTGACGGCCCATCGCAGCCGAACTTCAACGCCCCTGAATTTGTCACGGAACGTGCAGCCAAGCCCGGAGGATTTCCTTACTGTGGTGCGGTACAGATACGAAAGAAGTTCTACCGTATGCTGCTGCGTCAAGTTGCTCGGCTAGGCTTCAAGGTCGACTACGGCCAGCGAGTGGAGAGATATTTCGAGGATGACACAGCTGGGAGGGCCGGTGTTGTGCTTAAAGACGGCTCCATCAGAACAGCTCATGTTGGTATGGGACCCCGTTTTATTCAATGGAATACCAGTCAAGAATTCTGATGACTAACCAGAGGAGGAACAGTTGTGGCGGCGGATGGCTCTCGATCGGCCTCGGATGTGCTTATCGCCGGCGAACATACAGCAACGCGATCAAGCGGGATGTCTGTCTACCGCACGGCGTTTCCAACCAAGATCGCCATGGCCGATGAAATGGTGCGTGAACGATGGCAGGGCAAGCACACGTACGAGTTCTGGATGGGCTCTAGCATGCATATTGGGCTGTACCTCTCCGACGACATGACCGCGTTCGGCATCACGCCGCGCGACGAGCTCCTGGACGAGGGAAAAGTCGCCAGCGAGTCCTGGGACCCGAACGTGGACCCGGACGAGGTCGTGCGAGTGCTGCGTCGGGCCAAGGTGCGGGAAAAGCAGCAGCAGCTTCCCGCCGGCCCGGAGGAGGACTGGCACCCCGTCATCGAGGCCCTGGTGCGCACCGCGCCGCGCGGCAACCTCATCCACTGGCCTTTGAACTGGCGAGACCTCCGCCGCGACTGGGCCGGCCGGTGCGGCCGCGTCGTGCAGGTCGGCGACGCCGCACACTCGACCGTACCGTCCTCTGCAGCCGGGGGCACGCTGGCCCTCGAGGACGCTATCACGCTGGCAGCGTGTCTGCGGCGGTCCTGCGCGGCGGCGGCAGGGGAGGCGGCAGGGGCCCAGGCCCCGCTCGGCACCAGGGTCTACAACATCCTGCGGTACGAGAGGGCAAGTTGTACCCAGAAGATGGCCTTTGTCAACGCCCAGGTCCTCGGCGACACGACGGACTGGGAGGCTGTGAAGAAGAATCCAAGCGTGGTCCGCCTGCGGTATCCAAAATGGATGTTTCTACATGACCCTGAGGCGTACGTCGAGGACAAGTACGCAGAGGCGGCCTCTCATATAATTCATGGGACTGAGTTCAGCAACACTAACATTCCTCCGGGGCATAACTTCGTGCATTGGACACTTGACGACATTCAAAAGGAGATGGCTGCCGGGAAGAGAGTCGAAGATCTTCTTGATGGAGATTGGACGTGAAATAGGCGAAGGAGTTTATGTAAGAAATATATTCTTCTGAACATAAAGGTAGTAGGGCTTTCCACCGGAAATTAAAATTTCAATAATGTTCTAAGCCTCTTCTACGAATGAATTCATCAGGTCAATCAATGCTTGAGGGCCGTCGCTGAACATGACTTCTGCGAGTGCCTTTCCCTTGTTGATTGTGTCTGTCCCACGGATGCTCAGTTCTTCCTCGTACGACTGGATGGCTTGTGACAGATTATCGAGGCCATGCTCGGCAATGCTGCTTGCCAATTTGACTGCGTCCGTGAGTGCGAGGTTGACGCCCTCTCCGTTGGTAATGGCAAGGTGTGCAGCGTCACCAGCAAGAGTTATGCCGCCGACTGACTTCCAGCCCATGTCCTCCGTAGACAGTGTGTAGAGAGGCCAAGGGCGGAAGTCGGTAGCGTGCTGGACAAGCTCCTTGTGATCTTCTGACCAATCCGTATAAAACTTTGTGAGCAGCAGCTGGCGTGTGGCCTCGACGTCCGAAACGTCGAAGCTGTCATTTGAGAAGAAGTCCTCAGGCACTTGAAACCCGAAGTAATTTCTATAAGAACCGTCGCCCTGCCTTTGAGTCACGCTGAGTTTGCCCGAGCCAACAGTGACAAACGTCCCGTGCTCCATCGCTCTTTTCGTCTTTTCATAAAGAGGACTGTCGAGACGGATTCTCGATTCCAGGTAGCTTTTCCCAGAGTACCGGGGATGTGCTGCCGTCACCTGAAGGAAGTGGTCAGCATATCGATGTTTTCACATCAAGCACACCCAAAGGGCGCGAAGGTAAGCCGACCATACCGCAGGGCGCACTTTGCTCCAGGCACCATCGGTGCCCACTATGACTTTGAAGCCTGACAGACGAGTGCCATTCGCGAACTCTAGAATGAGTTCCTTGTCATCGCCGAACTTGACGCCCCTCAGGGAATGGCCCCATTTGATCTTGCCCGGGGGGATGGAGTCCAAAAGGATCTGCCGCAGCTCGCGGCGGTCGATCTCAGGCGCATCGTGGCCCTGCCCGATCTCAAACACCCGTTTTCCGTGCTTGTCTGCGAGTGCGAAAAACACGTCTTCGTAGCGGGCGTGCTTTTGAAACGCATCGAATAAGCCGCACTCACGAAGCGCGTATTGGCCTGTTCCGGCGTGGATATCAAGGGTACCGCCTGCACGGTTCGAGGTGCTGCTCTCGTCCCGCTCATAGACAACGTAGTCGATGCCCTGGCATTCTAATAGACGTGCAAGAGTGAGACCACAAGGCCCGCCGCCAATGATGGCAATGGCTGGTGTCTCCATCGTATTCAATACCTGAAGGAGGTAGTGTAGATTGAAAAGCCGGGCCTCAGTGCATTGAATGCTTAGAAGCCTTTGAAAATGATGACTGTGGTACAGGCAGTACGGGCCTTGAGAGCTCATCAAGCAAGGAAACAGGTTGTGGCGAGTGGTCTTTGTATTTTTGCACAGCAGGGCCTCCGCATGACCTGTGCAACACCCTTCTACAAGAGGTACATAGCGGTTCCTGGCAAGGGGGAACAATCTGGGAGGCCACACCCACTCCCGGTTTTAGCTAAAGACGGCCGGGCCTCAGGCTATTTTCACTGGTTCAGCCTCTTTCTGGATGCTGACTCCCGTTACCGGCTCCAAGCGACAATCTTGACAAAAGACCATTAGTTCTCAACCAGGGCATTGCCTCCTCTCAAATGATTTCACATCAATTCCTTGTATGAGTTATCGTAGCCAGCTTCTTTTATGCATGCCAAGTCTATCAGACACATTGATGGCAAAAAGACTTATCTTCGACGGCGTGACCTCGGTGAGTCCCTCACGGTGAGACCTCGGGGAGATTTGACCGTAGGTGTTCAGCCACGGACATTGAATATGAGCTGTTTTGCCCATGTCAGACTTATATCCCGACATCCATTACTGATCAGGATAAGATCTTCTTCAGCTCGGATCTGATAACTGCGGTCCATAATTTCGGACGAGCTCTCTGGCATGATACTGCTGCTCGTGATATCCCCATCCACTGTACGTGGTACATATAGGGTGCAGCATGGGTATTGCTTCGTATTTTGTTTCACCGTAGGAAACGCCATGGCATGTCGCTGTTGAATTCATGCATGACTTGTATGCATTACCAAGAGAAGAACAGACCCACAGTCATTCAGTATTGGACTTACCCCAAATATGGCGCCTGGAGTGGGAGGTTACAAGCAAATAAACAAGGCTTTCAACGTCTGTGCCTTCGAAGAGTACCTGGATGGTCAACAAACTCTATTACCTGAACTTTTGGACGTAGAGCAAGTTAGCCCGCGGGTGATACGCGTTCTGGGACAGAACCCGGGAAAGGTGCGTTTGTGAAATCATGATTCTTCAAACTGAACATTCCGAGCCAAGGTGCTGATAACTCCATGATCTGGACCAGTTTACTCTCCAGGGCACCAACACCTTCATCGTTGGCACTGGTGCGCACCGCCTGATCATCGATACTGGCCAGGGCATCCCCGATTGGGCGGATATTATTTCACGGCTCTTAGCCAGAGAGGGGTTTGCAATATCCCAAGTTCTCCTGACCCATTGGCACGGTGACCACACCGGCGGTGTGCCAGATCTCCTTCGTCTCTACCCAGAGCTTTCGGGTCACATCTACAAGCACACTCCCGGCAAGACGCAGCAGCCTATCGAAGATGGGCAGATCTTCCGCGTCGAAGGCGCCACCGTCCGCGCGGTACACTCCCCAGGCCACTCCGACGACCACATGTGTTTCATTCTGGAGGAGGAGAACGCAATGTTTACTGGCGACAATGTTCTCGGCCACGGCTCCACGGTCGTCGAGCACCTGAACACATGGATCCAGGCCCTCCACATCATGCAGTCGCACCGGTGCGCCAAGGGGTACCCGGCCCACGGCGCCGACATTAACGACCTCGAGGCCAAGATGCAGGCCGAGCTCAAGGCGAGACTGCGGCGTGAACGTCAGGCCCTGCGTGCGCTGCAGCAGTCGACAGGCGGCGGTGTGGGCGGCCACAGAAAGAAGCTGACGGTGAGGGAGCTTGTCACCTCTGTCTACGGGACCCAGATGGATCAGGGGGTCCGTGAGCTGGCTTTGGAACCCTTCACGGAAGAAGTTCTTAGAAAGCTTGCCGAGGATGGCATGGTTGGATTCGAGGTGAGAGGGGGCGTTAAGAAATGGTTTGCAGTTGCCTGAAATACATATAACCACAAGACCTATAGATGCGCAATTTGTATAACATTACGTATGTGGATAACTTCAAACACGTCTTGTCGTGAGCGGGAGACAAATCTAAGCGTGAAATGTGTTCTCGTCACTCCCAACGGGAGCCCTTCTTCATGCACGAAAATTGCAAGTTGCAGGACATTAAGAGTAAGTGAACAATAAGCACTTGGCCATGATGATTGAACTTCTGGGTTCATCTATGTTGAAGGAGTACCTTGGCGCAGTAATAGTAGTGCTAGCTTTAGCTTTTGGTTTACGAATTGTGAATCAAATAGTATGTCTACAATGTTTTTCTGGTACTTTGACTACGTAGTGCATTCACTTGAATGCCTCTACATCCTTAAGGTTTTCCGTTGCCTCCTACTTACATCACCATAAGGTACGAAACACTTTGCATCGAGCAGTATCAGGGAAATGGAGCACTAACATGGCTATGGTGACTGACATACATACACATGGTCTTGTTCAGATCAACACTGGCATTGGACTGCATGCTGACGGTCAACATCCTTGCCTGTTTCATTATCATATTCCTTGCTTATGCACGTCGGGCGATTCGTCAGAAACAATCGGGACAATTTTGCTGACCCGAACAACACCTCTTGTAATACATTCCGCAGGCTCCACTTGCAATGTGCCGTAGGTAGACCAACTCGGTAGAAGCCCTGCACGTCGTCACTCTTGTTTCCCCCGACGCCCTTGCAGAAGATAATGAAATCCCAACAATGACCCGACGAGGGGAAAGAAGGACCGAGCGACATGCAGCCACGCCCATCTTACCAGCAAATCACGCGCGGGACCCAAATCCGCCGTCCCGTTGCGCGACCCCTCTAGGCCGAACAGCACGTTGTTGGTGGGGGCCATGACCAACCATGTAAAGGGCACCATGCAGAGCGTCGTCGCCGCGGCTAGGAGATAGTTCTGTGGTGATGGCGATTGCCCGCGCTGGCTGCCTGAACGATTCTTGGCGCCGATCGCTGCGGACACATAGAGCCCACATGTTGTGACGGACAGGCCGGGCAGGTAGATGTGGCCGTAGTGGTACAGCCGCGACCACTGACGGAGCATATGTGCGGCATCGCTGTTGGTGTCCAAGAAAACGGGGATCGTGAAGGCAGACAAGCTCATCATGGCGCCTGTCATAAAAGTCAGTTAGATTTGAATCTCTCATTCCCGCCCGAGGACTGGTCATTGCAGGTCCGTTCTAGGTCCTTGATACTAGGGGGGTGACCTTACCTGCCAAAAAGGACCCTGAGACCACAGCGGCAGCCTCTAGACCAAGTCTCTGTGGTTGTTGTAAACGTGCTGAAATGTGGCGTTTATTCTCCATCTTGAGCTGGGTGCAGGTGGGGGCACTCCTGAATAGCTTTGAAAGGCCTGCTTCACATGTGTCTAATCTCTTTAAGTTATAGTATTTTAGCTTAAATGCAATGTCGGACCTTTTGGAACCTGTCAATGATCCGTCGGCGAAAGAGAGGAGAGTCCGCACTCCTAGATAGGCATGCACCTTCGGTCAATAGGTAATACCCCATTGTGACACTGCATGGCAATGCAAGGGCCTACTCATAGCTTTATATGAACACTTTTTGTCAGGGGACGTCTTGCCACATCTTATCAGACTAGATAATAGTCTTTACTGATTCTTTGGCTGAACACATTCTAAAATGACAACGATGATTAAGCAAGAGGCACCTGGGAGTGTCGGAACTACACGGAGCAGATATCTCTGTCTCACCATCTGCGGCTATCGAAAGCCGGGCATGAGCGAGGAAGATTACCGCAAGCATATGGTGGATGTGTCAGCGCCTTTGACAAAGGACCTCATGGTCAAGTATGGCATCAAGAGATGGACGCAAGTGAGATGTTCCTCTGCCAAGAAGGAGTCACTGGGGGTTGGCGTGTCTATGAAGAACCTCGTCATTTCCATTCGAGACTCAAATAAAATGACTCTCCACACTGACATCTCATCTAGATCCATAATCAGAGTTCGACCCGCGCTTTGATGTCCGAATTGTTCGACACGCAGATGGCAAACATTGCAGATTTCGACTGCTTCAGCCAGGTCGTGTTCAAGGACATTGAAGACTACAAGCGCATGAAACAAGATCCGTGGTATAAAGAGCATCTTGTCGGTGACCATGAGAGATTTGCTGATACCAAACGAAGCATGTAAGCTGTCATAGTTGTGTACGCAGAGGTTCCGTAGCTTATTTTAAACAGGATGACCATAGGTTGGATCGAGGAATTCGTCAGGGACGGCGAGGTAGTCAATGGGTTTGAAGGGTGAAGTAGTTTCCATGGCAAGAAGGCCTCAATCAGTCAAGTAGCAGTCGAACAATGACGGTCTGGACCCCACAATAATTTTGACTTGCTATGTAAGTGCGCTTGTGTCCTTCATGCGTGCCACGGGATGGCTGCCTAGGTAGTCAGGTGTTGCTCACCTACCTACTTGATACCTAGGTAGGTACATATTTGGTCTCTGTTGGTAGGGCTTCGTTGTGTGTACGCACGATAATCACTAGCGATTGGTGTGATTGATGATTCTGGTTGTTGGGTCTATGGTGTTTCTGACTACGCGCAGCCGCGCAGCGCAGGTGGTCTATGGTCTACGTTGCAGCCGGGCCGATGCCAGCTGGCAGCCAGGTGGTGGGCCAGTCTGTCTACCTACGTACCGCCATCACTACCAATCCACAATCTCAGCATGGTCTCTTCCTGAGACAAGCATCGCCAAAGCCAGTGAACCGCTTGTTCTGTGACAACTCCTATGGATCAGACAATGTTCAGTGTCCAAATGTCCACGGCCGTCTTTTGGCAGACAAACCGCCCTTACTGCTGATTGATTCCTCTTGGTCTACCCCGGCACCGTCTCCTGTATAATTCTTGATTGAGAAGAAATTGGCAAGTCTTGCCGCCAGATCGCTCGCTCACTAAGTAAGACTGTCCTTGGGACGCTGCGGCTTAGAACATCATGATTACGCCGTGATCAGAATTGGCTTTGCCGAATCCTGCTGATGATCTCGGTGGACAGAGAACTGAGGCTCTTGCGCATGTCGCGCTCCATCTGCTCCAAGGTACCCTCGGAGAAGGCCACGCCCGGGGACAGATCGTCCTCCCTTTTTCGTCTATGCACCTTCTGCCGCCGTTGCAGCACATCACTGGGGCCGGAGGCGTGGTCGCCGTCCGCGTCCCTGACCCCCTTCAGCTTGGGAGCCAGCTTATTTACGAGGCGTTGCACCCTGTGCAGCTCGCTGAGGACAAGCTGTGCCACCCGCTCCCGGTCATCCTGGTCGAGACGGGCCCCGGCGCCGTAGCCCGCTAGCACCAATGGCTTGGCTGCGCCTCTGTCCGCGTTGCTGAGGAAGTCGTCCACAGCGTGTCTCGCCGTCGCCGACTTGCCCGCCTCAGCCTCACCACCACCACCTAAGTCACCCGAGCGGATGCGTGCCGCGATGGCGTATCGCTCCAGGATCTTCTGGACGGTGATGGTGAGGACGGACAGCAGGAACACGTCGTCAGAGCAGTTTGCACATGCCAGCCTGCTGAGAACGGCCTCTATGCCCTGCTTGTTCTCGTGTAGAACAGTCTGGACCGCCCCGGGTGTGCCTGGGCTGGTTGGCGTCAGAATACCCGACGTAGTAAAAGTTGTTTGGCAGTCCACTATAGACAAGGTCTTCAGAAGGTCGAGCGCCTGAGTCAAACAACCACATGCCAAAGTGCTGCTGAAGCGCACGTCATCGGCCTTGCTGGTTGAGCACCTTGAGATCGGTGGGGAGCTGTATGACGCAAGTGAATGTTTCAGCGATGATGCGCTATGTGAGTCGGCTGATAGTAAAGTTTCCAGCGAAGGAAACTCGGAAGTGATGTTATCCGGGGGCATGAGAAGTGAGCCAACATCGCTCCCTTTGGGGATGATAGTACTGCCAAGGTCCGGCCCATACAGGTCAAAGGGCGACGCGATGGCAGACAGGGATGAAAGAAAGTCCAGGTCCCCAACATCAGTGCTGAAATCAGCGAGCTCCGGGATCATGGCAACCTCTTCTTCCGTCGAGAAACAGAAGGCATCCAAGGAGTCGGCTGTGAAAATGGCATCCGCCCCGGCCAATGTGGTTATGACTGGACTAGGTGATGAAGCGCCCAGGCAGTTTGGGGTCGTCGTGGCGCTGGCCACAGTCGATTCGGCGCTGCTCCTGGGCATCAAGCGGGTGGCGGATGACCGGCGGCTCGGGGTCTTGTTGGCGATGGAGTCGAACACGGTGCTGGCAGTGCTCGAGCTCGCCATGTGGCCCGGGTCGCGGCCTGCACGTTTGCGCCCCGGCCGCCTTGTCACAACGTACTGGCAGATGGCGCCCCGGCTCTCGCACCTGGAGCATGAGGGCTTCTCCTTGGGGCATTTGACCTTGGACGTGGCACAGGCCTGGCAGCTGATGCGCAGAGCCGCATTTGAGCCGCCCACGTTGCTGCCAGATGGTGTGGCCGCTCTGATCGAGTTTGTGGCCTGTTCGACAGGCATGTCAGAGTGCGGACTGGCCATTGAGCCTTTGTTCCGAGTAGCACCGGAGCCGCAGACGCAGCGAAACAAGAGATGGTCGGACAAGACTGTCAATGCAGTATGCCAAGGGCTGGGCACCTGGGCATTTGATTCTCTTTGGATAATTATTTATATAAGTAGCCGACTGTCATTGCGCACCTTATCGCCAAGGGGGCAAGCGCACGTAGTTGAGTACATATAATTCCCTCCAAGGCACTATCTGCCTCAACTCGCCCTAGACTGCTTGTGTAAGTTGTGCACTCCTAGATCTTGCCAATCACATGTCTGTCCCGTCTTCTAGAGCATCCAGCGGTGCTAGAGAACACTATCTGCCTAGCTGAGGGTGGTCACACGTTTAGCTTGTTGGCACAATTAGCTTTCGCATATACCTGCTTGGGCTTGGTTTCATACCAGTTCAGATTGGAACACTACGATGTGGCTGAAGGATGTACTGTATAGGTAATGTTGCTCACTCAGACAGCTGCCGGGGATCAAAGCGACACGTCGGTTGGCTGGATCGCATCCTGCGTATGTGCCGCGCAACGGGTGGTGCGGCAGTGGGCATACTGGATTCCAAGTTAGTATAAGTACACAGCTTGACAGATAAGTAACTGCAAGTAGTTGGAAGGATTCGTTTGTCTTCACGACTCCCTCTTCCAGCCCCACACTACACTACTTAAGTACCTCCTGGTTCAGCTCACCACCACCTAGAGGCACTTGGTTGAGTATCACTTAGAAAATCCTTAGTGACTGCGCTCCTCAGAATGGATCGAGTAGCCCTCGAAAGCCACAGCAACGCGCTCTCTGCCGCGATCAAGAGCCTCGCAGACACGGAACCATCATCTGGTCAGTTTGTGAGCAACGCGTCCCAGGAGGCGAAGGCCCAGATTCTCGCCAGCGTGGAATCTATCAAGAGGCTTGTCGTTGGCCCGACCGAATTTCTCCAGGAGCTTGCCCGCCAGGTACGTCCCCACACTGGCAGCTGACGTCGCACTCATGTTTCTCATTAAGAAGGAGGCGTCCGCCACTGATCACTAATAGCGCACGAGCAGGTGGAGATGCTGGCCTGCCTTCAGTGGCTTGCCGAATTCGGCATCCTGACATGCATCCCGTCTGATGTGAGCATCCAAGTCCCAATGAAAGACATCGCCGATCTTACTTCGGTCCCCACGGCACAGCTGGGCCGGGTCGTCCGACTGCTAGGCACCGCAGGATTCCTGCAAGAGCGCAACGCGGGCTGTGTGGCACATACACGCCTATCGGCGTGTTTTTGCACAGATCAAGCTTTACTAGACGCAGCCATCTTCTTGGCTCGTTGGGTTGCACCGGCGGCCCTGCAGATGCCCGCCGCCACGCGCCGCTTTGGCGCGTCCGAGGAACCAACCGAGTGCGCCTATAGCCTCGCCCGCAACTCTAATCGCTCGTTCCACTCAGCACTCCAGGAGGGCCCCAAACTCCAGCGGCAGTGGTTCGCTTACCTCAGCCTCGCTGGAGGCCTGCATCACGAGGACGAGGCCGTGGCTGACGTGCTCTCGGGTCTCCAGTGGAAGAATCTGGGACCCGCGTGCATCGTAGAGGTAAGATCGTCACATCCAGTCAGCACTCATGCTACACTGCATATACGGTCTCTTGTGACTTATCTGTTTCTCACCCGATCGGCAGGCTGGCGCAACATCTACGCCTATGGCAGCAGTGCTTGCTGACAAGTTTCCCAATCTCCGCCTGATAGTGCAGATTGACAACGCAAACTCGTCACCGCTGATCCGAGCCCCGGCTTGGAGCCATGGCCGCCCGAGCTCGTCCAGCCGGGGCGGCGATATCACTGTGACCTATCGGGCCGCTGGCACGGCCCAGCCCATGACTGCGGCCACCGTCTACATCATACATCCACCCTCGTTGCGGCCAGCTTCAGCCAGAGACACTGCCGGAGCGGACTTCCGGGCAGAACTGCGCGTCCATATTGACCTCATCCGTTCCGGTAGCGCGCTGATCCTCGTGCCGACGGCTCGTCTCCTGCCGGAACCAGGTTCCATCGCCGACCCCCAGGTTGAGGGCGTTGCGCGAGTGCGGGACCTATCCATGTACCAATTGGGCAACGAAAATGAGATGGAATTGTCTGAGCTATCGAGCACTATCGAGAACGTGAGGGATGAGCTGGGGAGACTGGTCATTACCCGTCACCTTCGCTCGCACAGTAATTTGACCATGGTGTTGGTCGTAAAGTACCAAGCTTACTGATAATAATTACAAGTCGGATTGCTGGGAACGTTCTGGGCGGTCTTGTGTTTGCAATTGTCCAGAAGAGAGCTATAGTAACTTCTCGATCTATTTCTTTTCATATGGAATAGATCATGAACCACCAATAGTCTATTGGCCCGACTGCAATCGCCCGACAGAATGCGGATTGCAAGAAATCCAAGCTCAAATATGCCGCTGTCCCACGCCAGGTCTTTCTTTTAAACGAGCGCTTTTCTGATATGCGAATCAGATTGAACTTTTCCTTTTCCCAATAAGTCTTATCTACCTCCAATTTCGTAACTATACACTGTGCTGTACACGATGGGTTCGAATGGCCAGGTTTTTGCCCAAGATGACAATTTCTGGAATAATTACCTAAAAGGACGACCGCAAGTTCCAGAAAATTTCTTCACCCGGATTTTTGACTACCACCGAGCGCATGGAGGACGCTTTGGGACAGCCCACGACGTGGGTGCGGGCAACGGACCGTACGCCAAAACATTACGTTCACGCTTTAACCGCGTCATCGTCTCGGACATCGTGGCGCAGAACATCGAGCTAGCACGCCAACGCCTGCGCGGAGCAGACGGCTTCATCTTCCGCACCGCCAAGCTGCAGGACGCCGAGGACATCGAGCCAGGAAGCGTGGACATGGTCTTCGCAACCAACGTGCTGCACTTTGCCCACCCGCAGGACGAGGCAATGGCCGCCCTCTCGCGGCAGCTACGGCAGGGTGGCACCCTGGCAGTCGCACTGTTCGGCCCGGCGCGATTCCACGACACTCAGCTTCAGGGCCTATGGGAGCGCATCAGCCATGAGGGCGGCCGGCAGCTGCTCAGGGAGATTGGCGATGCCGCGGCCCAGGAGGCGACGATCCAGGTCATGGCCCGCACCCAGGGCACTTACAACGTCGCGCCGCTGAACCGGGAACTATTCGAGGCCGGGGCGCAGCGGATCCACCTGAACATGCGCAGTGGTGGCATTCAGGGCATGTTGCCGCCGGAGGAGGCACATCGGGATAAGCAACCCAACTACACGGGGCCGGACGACGTAGAGACCTACGAAGATGACGAGGGCTGGAGCTTTGTGACTGACCTAGCTGGTGTCAAGGCACACTTTGCCACCTTCCCCTTCGTGTCTAAATTCCCAGACGCCCTGGCGGAATTGTACCGGGAGCTGGACGACCTCCTCGAGGGCGGGAAAAGTGTCAAGGGGTACTATCCTGTCAAGATCATCCTTTCCACACGACGTTGAATACGAGCTTGCTGCAGATGGCGGGAATCAAGTCCCTGGGAAAATGCGACGTTGCGGATTTCTCCGACCTGGCGGTACTGGATTTGATAGGCGCAGAATACCCCGAGGGATTAAAATGTCCCGAAGGCCCATTGGCTGCGTCATGCGGTAAAGGACAGCACACTAGAGTATGGAACGTGAGATATCATTGCCGCATCAACCTGTGGACGAGACAGCCGCCACACGACCGCAGAGCATGATTATCTCGGCGAGGCGGTGATTACGTTGGCTTTGCGGTTGGTCAGTAAACAACGAAGTGCATAACAGAGCATTTAGTCAAATAAAATGGGACAATATGTATGAAGCCCTTGATGGTATGGACCAATATTTCCTAGGTACCCAGTCTAGAGCTCTCGATCATGAATAATATATTTTTGAACTAAAATGGAACTGATCCGTCTATATGTCTTAATTCACAGGCGTCAACATTAATATGCTGCTTTGTCGAGTGCTGTACCTCGTAATATCATCCGCACGTTCCCCATGGAAATGCCGGACCTACAATTCATCCCGAGGATGAAAAGATGAGCTTGACACCGATCATAGTCATGGGTCTTTTTAAGTACTGTGGGTTTAGCAGTCAAATCTTTCAACGATGTACAGATATAAGAAACTGGTAAATTTCTCTCGTCCGTCTTTATCAAAGTCCCTTCTATAGTAGAGCAGTTTCCACTCCAAGTCTGAAAGTAAGCATCAAAGAACGATGCCTTCGCGCACCTACGCAGTCATGGGCGCCACTGGCAACTGTGGGTTGGCCCTAATCGACAACCTGTTGAGGAACCCAGACGCCCGGGTCCACGCCTACTGCCGCAATAAATCAAAGCTTCTCCGCCTGCTGCCCGACGTCAAGGAGGGCGGCCGCGTGGAGATCTTCGAGGGCAACATTCACGACGTCAACCTCGTCGCCTCGTGCGTCCGCGGCACCCATGCCGTCTTCCTTGTCGTCTCCACCAACGACAACGTGCCCGGCTGCCATATGGCAAAGGACACCGCCACTGTCACCGTGCAGGCCCTACAGAACCTGCTCTCGAGCTCTAGTTCCGGGATCACCGACGCCATCACCAAACCCAAGCTCGTCTTGCTCTCCTCAGCCACCGTCGACGACCACTTCTCCCGCCACATACCGCGCCTCCTGCGCGCCCTCCTCCACCGCTCGGCGTCCCACGTCTATCGGGACCTGGAAGAGACTGAGGTGTTGCTACGCGGGCACGAGGAATGGCTGACCACCATCTACGTCAAACCCGGGGCATTATCAGTAGACCTACAGCGCGGCCATGCGCTCAGTCTCACGGATGAGGATAGTCCCTTGTCGTACCTGGACCTCGCCGCCGCGATGATCGAGGCAGTTGATGACGAGCAGGGGCGTTACGATCAGAAGAATGTCAGCGTGGTCAATACAAATGGTAGAGCCAAGTTTCCAACCGGGACGCCCATGTGCATCCTGATGGGTCTGCTGAGGCACTTCTTCCCTTTTTTGCACAACTATTTGCCAGCGAATACGGGCCCTCGTTGAATAGATGTGTATAGAAATAGATATCTCTGCGATTTTGAAGTCTATCTCAAAGTTCTCAATGACCCAAACTTTCATCGGCGTTTGCCACAAAGTGGAAAGGATGTCGATGTTCAGCCCTTGAGTAGTAGCAACGACGTCCAAATGGATTTGCGACATCTTATGCTGGGGGTCAAGTAGTCAATACAAGTTCCAATGGGGGTCACCTCTGAGCAAGAACAGGAAAGATTTCAGAATGGCATCAAAAGAAACCATATATAATTGGCGAAATCAACATCTTTCTCAGCACGAGCAGGTCTACTCAGGCTGGAAAATCTTATCATAATCATGCTCTGCCCACCTAATGTCAGGCTCAAGCCCCGCAAACTTCCAGACATCATCGATCTTCCAACAGTGGACCGTCGCCTTCCCGTGCGCGTGGCCCTGATACAATACCGTAGAAAGTTCATCGTCACTATATTTCTGGTGAGCCACACGCATTTGGAAGTAGCCAGTGATGTGATCCTCTGCCGCTTGAGTCCATCTGCCCGCGCCAATGAAATGCTGCGTCTTGATGCGCCGGTTGCCGAGAAAATGGGCGTTGGAGGCCATAGCCACGAAATCCTCCGCGGGCATGGATTCCCAGCGCTGGCCCATCACTTGCGTATAGTCGACCTGAGAAATAGGCTATATTAGGGCGGAAACAGCTTCAAGCGCAAGTAAGAAGCATCATACATAGAGTGATGGGGCAAGGGCCCTAGAGAGCCGGTCCCAGTCTTTGGTGTCAAAGCTCTCGGCCCATTCGAACAGCACAGCCTGACAGCCCACGGCATCTTCACAATCACAGTCAGTGATTCAATGTCAATACGACACCGCCAAAAAAACTTTTAAAAACGCACCATTGTACGCGGGAAATTTTCCGACAGCCTTTGACATGGTTGAGATGTTGTGAGGGGATTGCTGAAGAAAAATGCCGGCAATAGTAGGTCGCGTACATGCATGTCATCGAGTACCTAGCGACTTGATCATCATATACTACTCCGTATCAAATGTTTGTAAACCTTTCAATGACCAAGGCTCTGCTCGGCACCTTTGATCTATTCAATCCGGCTCATTCGCACGAATCGAATTCCGAGCCGGCTTATTTCGGTATTCCAGACTGGTTCTCCGGGCTCCGGACGTGGACGGGATCGGGCTCGGGTCAGACCAGAGACTCCCGGTGACATCCATTCCGTCCCTGGCAAGAAGGAACCCCAAATAATACGACATGATGCCTTATTGAGGTTGAAACTAATGGAAATAAGCTACCTCAGTACACATATCACACACATATTGTGACCGTACAGACACTCTGGACCCCACGGCGCCTGGTTCTTGACAACTCACTCCACGAACCTTTACCTTTGTTCCAAAAGTCCACATTACGAAATGACTACTCCATACATCCCAGGCCGCTTTGAAGGAAAGGTGGCCTTGGTGACGGGCTCCAGCCGCGGTATAGGCGCCGCCATTGCAATCCGGCTGGGTCACCTTGGCGCCAAGGTCGTCGTCAACTACGCCGCGTCCGCCGAGGCAGCCGAGAAGGTCGTGGCCGAGATCAAGAGTTTCGGGTCGGATGCGGTCGCCATCCAAGCCGACGTGCGCGACGTGGCGCAGACAGTGCGGCTCTTTGATACCGCCATCGCGCACTTCGGCCGCCTCGACATCGCCGTGAGCAACTCGGGCACCGTCAGCTTCGGTCACCTTAAGGACGTCACCGAGGACGAATTTGATCGCGTCTTCAGCCTCAACACGCGCGGGCAGTTTTTTGTCGCCCGCGAGGCCTACCGTGTCCTACGCGAGGGCGGCCGCATCATCCTGACCTCGTCCAACACGTCGAGGGACTTTAGCGTCCCGAAGCACTCGCTGTATTCAGGCTCCAAGGGCGCCATCGACTCCTTTGTCCGCGTCCTTTCCAAAGACTGCGGCGACAAGAAGATCACTATAAATGGCGTGGCACCTGGTGGCACTGTTACCGATATGTTTCATGCCGTTTCGCAGCACTATATTCCCGGCGGAGAAAAGTACACAGCCGAGGAACGCCAGCAGATGGCAGCTCATGCTTCTCCTTTGCATCGGAATGGCTACCCAGAGGACGTTGCTCGTGTTGTCTGCTTTCTTGCTAGCAAAGAATCCGAATGGATCAACGGGAAGGTTATCACTTTGGACGGCGGGGCGGCTTGAGGTGAAAGCTTCTGGCTTGGGGCATGGACACGGCCTGAGCTTGCTTTAGAACACGTATCACAGTGAAAGTATGGGTTATATAGGAATAAGAAAATGATCATCACTAAGACATACCAGTCTTCAATTCGATCTCACACATGATTTGTGATAAATCTAGGTAGTACAGGCTCAAATTTGTTCGACTGGTCGACTTCAGTGACTCGGACATGGTAGAATCTCGGGTGTGGCATATCATATTACCCATGAGCATGCAGTGCGGTAAAAGCAAATCGAGTCTTAAGAACCTAATCAACCGTTTGTTGTAACTCTCCTGGGAGTAGGTGCTAGTCAACTCTGATGAAGCATCCGGCTGCCAAAACAAAACTGCCGTACTACTGTAAGAAAGAATAAACAACTCCGAATTTAGACTCTAGATACTAGCATCTAACTATAATACTCCAACAACCAAGCCCTCAAATCCCCCACTGTCGGATATTCCAGGAATAAGCTACTGCTGACGGCGACGCCTAGCTGGTCGCGCAGCTTCTCAGCAATAACGAGACTCATCAGACTGTCCACACCCAAATTGGCAAAGCTGGCATCGTCTTGAAGCTCAGAAGGTTCAAGGCCCGCCTCAGCGGCTAAGAGAACCATAGCCTTGGCCGTAGTACTATCCACTTCATTGCCGACGGCTGGCGGCGCCGCGACAGGAGCAGGCGGCGGCGGTGGTTGCGTTGACTGCGCTAGCGGCTCCGGCTTGACTTCATTTTTGGTCTGGAACGCGGGCACAGGAGCAGTCACCGACACCGCAGTAGGCTCCGCTGGAGAGACTGAGGCCGGCTTTGCGGCTGGGATGGCGCCAGCGGCGGATGCTGTGGTGCCTTTGGACGGCTTGCCTGCAGATGTGTTTTTGACGTCTGGCGCCGAGAAGAACCGGTTCAGCAATATGCGAGGATATCGGCGGAATTTGATGGCCTCCATGCAACCAACCACTTTCTCACCATCCAGCACGTAAACATGGCCGAGATATATGGCCGGGTCCTCGGTGGTCGGGATCATCTTGACATATGTCCGATAACTGGCCCCAGCAACAAGTGGCCGTGCCAGGCGCAACGACGACCAACCCGGAGTGACGCAGAAGTTGGCTTGTGTGTCGATAGCGTCCGAAACATTCATGACGAATCCTGCAATGTGAAAGAGACTGTCGATGAAGAACGGCGGCACAGTCCAGAGGCCGCTCTTGTCCGACGTCGTGAGCGTAACCTCGGCGCAAGCCTCGAGCTCATGCAGAATCACCGATTGCATCCCGCGGTACTTGTCGGCGTAGTCGACGAGGTTGGTGGAGAAGAGCAGATATGCCATGGAGCGCGACATGCGGCTCGCCACGCCCTCTTCGACGAGCTTCTCAAGGGCCTCGATGCGGCCCTGCACGAGATGCTGCACTGGCGTCCAACTTGCTAGGTAAGCGCCTGAGTTGCTGCCGTAGGCCAGCTGAGCGGTGACTATGGGCTCGTCGTCGACGATGGCGCCGTGGTTGGTAAGATTGTGCCACTCGAGGTGAGCGACGCCGGCGTCGACGTTCTGCGTAGAGATGGATATTTGAACGAGCTGAGGCACTCTCGTGTTCTTCTGTGCTACCAGACCCTCACGAACCACAAGGTCTCTTACGTCCATGTCCGCAACCGTTTTGAAACCCGGTCTCAGCTTTTGGATGAGATACTTCCCAAGCGTGAAAGCGATGTCTGCGTGGATAGACTAGAAATTCAAATTGTTAGATTCACAAGACAAATCTTTTCATACTTGTGAACGTGGAAAGACTTACTGATGTGACCACGCCTGCTCCATTCATCTTGTGTCCCCACGCAGCAGCCAGAAAATCAGCCGCCATCATGTCGGACTGCACAACAACTCGCCCCGCCGATTCACTAAATGTTTCATCGACAACGTGGTGTACGAGTGAAGTCCTGAGTTCATGAAGGGAAGCAGTCGGGGTCAAGACCGTATTCTTCGCTCTCGCCGCCTCTTTCTCCGCGTCGTAGAAATTGTTGCCCTTTGTGAGGGCCCAATCGCCGTTGTACTGGATCCAATGGTTCTTCTCGTTCCAGGCGTAAGATGGCAGATCGAGAAGCCTCAAGCCTGACTCAAAAGGACGGTGATATTCTCTCCAATCCACCGTGATCCCAGCATTGTGCACGGCAGCCAAGCTCTGTGACATCGTCTGCCAGTTGCTCTCACCCCGGCGGAGGGAAGGCACCATGACTGGTGCAGCTGTGAGGATTGACCGTGCAAGGCCAACGCATACCGGGTGTGGCCCTATTTCAACCCACAACATCGTCTCGTCGACAGTTGAGATTTGCTGTGCCTTTTGGATCGCCCCGAGGAAGTCGACAGTCTCTCGCGTGGCCCGGCGCATATACTTGGCGTTAATAGTCTTATCATCAAAGATGACCCTGCCCAAGAGGGGCGAGATAACGGGCAGTCTGGGCGTTTGAAAGAGAACGCCTGTCGTTGCTATGTCCTCGAATTCGTCAAGAATTGGATCCATCTGCTCGGAATGGAAAGCATATGCCGCGTCTAAGTGAGAACTCTTGAAGCTAGCAGAGGACTGAAGCTTCTCAGCCAGGTTGTTGATGTCGTCCACCGGCCCGCTGAGCACAGTATCTTGAGGACTGTTGATGCAAGCAACCTCAAAGGGCATATCACCGACGGCCTCACGGATGCTGTTCACTGAGGCGCGGACAGCCAGCATCTTGTGACTGCCCCTTTGACACTTCTCCTCGATCATCATTGCGCGGCGGCCGGCAAGAAAGATGGTGTCTACAGCAGATAGTACACCGGCCACGTGGAAGGCAGCGTACTCGCCCAAGCTATGCCCCACAATAACGTCCGGCCGGACCCCAAGACTCTCCCAGTACCTGGCGAGCGCTATTTCCATACAGACGAGAGCTAGCTGTGTGACTGTGGGCGGATGGGTATGGTCCTGTGGATAGCTGCCGTCGAGTACAGGGATAAAGGAGGGAAATCCCTGGCTTTGAGAGAGGGAATCCAGATACTGGAGATGGGTTCGGAAACTGGGAACGTCGCGGAATAGCTCTAAGCTCATCGACCGATGTGAGGCAGCCTGGCCTGTGAAGGCGAAGACGATGGGTGGCGGGCCAGTAGGCGAGATAGGCTTATGAGAGTCTGCTGACTGCAGAGTGCTGCTGAGGTGCTTTTTAAGTTGCGCGACCCCATCTCCCGGTGTGGATATGGCCACGCGGTGGTTATGGTGGTATCTTCGGGCCATGGTTGTGTACGACAGGTTCGCAAGGGAGACATTGGGATGCTCTTCTAGGTAGTCAAGGAGACGCTGAATGTTCCCTCTGAACGAGGCCTTGCTCTTGGCTGATACGGCTATGACATGATTTGATCGTGGGTCGGCCGTATCTTTCTTACCAGCGGCCATCTTGATTCCGCCTGCATGTGCTCCTTCTTGGATGACAATACTCGAATTGCCTCCAGCAGCACTGAAGTTATTGACCACAGCAATGCGAGATCGAATTGAGTTCTGCAGCCAGGGGGTTTTCTCAAAGGGGATTCGAACGTGTCGCCTGTCCAGGTCCTGAGGAAGATTTGGGTTCAAGCTGTTCTTGATGCCCACGTGTGGGGGAATGGCTTCCTTCTGGAACATCAGCAGCACTTTCAGCAACGCCGTAGGACCAGCCACAGCTTCTCCGTGGCCAACATTGGCCTTGACCGCGCCTATATGCAGCGGATGTTTTGAACTTCGACGCTTGTCGCCATTTAGTGGAGCAAAGACGTCTGTGACAGACTTCATTTCTTGCCCATCCCCGGCCTGGGTGCCTGTGCCGTGAAGCTCCACATAATCGACGTCAAATGGGCTCACACTAGCCTGTGCCAGGATCTCTCTGGTTAGGTCTGCCTGGTGGCCTGCGTGAGGATGGGTTATAGAGACTGCCTCGGCTGAATGGTTTGTTCCGGCTGAGAGTATCACGCCGAGAATGTTGTCATTATCGGCTTCCGCATCCTCGAGGCGTTTCAGCACAAATGATACCACTCCATCGGCACGACAATATCCATCGGCTTCCGCATCCCAGGTCTTACACGCGTTGGGCGTTTTTGATAGAAAGTGGCCCTTGCTTAGGCCCGCAAAAGCGTCTGAATTGGTGAGAACATTCATCCCACCCGCCACAGCCATATCGGTGTCTCCATTCCAGAGAGAATTGCAAGCAACCTGCACATCAGTTTTATCAGCATTGATCTGGAGGTAGAGCATTGCATAGTCTTGGCAACCCCAAGGTCAATAAGCCACTTACATGGATCGTCGCTAGCCCGGATGAACAAGCTGTATCAATACTATAACTTGGACCGGAGAATTTAAAGAAGTAGTTTATTCGCCCCGGTCCAAACGCTCGGCAGCCACCAGTAATGAAGTATGTACCGATTTCTTGATTAGAGTTCACCTCGCGATAATCGTCACTCGCCTGTCCGTAAAAGGTACCGATACGGGACAGGGAAGTAGACGCGCTGCGATTTGCGACATAGCCCGCTTTCTCGAGCGCTTCATAAGCTGTCACAAGCGCGAGCCTCTGCATAGGGTCCGTCTGGCAAGCCTCACGGGGCGACATGTTGAAGAACGGCGCATCAAACAGGCCGGGCTCATCGATAAAGCAGCCAAACGGTGTGTGGCTCGTATTTACGCGATGACCAGTGGGATCGTAATGTGTCTCAACATCGAAACGGTCGTCAGGTACTTTTTGGTGAACATCAAGGCCCTCTTCCAATATTTTCCAGAATTTCTCTGGATCAGTCGCGCCTCCCGGCATCCGACAGGCCATGCCCACGATTGCGATCTTGGCCTGTTGGGGACCCCTTGGCCCGCTGGATGGGGTTTCAGGCTTGACGATCCACTGAATAACATCTTTCATGCTAGTCTTCAGCTTTAGATCTTGTGGCTGCTTGTTCAGGTCATCCATAAGATCGTGGATCGGTAGGGATGTGCGGAAGGTGAGTATTTGGCACTCTGAGACCGCTGAGGCCCTCGCCCGCTGTGCAACGCTGTTGATGACATTGTCCCACTGAATCTTGCCTGTGAGAATCTCTGCTACAATTTGGTAGAATAGGCCGGAAGCGGTCTTTGCCGAGAATGGTCTGCCTGTGCTCGTCGACAACACGGGCACGCGAGGCGTGAAGCTGGCGTGGAGGGAAGTGGCCTCTGTGACCCTGGAGACGTGTTCCTTGCCGTATATATGCTCGGCATGGCAAAGACCACCATACACTGGCAGAGCGATGGTTTTGCGGTCGCGGAAAAACTCAGACACTTTGAGGATACGCGCCAGCCTGGCTGGTGGGCCACTGATGGTGACGGAAGCGCGACTCGAGGCACTGATGAAGACCATGTCCGGTCTTGGAGTCTCCTGGTTTTTGAACTACAGGTCAATAATCGAGGCTTTGGAAGACATTCCGGGCGTACGTGATAACTTAAATCTCACCTGGGTAGCTTGGATAGCGTCAAGCTCTTTCTTAACCTCATCAACCTGAGCACCTGGCACTACGTATGCCCAACTGTCACCTTGGACGTTGTCGAGTGGACGAGGCTCCAGGTTACGCGAAACTTCATCAACGACAACCCCCAGTCGAAAGGCTATACGGATCACCTCGGCCGCAGCGATCGGTGTGTCTGACAAGGATGGAGACAATGATATGGCGGCGGTAGACAAGAGGCCAGTACCTAGCCCTGCGAGACAAGTGTCTGTGCCACGAATATCGAATACTTCGTCGGGATGTCTCTCATAGTATCTGTGGTGCCCGCAGCTCAGTATTCAGGATTGGAGGAAGATTCAACCTGTCTTGGTCTCTGTATGATAGTTACTCACCCAATGAATGCCGCCAATTGGAGTACACACAAGAGCATTCCATTTACAGCGGCACCAAGAGGACCCTCACGGAGTGGGGTATTCTCGGCTAGGCTGAATACTGTTGTGAACGGTGGCACCAATAGCCTCAATTCCCCAGGGAGTGAGGCTACTTCCTCCCGAACAACTAGGGTAGCTTCGTGGATAAACTTAGCCAGTATATAGTGCCGTCTGTCGCGACTATAGTCTTGGAGACGACGAGTCAGTTCTCCAAGGCTATCAGCTGGGAACTCGTTGCCGAAGTATGCAAGCTTCATCTTGCCGGGTTCGACAAAAGACTCATCCGTTGTTGAGGGCGAGCCCGAGGATGAGCCCTGAGCTGTAGTGCGAGACTCCGCCCACTCCATAGCGAAAGTCTAGGAAGACAAGAGTTTGTGGAGACAAATTTTCTGGAGAAACCTTCAGCGATTGGTCTTATTACTAGAAACGGTCCGTATATTGGAATATCTTGTGAATCGAGGCTGTAGCAGACTGATTTGAGCCTATGAACCAAGCAGGCTACGAACTGGATGGAGGCTTCAAGGAGGTCTGACCTTCTAGAAGTTCCCAAAGGCTCATATCAATCGTCGCCAAGTGGAAAGTCTGGGGGCAAAGGTATTTGATGTTTCCTGTGCATACCTCAAATTGTCCTATCGTTACGGTTGCCAGGTGGTTATAGTAGTATCATAAGCTGAAACCTGCACATGCTCTACAGCTGGCCACCGAGCTTGATAATCCCGAGACGGTGTATGAGAGGTCTGATGGCCCGGATCCGGTCCCCGTTCCCGAATGGGCGCAAAACGGGCATGGGCTGCTTCTCAACCACTTCAGAAAGGTAAGGCATCAATGTTGATGCTCCTTACCCTAGCGGACATTGACTACCCGAGATAAAGGCATTCTATGGAGATAGGATGTCACGCATAATTTGCCACAAATGTAAGCCTTGTTATCCTGCTTTCAAATCACTCCGTACTTTCCATGAATCAAGTCCTTGTCCGATAATCAATGTGTCTTAGTAAAGGACCGGTTCAGCCACTTTCGACTGTATCAGCCCGAAAGGATCCCACGGCGTACCGGAATCGGTCTGAGATAATCCTCCGATTGCAAAGGCAGACATAGGTGGGACACAAGGAGCTACTCACGGTTAACAGGCAACACTGATTGACCTGAACCACCGCTCCTTCAGAAGGTGAGCATTTCAGCTTAGCAGCAGTAGTGCCTTCCATAGCCAGACGGGTGCCGGTTGAACATAAGCTGTAATCCAACAACCTTTTATTAGGTCACTCCGCATCTACCCAAAACGTTCACATGCCCGATGTTGTGAATGTGTGACCCGGAGTTGCTGCCAGCGCCTCAGCCTGCTCCGGTGCCTAGAATACTTTCAAATGCCCTGAATGTTGAACTTGGATGACCGTAAATATTATCTCTGCTGTTACGTATCAAATTGTCGCCGGTCTAATTCCCATTCAAATGCACTATGCTATATGGTGAAATGAGCCTGCGGTGTCACAATCAGGTTACCTATATGTGTAGAGATGCCAGAAGAAGCCTCTTGAGTTTTCATCCACAAAGCCAATCGTACAGCCAGACATGCTTTAGCAGAATGTATAATAATGTTTGCGCCTGCACTAGCAGGCAACAACAGCAATGCTACCGAGTTCCTGTGACGATTGCTACTTGATGAGACTTTACACATGACATGCATTTAGCGTAGTTACCATCGTTCAGTGAATAATGTCAATATTGTGAGAATGACTTGAGTATCGCGAGAAGCTATGCAAGACAACTACACCAACTCATGAACAGAGCAAACAAACCAAATGCCCGTCTGGGAATGACACGTTGAACTTAATGGTCTACTTATGCCAAACTCCTTATCAATTTCTCGCCTTAGTAGTGTCAATGGACCCGGAGCAGTCGTGCACACTCAAAAAAAGCAAACATAGCCAGGTAATTTTAATAATTGGACAGTTTTGCCAATTTTGTAAGTAAGATGAGAATTATAGTAAAATTCTTTAGCCCCGAGCCAGGTTTATAGACGCGTCTTTTGCTGTTGCTCAGTTTTCCCGCAGGAATTCCGGGACGTTGTCCCACATCTTATCAAATCCAGCTCCCCATACCCATTTCTTTTGCCCATCAACGTACATAACGGTTGAATCGTAGCACATCTGTGCGATCTTGAGCCACAGGTCGCCTTTGACTGGGAAGGGGTCGATCGCGCCGACATCCTCCTTCTCGAAGGGTTTGGTGGCGTCTTCGCCATTCTTCAGGGCCCGGACAAATTTGGCGACATGGCCGTCATCGTGATGCTTATTGAGAGCCTGGTACAACTCGCTCCAGCCCATTCCTGCGCTCAACGTGGCCTCGTAGCTGGTCATGTGCTCGTCACGCAGCTCCGGCGCGGCGCTGGCGGCGTACCAAACCAGGTCCAGTCTCGCCTTCCACTCGACCAGTCTGACCTTGTCGGCGAGAGTTATCCACGGCTGGCGGGCGAGAACGGTCAGGAAGAGGGAGCTGGTGACGTTGTGCATGAGGAAGAAGTCGATCTTGCGCTCGCGGCCGGGCTTGTGCGCCGCCGCGCATGTCCACGCCGCGCAGCTGATCATCTCAGCCGTGGCACGTTCCACCGCCTCCTGCGACGCCTCAGGCACCCGGAACTGCGCCGCCACCGCGACAATCTCGTCCAGACTGCGGCCTAGCACCCCATCTCGCACCTTCCACGGCCCGTCGGGCAGGCGTGCGGCAGTGCGTATGGCCTCGTTGGCGCGCACCTCGTGGTAGAGCTCAACGAGCGGGCGCGGGGCGACGTTGCCGGACCGTGCGACGGCCTCGGCGCGCTGGAAAAAGACGTCGATGTACATTGGGTCATGGCTGGCTGTCTGCGCAAGGCCTTCTGCCACAAGGCCGGGCAAGTTAAACTCCACGCCGAAACCCAGATGGATGATGGGATGATAGAGACCCTCGTAGAGCTGGGCAAGCATCAGATCGGCGAGCGGCGTCCGGCTGAGGCAGTAGTCGTTGATGACAGCTTCATACCCCTTTGCGGCAATTTCCTGTTCGAAAAAGACCAGGAAATTGGGATACTGATCGAGTACTTGCATATGAGCCCGAAAGCCAGTCGGGTTGCTCAATTCTTTCACTGTCTGATGGTCGAGCACCGGCATGGGCCTCTGGATATTTTCGCCGTCGTCATAGGCCCGTCTCAGGTCTTGCGGGGTTCCTCCCATTGCCAGAGCGCTAAGGATTGCATGTGGGATATGATTGTGGCCGGCGACATCGCGAAAGTACATGTGCCACCGCTTGTGGTTTTCCACCAGAAGATCATTGACCAAGTCTATGCATCCAGGTGGGCTCACGTCAAGACGGCCAAGCCCCAGATCCCCAGACGTCAAACGGAAACCCTCTGAATTCGCCATGGTTTTGTCAATTACGCGTAACTTTAGTAGAGTTGAGTGAAAAGAATAGCTGAAGATTCAAGTTGAGAGATGCGATCTGGACTGTTCGCAAATATCACCTTAGTCTGAAATCCTGGGGGTGAGTTGAGATCCTCAATTACCAAACTTATCTCGTCCAAGGCGGATTGGCTCATCGAGACAGGTGTACAATCCAGGAGCGATCCATGAATTTGCTTCAAAGACTGTGACTCCGCGCTACATAATCCAGGTACCAATGATCCCATGACAGCGGGCCGAGCTTGTTTACGCCGGACTGGACTCTTCGGGAATGACATCCACCCGAACTATAACCCCTTTGGCCCGTGATTCTGTTCCGGCTGAGCATTTGGCTTAAATTGTACCGTTTCTCACGAGATCATTGAGTACGAGCGAGTTGTGTGGGACCCCACGTAACATGCTGATATAAAGCCAGCTGTGCAGAGTCAGCATGTGCAACATCGGAATCGGACAATTGTAAATCTCCCTATTCGTCCGTCGGACTGCTTTCGATGCTCTGGCGCTTGACTTTGCACTAGAGGTAAATTCTACGAGCTGCTATAGCTGGCGCAGACTTCCGATCCTACCAGTCGTACCTCACTTTAATTCAGCCTCTTTGAAGGGGCTGGAAGCAGCTTTGTCCAAATGCGACGACTTCTCGGAGCCAATAGAACCAGACACAGCGCTCAATCTCACTCCTTGCAATCACGTCAAATCCTCGAATCAACATGAAAGGACATCGTTTGTAAGTTTTCCCATTCAAGTAAATTGTATTCACCCAGATAGTTACAGAATGTTGATTCCTCCGCTCACAGAGATGAACTGGGCCGTAATCCACCGGCTCAAGCCAGAAACAAGGAGGAGTACCGCATCAGCGATATCATCCACGGTCCCGGTCCGTGCCTCGGCCCGGGTCATATCCACAAAGAATGAATCATCGGTGACGTCCGGGTTGTCAATATCGTTGCCAATGTCTGTATCGACAGGGCCCGGCGCAACAGTGTTGATGGTAATACCGCGGCTGCGTCCAAGCTGGAGACTGGCATCAGCAAAGTTTCCTCGTGTCACTGCCGCACCATAGGTCCTTGTAGTGAATACCTCCAAAGCCCACGTCGCCATGAGCGCGTCCGTCGCCGCCTTCGTAGTAGCGTACACACCCATGTCGGCGGGCCCCATTCTAGATACGATAGACCCGATGTTGATTATGCGGCCGCCGCGGGGCATGTTCCCAAGTTTTATTGCGGCTTGTGTCATCTTGTGTATGAGGAAGTTAGCTGAAGACGATGTCGAAACCTCGTACCTCTTTTCTGTCTCGGGATCACAATAGACTCACGTAGAGAGCGCCAAATACGTTGACACCGAACTCTTTCTGGAGTTGTTCGGGTGTGACATCGAGCAAGGGACTACTTGCGCCGACTCCCGCATTGTTGACTATGAATTGATGAATATACACTTGCACCGATTCTCTTGTTTGCCAAACGACGCACATCCGAAAGGGCAGCGGCGAATTGGGAAAGGAAAACTAGCGACCTGAAGGGTCTAATCCGATCATACCTAGAATATCAACGTGATCCACGTCGAGGGCTTTGAGAGATTCTGCCACAATGTTCTTCGCTCCATCCTGCGTCTCGATACTTCCTCGCACAACCGCGACGCGAGCGCCCAAGTCCCGGATCTTTTGGGCCGTCTCTTCCGCGCGTGACGCCGACTCATCGGACACGAAGTTGATGGCTACGGCGGCACCGTTCCGAGCGAGTGCCCTTGCGATGCCAGCGCCGATACCATTGTTGCGGCCAGAGCCAGTGATGATGGCCACTTTGCCTGCAAGAGACAGGGTATCCAGCACGGGAGGAGTCATCGTATGTCTCTGAGGGCGATAATGTTATGATTGTCGATTGACCGAACCCAAAAGCTGCAGCTCTTGGTAGTATTCCACCAGACTTCAAAAAAGCAGAACTCATCGATTCATTTTATCAGAGTTCCACCATATGATTAACGGCTTACGTGCATAGTGCAAGGCGAATCTCGGGGTAAAGCGCCGGCATGTGGCTGGAAGATCATCGGGGGTTTGTCCCACCAGTCATGTGAGTCAAGGCCTCTGCGATGTGGTTTTGCCCCTAAACAAACATTTACCAAACGAGTATGTACACCAGAGGCCGCGTATAATCGACGCAGAGCCATGTGTCGGAAAGGGCTATCTAGCCCAAAGATATGTCATTGAATCAGCTTCTTACAGACCTAAATCATTCAGTCCCCGAGGATCATATCTCATCTGACGATTAAAAGCATTAAGATCTTACGAAAAATTCCATTAAACCTGAAGTGAGTTCTTGTGGTCCGCATTACACAGCTTTCGGATAGTATCCAGCCCAGAAACTGGCTCAACATTGATACAATGACAATGAATCTTTCCGAAACTGAGCTTACCAAGACGGAGAATTCCGGGCTGAACGGCTGACCTCTTCGAAACGGTTGCTATGCGCAAGGTCACCTGGTATGACCTCATGTGCTACTAAGACTGACCGAGAACCTGATTTTCGGCCGACGGTCTTTTCCTACAAGCACTCGAAAAGCAACGGGAGCGCTGTAGAATTTCGGACCGTTAAGCATACTAAATAATACTGTTGAGGAAAAGGTGTGCCCACTCCTAGGGAAAACTTGATAGCCGTATGTGCTCATAAAGGAAAAACCATGGTCCAGGTTCGAGATATTCATCTCAAGACACCGAGTCTCAAACAGTCAGCAGATGCGACAGGATTACTTGGGCCATAGCTGACCGATTTTGAGTGCACTTCGAGCAGAGAGAGGGGGAGGACGTCGTGCTTATAACTTAAGCGGCCGCTGCTACCTCGCCTGTCAGCCACAAATGATACAAAGTAGGTTGGCCCCCAGGGCTGGATTGATAAGAGTCTCAAGCCCAGCATCTCGGTCTAGATGTTTCACACCCGATTTCCCAAGCCCAATTTGACCTGACATTGGAGATCAGAACAAAGTTCCGTCGTTCCCGCAAAGTTGATGCTGGCCTGAAACCGTATTCTTGATGGGAAATATGGGCGGATTTGATGGCCATCAACTCTCTTCTTTAAAAGAATCTATAAATGCCTGGCATAGAAAGTTGTGGTCATTTTGAGAGATGATTTCCAAACAATTTCCAAACAACATTCAAATCAAGAATGAATTGGCATCCGGCTGACAACGATGACACAGTAGTACAAACCTCAAGTCCTTGTTTCAGCAATTCATAAGCAGAATCTCTCGGCGGTCTCCGCTTCGGCCACGGGCGAAACACTATGTACCAGAAGTCCATCAGTTGTTCCAAAACGAGCCAAAAGATTCAAAAGGAGTAGAACCAAGTGAAATTACCAAATACCCTCGGGATTCTGGCAAGTTCAGCAAGGGAGCGGAATAAGATGGACAGATATGGTGAATATGCACCTGTGCTCGCGTGTTCTGCGAACAACATTGCCCGATTTGAACATTTCAAGGCGACCTACAATCTTGTTTGCCTGCGCTGGGCTGCCAGGCCACCTTTATGCCGCCATGTTCTAGCCCGAGGGACTACATCCCCGTCGAGTCTACTGCGGAATCACAACGCTCTCTACATATCTTCGGTGAGTGTATCACAAGCGAAGAGGCTCCACTATGCTACTGACATGCACGCTGGCGGATTGTTACAAGGTCTAAGTGCTTTCACCAGGACTTTGGTCTGCTTGTAGCGTAATGTGCTGCTTGTTTTAACCCCTTAATTCGCCGGACTTCAGAGAAATGAGATAAAATCTTCTGGTGCAGTGTATTTCGTAGCAAAGTCAACAGAGAGAAGAGTGTATTGACGCACCTGATGCATTTGAATACTCAAGCGAGATCCAAATCCGGCCCCTCTCTGGCCGTCTCTGCCTATTCTGAGCTTACACCACAACCCCCATCAGATTGTGGCTTGCACCATGGGGAAAGAAAATCTCATCTTAGCCCCTGGGCCGCCCCCACTACCCAACATGCTCAGTCAGGTCAAGCTTCTGGTCTCCCAGTCAGGCCTCATGAGGCAGTTTAAACTATAAAGCATGGAAACTTGCCCAAGTCTCTGTTGATCAGAGTCCGACCTCAGATACTCAACATTGCCAAAGTCTTCGTTGCAATTGTATAGATAGAAGCGCGACTCATTCCCAGGTGGAATATTCGCCACAACATCTTTGCTTCATTCTCTGCGACTGTATTCCCCTACTACACTTCTTTCTGCAATCTCCCACCCATCCTGCAACTGCTATCTTGCCTCGTCAATCGACTCGCGAGCTTTCTTGAGCGATCATGACTTCTAGACGCACGGCCGATACTCACAGTTCCGGCTCTAGCCTTTCCGGAAGTTCGCATACCAGAAGCGAAAATCTATTGAGCACTGATGCGTTGAGACTTGTTCATAGGCAAGCCACGGAGCACCTCAAGAAGGATGGAGAAACCCAAGTGGACCCGTTGGAGGTCTATACCGTCGCTCTTTGGGAAGATCTATACCAGAAAGTTCTGCTGAAAGGTTATTCCAACAACTCTCAAGCCCCTCCTAACAACCAGTCCGACAATCGAGTGGATATTATCACCTACTACTTCGACAATACGGATGACGGGTTTAAGAAGATGGCCTTGGTTTATACCGAAGCCAAGAGAGCAAGCAATGCGACATCAACAACGAAAGGCAAAACACTCTTGGACCTGGAAGGCCAGCTCTTTGGATATTGTGAGGAATGGCTGAAGGCAAAAAGACCACAAGGCGGTGACAACCAGTTGTACGCTAATGCAGTCGTTGGGCCGTACATACGCTTCTTCACTGCGAAATATGAGACTGTGAACAGTAAGGAAGTTGTCGTTATGAGGGACCACAAGGGCAAAAAGGGATACGACAAAGATAATAAGCCGACTCTGGGCGGTGATTATTATGATGTTGGCAAGCCAGCGGACCAAGTCACCATCCGAGCCCAGTTCAAAACGATCAGGGATACTCACAAACCGGAGCCGGTCTCGTCCAGGCCCGGCACCTCCTCGGGCAGTGCCGGATTTCCATCACGCCCACAGACACCAAATAACGGATCAGAAAGAAGCCCACAGAGCGCTTCCCCCATGGAAATTGACCAGAGGAATTCTCCTCGGCCAAGCCCGCCGAGGGAGTCTCGGCCAAGCCCGCCGAGGGAATCTCGGCCGACGCGTCCAGAGGCGGCTGCCGACAGACGCTCTGCGTCGCCTCGAAATGTTTCAAGGCCAGTTCGCCAGCGGACTCCTCCAAGCATTGACCCGAACGTGAGGTCTTAGGTGTCTTGAAGATCATTGTTCGTCCTCAGCATCTCGACTTTTTGCTTATTTACTTCAGCATATATTTTCAATTGACATTTGGAAACAAGCGCAATCCGATGTGGACTTGTTGTTCGAATTCTCAGTATGCTGGCCCATGGTCCTGGGACTGTTCGGTTTTACGAATACAGCGTTGGATTGTTACAGAAACATAATGAATGTTTTAGGGCACTCGACCAGACCACACTAAAATTCTACGCTGGATCATTGAATTTCGCTTCCGGAGAAAGAAGGGTGTGGGAAGGGCTGGGCGGAGAAGGTGGAAGGAGTATCGATATCTTAAAGACAACACTGCTTGCTGGAGTTATTCGTTACAATTGGTCATCAAACAATTCCTAGCATTAGATCACGTTATTGATATATTGACCGGAGAGTATCTCTTAGATAGGCGAAGCCGCCGGCTCAGCCTCTCTCAATCTACTTGTATTACCTCCAGCGCTTCGGCGAAAACTAAATCAGTCTCCTCCTCAATTTGAATCGCTGGGCTCCCGCGGTCACGAGTTATGTCGTCATATCCGAATGTGAACCACCAGGCGACCCGCTTCGAATTTGTCAGAACCTAGACCTGAAGCGATAAGGAGGATAAAGAGGGAAGAGGGCTTCTTACCTGGGAGTCCTGGGTGCAGTCGAACGTTCTCGTGGCTGAATCTCTCCCGCAGTCATTGGGCTCCATTGGGACCACTAGTGACGCATCCAGAGGCTGGCAGTCCCATGGATTGTCTGTAACACCCACGGTAATATTTTCCACGTGTGTTGCCCTTTCAGCTTGGCCCATGTGGAAAGTTACTCTTGTCAAGGACCCCTCGCTTGCGTCGTATAATTTAGAGATGCAAGCCTTGTCACGGGGGTCCCATCGCCCCAGTATCTCGACACTTGAGTCGCGATGAACTATGTGCAGCCCAGCGCACCCATACACGCGCTTTGAGTGGGCTTCGATCGTCTTCTTGCGCACATGCATGGTAGCTATATCATTCAGAGAAGCTGTCGAAAAGCCATATCTCGTTTTCTGGTTTCGGAGGTGATTGGCGAAATCCAGTGTGGGGAGCGTAGGGCCTTCCGCATGAATTGGCAGGAGCGGAGGCTTAGCTGCTTCATCAATATCCGGTGCAGGTGAAGTATCCTGGGAAACTCCAAAAAATGGAATGGTGTTGAGCCCTCGACAACACTTGGGTATGTCAAAAGCTAATCCATGAATTTTGGTGAGTCGTCCAACACTGAGACGAACCCATGCCGAATCATGGACCCCACGGGCATAGTTTAGCTGCTCAGGCAGTTGATAAGCTCCAAAATATTGAACACGGTCGAAGTTTGTACCTAGCTTTACCCTCGAAAAAATTATTAGTAGTTGCGCGAGACTTCTCCGGTGAAAGCATGTATCTCACCGCGAGCAAACCAGCAGACAGCGGATATGAAGCTGATCTCATATGCACCCAGGCAGAAGTTAAACACTCCCCTTGTCTAAAAGCGAAATGAATTGGTATTCCGGGACCATGGTGCGCCTCGTCGTACTCGTCCTCCGCATACACGGCCTCCCCGAACACGACGTCAGAGGAACCATGGGAAACAATACCGATTATTCTGGAGAATTCCGAGCCAATATAAACCGTCAGTCCAGACGCGTACTCTGAGCCAAAAGTGAGTGGCAAGTACTGGCACTGTTTCCAACCCGGATAGTAGTGAAGCACCTCATCCGGACATTGTGGTGTGATAATTCGAGTACTGATACCGGAGGGCGGAGGGCTACGGTACCACATGACTGAGATTTTGTTGTGACTGACAGCACTCGGACCTGTCTCAACACAAACTATTCGCAATTGCTATGCACATATCGTGTAAGTACTGGTGAGTCCAAGTTCTTGCTTGCTTTCGCTTGCGGTAGGAGGTGTAGAATTGTTTGAATCGGCATGCAGGGATCACTCACGTCTGCGATCACGTTCAACTTGGAAAGCTCGGAGCAAAGAACTGTTCCCAGCCAACAAGACGACGAGTCTCCAAGCCACGAGGAAAAAGATCCATCCTGATATGAGATGCGAACGCCTCGAAGGCCAAATCTGCCTAGAGCAAACTGCAAACCGCGGACAGATCTGTTCGCTAAGGGAATTTGTGTTGTCGAACCATTGAGTGGTCCAAGGGCTAACTCGCTCAGATATGACCGACCCATGATACTTCTCGAGCAACCAAAAAGGCTCTGGATATTTTCATCGACGTTTACTTGTAGGGATGTTCTTTTTGGCTGAATTGTCCAAGGGGATCTAGGGGACAGACGAGGAAGCACCTCTGAGACAAACGTCATTGCCTGCAGCAGCGAGGCAAACATGGTGTTTTTCAAGAAGCTCATTATCTGCAATTGAAGTTCTGGAGGTAGTGCGCGGACCTTGGATAGAAGCTTTGCCAAGGTAGTGCTCGCGTGGAACAGGCTGCTATCAGAGGCCACGGAGGCAGGAAGGGGTGTGGGCGGATCCTCGTGACAAACCACAGGTTGCCCATCAATTCCCGAATCACGGGTCTCAAATGGTCGTGTT
This sequence comes from Diaporthe amygdali, assembly GCF_026229845.1. Taxonomy (NCBI): domain Eukaryota; kingdom Fungi; phylum Ascomycota; class Sordariomycetes; order Diaporthales; family Diaporthaceae; genus Diaporthe; species Diaporthe amygdali. The sequence goes on along the minus strand of NW_026517065.1, from coordinate 176,618 downwards.
TGTACAGCCAAGCAAGACCAATCCAAGGGGGAAGAAAAGGGAGCGCTGGAGAACGCGACCTTCCAACAGTCCCTGTGCGAGAGGTAGACCATACGATCCGGTCTGCACTCCGGGCAGTAATCCCCACAAAGGCCTTGTCGACCGCAGGGCTGGACTGACAGCCTCTCACGGAGGAAGTTCTTGGACCAAAAACGGGTCTTGTTGGGGTAGTGCAGTTTGAGCTTCCGGAGGTGCGTGGAGCGCAACTGCTCCCGAATAGATCCATCTTCAGTCGTGAACGGAAATACTATTCAAAAATTGTAAGCAAGGTTCCTGACCAAGATCATGGGCTTGGACATACCAGAGACCAGAGGGCCCTGCCAATCGGGATAAGTTTCTTCCCTAGGCTCTGGGAGTGGGTTTTGACACAAGAAACAGCGCAACAGCATTCCCACGTGCAAGTCCTGGGAAACAACGGTTTCATCAGTGCCGGCCATTTTGACTCGAGTTGAGTCTGCGCGCTTGAGCCTGTTGGGCAAGGAAAACGTGCAATGGTAACGGACAACAAGCCATGATGACGGGGCCGTTGTGTTTTGAATGCGCCGAACGTCATGTGCGCTGGAGGCAGCAGCGCCTCAGACACACCCTTAGGTATCTGCCTAAGCTACCACAGTAGTCTGTACCATCAGGTGTTTGCAGCCGCTTGTGCTTCTCCTAACCCTGGTGTAACACCCCTGCAGTGGGGGCGTAAACTACGTTATCCTACGTACCAACGCTGGTTTTTTTAGTACTCAAAACTCCTCGCTACGTGTGATTTTGGTAGTTGTGTGTTGATTTTCCTTCGAAATTTGAGATAGTGGAGCGACCATTAGACAACTTCATAAAAAAGATGGTATCAAAGTAAGTCCACTGGTGATCTGGCCTTGAGCTTTTCCTTAGACTGTCAGATACCTAGGTAGGGTTTCGGTCTACTGTACACCGGATCTCATTTAAATTTTTGTCATCGATGAATGGAGATTGTGAATCCAAGACTAATAGTTGACCAATTGATCTTTCATCAGTCTCCCAAAATGGTCAAAGTGGATAGTCATATTACACGATGTAATTCGAGCAGCTTGGCATACCGCAATGCCAACATTGGATATGACTGAGTGAATACCCATGGTATTGAACATGACTTTACGCTCGCAGCGCATTTAGAAAAACACACGCCGATCAAGCAACTCGTGGAAGACGTCCATAAATGTGCAAAGCCTCAGCGTCTCTGATTTCTTCCTCCCTCTATTCTTGTCATTGCAGCTTATTGTAAAGAGCTTATGCTTCTCGTGCTCAGAATTGAGGACTGTCTCTTCGAGAGAGCATGTATGCCTGTAGCTTCCTCTCGTTTAATGTCGTTGCTGAGAGCGCTAGTCTTCGCACGCAGCTCACCGGTCTCAATAGTATGAGCGCGGACCACCTCTTGCTTCTGGAACTTGGGTTTTCGACAAGCTTCGTGTTCTGATGCTTCTCACACATCATCTGTTCCATATCTGGTTCTGAATCGATGATAATAGAAATGCGCATTGTCTTCTTCTTATCCATAAGCTGTTGTGTCTTATAACTTATTAGGCAGCAACAGGACGATCATAACGTTCACAAAAAGGACAAATGCTATGGCCGCAATTAATGCATGCCGGACCCTCTACCATGGATCCTGTTTTACAATAGCACTACAATAAGGTTTAAAATTAGCACTGAGTTGGCAGTCATATCCGTTAGCTATCTAGGGTCTAACTCACACAGTCCCAGAGGTTAACCATCTCGAGTGCCCTAGGCGTAGGCTTTTCTTGCTTCTTGGTCTCTATCTCTCTGTCGAGCTCCGTGGCCTTGTTTTCGTCGAGCTGCTTCTCAAAAGCAGTGCATCTTCTTCTCTTAACCACACTATCATCCGTCTGATCCTCCGATATCCTGTAGTTGACAGGATCGCTTCCTGGAAGAGCTTTGCGCTTTTTTTGGAATTGGAGAAACATCTTGATCAAGTTGCGCCTCCAGGAATGGCCTTCATATCGCCAGATGTGCTTTGGTGAAACTGAATCTTATTACGAGATCAGTTTCACAAAGGTGTAGTCTGTTCAAGCTAGCGACTTGTACAGCACTGAAAAGGTTTTCTCTATCCACACTAGCGTGGAGGAGGTCAAGACGGGATGGTGAGGGTTGCACGCCAATGAGATGAAAAGATCAGATTGAGAGCAACGCCAATGATGGCGCGTATCGATTAGCGCAAGGCTTTTGATTAGGCTCCATTACGGTCGCACAGAATGCAAGCCTCCGGCATCCTACACGTGCAACGCTCCTACGCATTCGACACCCAATCTGCCAAGCTGCCAAGCTGTCGACATGGCAGCTCAGGCACATTGGTGGGTGGATGGGCACTAGGCTGGAACCTCACATCGCAGCACCACTACGGCTCAAAGTGCCGCTCTGAACCCTGGGCAATTGGTAGCGTACTGGATAATTCATATGACGATATACAGTTCCGCACACATCAGATGAAATGCAAGACAATAGCTATACCCAATGCCCTGACACAGGGCTGTACTGCAACAATGCCAAATTGGATAACATTCTCTGATGGCAAAAGAAGCTTCCTGACTAATATTGAAGTTCTCGACATGAGAGCAATTCCTCTATTATGACTAACGCCTTCAATTTCTTCTCAGTTAGAAAATGTTTCTTTCCGAGTTTGAAAGAATATTTCTTAGATGCTGAGCTGAGTGCTCTAGGCGCCTGGGCTCAAAGGCCATCGATGTCGTCTTCGGGTTCCCTCCAGGCGCCGGCTTCTGTCGAATTCCGTATCAAGTACTTACACAGGACTAGATATAGGCATAAATAGAAGATAGATTATTCGTCTCCTCGCGCCTCAAACAAGTATCAATCAACAGGGCCATTACTACTTCCAGCCAAATCGCGCTGCGATGTACGTGAGTCCACCCTCTTGTCCCCGTACCTCGCCTTACGCTTCAAAGCTTGCCAAGCTGGATGCTTGTAAGGGGACCTTGGGCCGCCACGACGGAGTCGAGCTGGTATAGGATCCAGTGCCCGTACGCTGACGGTTTTGCTGGAAGATGATGCAGATTGAGGGTTCAACCTTGTCCCACCCCCCATGACCCTGTAGCCAGCCACCAAGATCTTGCATTTACAGCCTGCATCACGAGCCTTATCAATCATGCTTTGAAAGATCGCCCTGAATTGGCTGAGCTGGCTCACATCTCTCTTGATCAGCTTATACACATCCTCGGCTTCAACAATGATAAAGCACTCGCGCAGATTCTTCAGGATCAATGATATGAAGTCTGACCATTCCTTCTCTGTGTGATAGCCATGAAGCTTCACGCAAGATATGCTTTCCCCGAGATGCTTTGCCATGGTGGCTTGATCCAGCGCAATAAGCTGTGATGCGAGACTTTTCAGAACTTCGGCCAAGGTGGCATGTGTGTCCTCGATTGTAGCGTCTGATAGATACCAGCATGTTTGTTTGGCTTCAGGTTGAAGAAGGCTGATTAGTTCAACGGCGATTTGTTTCGTTCGTATTTCTGCTTTTGGACCAGCTTGCAAAAACAGAAGGGAGGGCTCTGGCGAAGCAATCCAATCGCCGATGCTCGTGATGAGATGAGCCATGTCTGGGTTCTGGGCTGACCATCGCTGGCCGCCCCTCCTCGACAGTGATTGTTGTTTACGTAATGCTTCTGCTTGACACCTTTCTGGCTTGAGAAATCGCGTAGCTTCGCCGAATTGTATGTCAAAGATTCGCGGGCGCATATCACCAACGTCCCCACGAATTTCATTGAGAATCGCCTTGTGTTCTATCGCAATACTCCAGTCAGCATATATTCATCGATTTACCTCACTGTAAAACACGTTCTAGACGGTAATTACCTATTAAGATTTTCCACCCCTCATCCATCTTGGCAGTCAGTGTCGCAAGTGGTTCCGTGAAACGCGCTTCCATATCATTGATATGATTGTTGAATTTTCGAACCATGGAGTGAGTGTCTCTAAGCTCGGCCTTCATACAAGATCCAGCCAAAGCTTCCATGAGTGTTGCACATCTCTTTACCTCATCGATAGTATTTTTGAGATCAGTTTTGAAAGGACGAATGACCGCGCAGACGGCTCTCCGTCCTGGGGTGAATTGATACCATTCCAGCGCCTTTTGCAGGAACAGTAAGATATGTCGATATAGCCCGACCACGGCTTCCTTCATCGTATCGGTCTGATACAATTTAGCGTTGAGTTTTGCCCTTGGTAGAACTTCACCGACATCCGTGAGAGCTTTCGCAAACTCAGCAACGAGCTCTGCATGATTGATGATGCCCTGGGTGGTGTCAGAGGGATTCAGCCCAGCGAAAGGAAGGCATACGACGCACAATGAAGATAAATTTGACAGTTCCCCAAGCGAGACTGACGTACTCCGGATGCTGTTGAGCAAGCATGTCTAGGGCTGTCCCATAATAGAGCATGATCTCCGAGGCTTTGTGTAGCCTGTCCCGTAGAACTTTGAACTTAGTGGCATCTTGATATCGCTTCTGGGCTTGCAGTATATAGGTTTGGACATCCGTTATCGATGTGGAATTCCTCATCCACGCAAGACTGTCGGCTTTCTTCCCCTGAAACTCGACTTTCAAGTACCTAATAGCCTCGTTGTATGCTTCTTCCGCAACATCCCTTGTACTGTAGACAAGAACAGAAAAGCGGTCAGTTAATCCAGTTTGGTAGTATCTCAGGTCAAAAGCTGGAGACAAAAAAAGGAGGAACAGCAGCTTTGGGGAAACAATTCCGAGCATCTTACCTGTCCAGTTCGCCATACCAGCCTTGAAGGGAAGCGTTTGACATTTCAAGGCTTGTTATATCTGCATCATCTGTGCTCCAAATTCTGAAAGGTCGGAATAAAAGATCTCCCTGAAGGCTTCTTTGAGCAAAGGAGGAGACTTTGACCTGGTGCGCTACTTTTCAGTTTGTTACACTGGGGGTGGGCAGTGCTCTGCAGCGCCACTTTGAAGAAGACACATCAAATGGATCGAGACAGCAGATCGGTTGTGTAACAGAAGCACTGACCGGTCGGTGGCTGGGAATCGTCTGGGCAGTTATTCATGCCTCGCCAGCAAAGGAGGGGTTGGGCAAACATGCCCCGAGCTGTGTTCATTCTCAGCTGAAAGGCACCAGCTTCTCCGTCAGATTTCACCCACAAACTCTTGGTGAGAACTCCACCCTTCGACACGCCCTCTACCCCTCGCGTCTTCAGCCAAGGTCTCAACTCACTAAATTTCATTGCCAAACATGCGTTTACAGAACAGACTGCTGTGAATTTGCCTGGACTGACAATTGATCCAATACGCCACCAAGCCCTTCGCAAGCAACTGTCCCTTGAAGGTCGCCGAAATGTCGTCTGATCATTCGCCAGCAGCGTTCTTGTCCAAGAGGAGCAGAGAAAGTACACCTTCGCATTTGGAAAGTGATAGCAATACTCGTGCGCCTAAGAAGCTTAAAAGTAACCAAGACAAGGCGACCTATTGGACTCAGCCTGCCATGGCCAAATATATCGTTGTGCACAAAGTCACATGTTATCAATCAGGCCCCACACACACATATCATCCAAAGTCTGCATATTTCTTGGATAAGCCAAGCCTCGACGCTGGGGACAGCAAAGCCACTCCCTTGAGAGGGAAGCGTGCGATCGGAAATTTGCAGTCGTACCTTACGGCCTATCCACACATCAGCTTTGTCATTGAGCGTGTGTATGAATGCATGAAGTTTCACGATGAACTTGCGAGGACCGGACAATTTCGCACGATTGAGATTGAACCCGTGGACGCCCAGGATGCCATGCGACTCCGACCTTGCCTTTTTGTCCTAGAGGTTGGTGCGAGTCAACCACAACCGACTCTAGAGACGATGACAATTTCAGCCTCTAGAGCCCTCGGAAACGCGCTAAATTTCTGTCTTTTCGAGGGATGGAATAGGCACGGAGATCTTGTGGCACCATATCTGCAATTCTACCACGCTCGGCCACGGATACAGGCTGTGGAAAGTCATCTAACACCAGAATGGAGGCTTGAGGTCCGAGCTCTGTATAAATATCTCGAAGAGCAATTCAGCAATGAATATGCTGAGGCCGACGATCTTATCTCTCAAGGTTTCTTCACAAGGCCTCACTTTCCAAATCTGTTTCTGGCCGGCGACGTCCTCGTGAGCCCACAAGAGTCCGATCCCATTGCGATGCTGGCAAGAAGTATCTACTCGAGCAAGGATGCTGAAATAAGAATTGAATGTGAGACTTGGTCATTTGACGGGCTATTCAAGAAGACGAAGAACGTTGTGCAAATCTCTCTTCCGTCAGGGTATTCCGCCAATGACAAAATTCCCATAACATCTTTGACCGCAATCCCGCTCCGAATCGATACAAGCGGTCTAAAAGATGTGTTGCGAAAGAGAGGTGAAATCTTCTGGAGCTGCTGGAAAGGAGGCTTGATCAGCTACACTGCACCAACGAAGGGTTTCGACATCCAGATGGTGAGTACCAGAGATGCACGACCAGTCGGACTCCAGCTGACAAATTTTTAGCCGAACTATCGATGCATGATTGATATGGAAACATACAATGAGCTGTATAACAAGTCTGATGGTGCTCAACAAGGCGATGGTGATCAATTGCATCATGATGAGTTTCTCACTGCCGTGGTTGGGCAGGAAAACCTTCCCCCGGGCACATTCTTGCTCCTCCTGCCTACCACTATCAAAGCATTCCGATTTCATGACAAGAAGTGGAGTGAGTACCCACGTGACAGTGCATGTTCCAAGAGCAATCAATGACAATCATACTTTCAGAAACCCTCGCAGTCAAGCATATCAGACCCGTCACCTGGAACAAGACAGCCTTCGAAAGACTGGTCCTGGATCACGACAATAAGGATCATATTGAGGCTTTAGTCACAAACCACCTCGAGCTTAGGACCATGGCCGATGTGATTGAAGGAAAAGGCAATGGACTGGTGATTTTGCTCCATGGTGGACCTGGCACCGGGAAAACCTTTACGGCCGAGGCGGTGGCTGAGATAGCCGAGCGACCTTTGTATCGATTGACCTGCGGAGATATTGGAACAGAGCCCGAGATTGTCGAGAAGTGTCTTGAACACATCTTCTACTTGGGAGGCACTTGGAAGGCCGGTAAGAAAAAGCTCCACGCAAACCCGTAGCTACTTCCTACCATTAACATCTATCCAGTTATTGTCCTAGACGAAGCTGAGGTTTTTCTCGAAGAAAGAACGCAAGCAGACCTCCAGAGAAATGCATTAGTCTCTGTCTTCCTCCGGGCACTGGAGTACTATGATGGCATCTTGATCTTAACTACAAACAGAGGTAAGACTTTTTGCGAAGTTCAGCATCACGATCTTGGAAAAGCTTACAGTTGTAGTTGGCACCTTTGATGAAGCTTTCAAGTCTAGGATACATCTAGCTCTGCACTATCCGCGACTGAGCACCGAGAACCGTGAGCAAATATGGTCCGATTTTATTGGGGCCCTCAGGGATGAAAGCACTCCAGGGAACGAAAGTGAAATCGACCACAAAGACCTGAAGAAGAAAGTTGACGCCTTAGCAAGACACAAGTTGAACGGCCGGCAGATCAGAAACTCGATTCGAACGGCTAAGCAATTGGCCAAATTCAAGCACCAAAAGTTGTCTTCAGCCCACATTGAAAAGACAATAAAAGTTGTCAAGAACTTTGAGAAGTACGTTGAGGATACACATGGGCATACTGATGCCGAATGGGTTAGATCAGGCGGGATCCGTATTGACAAGACTGAAGACTGAAAAGTGGTATGAGCATTATTTCCTTACTCCTTTAACTAACAACTTTGAATATTTCCGATCCTTGCAAAAACTTCATTACGGCATTATTCCCGTGCAGCGACCCGAGACTGTAAGATCGGCTCCCATGGGTGAATCCCTCGGGTAGACTGTCTATTAAGAGTATATAACTCTATTAATGGTTGCAGACGCAATTCTCATTGTAACGAAGGGTGTCATGGGCCGGTGCAAAGTGTGTTTACCCTGAATTCCACACAACCAAGTCAACTGCAAAACATGTCACTCAAAGGCAGGAATTGTCCAACGAACTAGCTCAACCCTCATGTTCACTCCACATTGTTTGTAATCGGGTCAATTCAGTCGACATGTGATTTCAGAAAACGACATCAAGTCAACAACACCTGGATGAGCATAACTGTTTCGCCAGATAGGTCTGGCCCGCTCTAAAACAATGATATGCGGTCATGCAGGTCGTCTGTACTGTTTGCTAACAGACAAGGCCTCTTGTAACTATGAGGCGAGCGACTTCCATTGCACAAAAACATCTCGCTCTACCTCTTGAATACAGTTTCCTCTAACTCCGTACCATTCCCCAGAGCGACCTTATCAGCCCCGACCATGACAAACAAGATCCGTGCCACCTGCGCGGCAGATCGGTTAACCCACTGATGGTTCGTACCACGCTGGATGATAAATTCCCCCTGCGAGATCGTCTTCTCCTCCCCGCCGTCTAGCACGCACACAATCTCCCCGGACAGCACCACTGCGTAGTCCAGGCTCTGCGTGCGGTGCATTGGGGCCGAGTAGTTGGGCGGGATATCCGTGACGCCGAAGTATGCGCCGCCGGGCGCACACCGCGGGAACGTGTTGGCGAAGGCGGAGGGGTTGACCGCCTCGGTGTTGTTGGCTGGGACGACAGGCCTGATGTCGAAGTTGTGAAAGGAGCTTGTGCCAGGCCCGAAGGGCTGGAACGGTGCGATGGTCTCGTCTGATGAAAAGACTGATGTGCCATCTGAGTTGTGGGTTGTGCTGACCAGCCGAGGGCTGGGGAGACAAGCCTGTGTGCTGCTTTCTTGCTTGTTTGAAGCCATGTCGAATGTGTGCCAAGTGACAGGTTTGTTTGCTTATTTCACTTTTACAAGGTGGAGGATAATGGTAACGAATGAGATGGTTGTTCTTCACTTGGTGATCTCTTATATTTACAAGATCGCAGGTGCCTGGTTTGTGGCTGAGGATGATGGATTAGACGAAACCTAGATCCGAGAATCTTGGTCATCTTCCTGCGGTAGGTAATCGCTGTCAAGTCGCGATATCTCCGCTAGGATGCGACAGTGCGAGCGCATCCCCACCCAGTCCTAGGCTTGTCAGAAACAAGCCTTGAGGGATCAATGCTAGCACAGGAGCCGATCGATATTAGCTTGATCCTGCCGGGCTTTCGGCACTTAAGCTGACAAACAATTCGAAATCACCCAGACTTTCTTCCATAAGCATACAACCAGTGAGGTATCATATTGCAAGAGAATTAGTATAGGAGGAGTACCGTCTATCTGCTACATATTTGTATAAAGCTGTAGGCAGTGATGTTATGACTGCAGTTTGGGAAGCCATCATTGATTCAATGACGCTATCTACAAAGTGCTACACTTAAAGCATGTCTTGTGAACATGACTTTAATCAGGAAGGCATCCCAGTTTTGGTTACAGTAAATGATGTCCCTGATGTCAATGACAAAATGTAAACAAAGTATCTAGGTCCATGCTTAGGCAATAGCAGCCCAGAATAATTGTGCAGCATGAAGCGCCCCCAAGCATCGCGGCTACATCACCAGTGGGGACATCCACATTTCCCTTGCTCTGTAACTGAATTGGGGTTTGCAACAACAACAGAACTGAAGAAGGAAACCAGGACTTTTAAGCTCATTTTTGAGGCTGGGGAAGTAGCATTTCAACGGTTGAAAGATCTTTTTTGCAACTTGAATTCCCAAAATTGTTGACATCACTCAAAAAGGCTCGAAGACTCAACGCCTGCGCAATTGGAACGAGAATATCTTGTCTCTTATTGATTCTTCGACATCCTTAGCCAAGGGAGTTTTCTTTTCAAACAGAAGAGCCTCCAGAAGACTGCGGCGGGCTGAGGCGTCATCACATCAGTAGTCACGGTTTTGACCAAACCTGCATGCTATTCAACTCGGAAGCGGACGAATTCTTAGAGCCGGCTAGGTTGGGCTTCAATGGTCGGTATACAACATGACTTTTAGTCTTTGACCTTCGAAATTAACATGTGATGAATTCTTGAACATTCCCACCCAGGCTGACATTGGCGTATTAGCTTAATTTTCTTGGCCGAAAATCGAGGGAAGGCTGACAAACAAGGGGGTTCCACAGTAGAGATTCCTGAGGGTGCACTTCCTACTATACCACCTTCACAATAGGGGTTTTAGTTGAAGATTTCGCTCTGATGGTGTGGGAAAACCTCAAGTAGGCGCATAGATCTTCCAATGGCCGCTCAAGATTGCGAGGTCTAATGTATGCAATAAACCACGTAGTGACAGCATCAAAGCCGCAATACATGTGTCATCTCACGATGCCGGGATAGAATATTCTACGCCCCTGTTGTGTTCTGACCAGACAAATGACGGATCTCCAAGAGCACATGCATTCGTAGGCACACAGTGAAAGATATGTCCAAGCAGCTCATGTTCGGGGTAAGTTGTCCTAGCGACACTCATCAGCCAGGGCCCTGACCCTGTCCACATTTGGTCCCGACACCATGCCTGCTGCCTCCTTGCCTACAGTCACCCATGGACTGAGATGACAAAGCCCTTTGCCTTCGTCCCAGGCCCAAGCCATACACTTATGACTGGATACACAGTGACCAGAACAGACAAGCGCAGTCTTCACGTCCACAAATGTCTGCGTGTGCTCGTCCAACACTCCTACATGATCCCATCCGACCCGCCCAGGCATCTCCTCGGACACCCCAGACGAGGAACCACGGCTCACAGAAGGACGCGCATCCGCCGCACGGTCCTGCTGCCGCCCACGCAGAGCATACACCTCCCACAGGTCAACCCACAGCACCGGATCAACAGCATCCCTGAATGTGCTCCCCACGGTCGCCATCTCGGTCCTTGAGAGCCGGTGGAACGTCGCCACGGGGGCGCAGAAGCGGTCGGCGCGCAGACGCGACGCCCAAGGCTGCTCGCCGTTGAAGAAGCGGCTGGCGTCCTCGTCGACGGACACGCCGAGGCGCAGGAGCGCGTCAGACAGCAGGCGGTCGCCCCACGTCTCGGTCAGGGAGGCGCGGCGCGCCTTGGCGATGGTGTGGTGGTTGCTCGGGGCGAAGAGCGCCTGCATTGTTGCGCGGGAGAGGGCGATGGAGGAGCCGCCGTGGGCGAAGCGTTGGCGGTAGTCGCCTACTGCGTTGCCGAGGTCTGTTTGGGTGTGGGTGGTTAGTGGTTGTGGAAGTTGGTGCTGGATGTGTTCCACGATCTGGGTCTTGGACAGATGGGCACAGGCTTGTCCTACGACACTTCACTTACAGTGTGCTATGGATGGATCGAAATGGCCGAGGATGAAGTTGAGCGACGGGTAGATGAGGTACGTATCGTCGTCGACAAGGATGAACCACTTTTTATCTGGCATAGCACGGTAAGCCAACTCGAGACTGGGCATGAACTGCAACTATGTCAGCAAGGATGATGCTCTTAGGAATGCCGTCTCTGCAGGTACCTTCATGGCGTCCAGCTCCCAGCCGAACGAGCTCGAGTAATCTCGCGCCAACTCGTCTTCGCCTGCGGAGATAGCCGCTTTCAAGTTCATGTACTTCTCAAGACGAGGGTAGCGAGCATCCTCGTGCACTGCCAGCCTCTCGTCCACGAACCTCGCAATTACATCATGAACCTTCAATCCAGACCGGGCACCGTCCCTCGTCGCCAGCTCGACACCGAAGTCACCTACGATGATGACATTCTCTGGGCTGATCCCAGTCGCCAGGGCCTCGATCCACGCCAGGGCCCTCTCTTGCGTCCCGTATCCCGTTTTCAAGATGATGGCTACGTCGCGGGACCAGTCCAACGGGAACGCGGGCGGCTCATACAGCCAGCGCTCGTTTCTCAGGGGACCTCTGAGGAAAGTGACAAGTCGGTGGGTGTTGAACCGAGCGGATAAGCGGAGTGCATTGTCGTAGGGGAGGGTCGCCCAGAGGAGGAGGATGACGAGGGCGACCGAGGTGAGCAGTCGTAGACTAAGCAGCGATCTCCGGAACCGACGCCAATGAAGTAGCATCTTCCGGTTGTCATCTCATCGTCTGGGCTGCAGTTGCACAATACAGCTTGGAACACAGCTACTCAAGTGAAGGGAGAGAGAAGGGTGTCAGAGGAAGTGTGCGCCTACAGGCAAGGAGAGTGAATTGCTTGTTGTCAGGCACATACAAGCACCCGGGGCTAAGGACCTCGATGGAAGATGTAAGACATCAAAGATGTAGGACATCATAAGACAGGGTGTGTCAGAAGCAACAAGCAACAAAAAAGGAAAACATCTTAACTCATATAAGCAGCTGCGCTGCGCACCCTTGTGTGGCACATGCAGCTGAGGCGGCACAGCAGCCTATGTCGTGCTGCTGCTGCTGCCACTGCTGCGGTTCATCCTCCTCTTCCTCCTCTGGCTTCCGGCCAGTCCGCCCAGCCAGGCCAGCTGCTGGGCTTACCCAAGGCGGAGGCGGAGGTGACGCCGTAGCACAGGCGGGCAGGCATGCGGAGAAAGGATCAGGAAGAGGGAACTGGAACAGCCTCGGCGTACCAAGCTCCCAACCACATGGGCCGCACGCGATCTGGTGCGGTGGGCAGGGCATGCTGGAGGTGTGGTTGCACGCCTGCTCCAAGTAGAGCTAGCTGCATGGGGATCGCCGCGCTTCTGGCGTCTGGGGAACAAGGCCGTCTGTAGTCTGGATGGGTGGTGGGGTCGGGCTTCTCCAAAGTGGAGGGGGGACCCTCCAACGGTCAGCTCGATCTCTGGGCATCCAAGATGGCGGGACCTTGGCCTGGTTGATGGGTGACAAACATGTTTCCCCGTTGAATACCCGGTCCCTGCCAGGAGGATCTGGTGGTGTTCCTTAGCCCGAGCGGTCGAAAGCACCCGTATGGGCATCATTCATTGGAAGACTCCATATCCAAGCTTGCTGTTCAAGCTGTCCTTTTGATTAATTGCATTCACTTTAGGAGGAGGATATCTTCAAGAGCAAAGGCTGCATTCAGGAGTCTTCCGGAGGACTGGAAGTCATATTCAAGCGAAAAGTGTGCAACTTTTGATTGCAAAGAGGATCCAACCTCCCTTCCTGGATCTAACTGCACTGTTGACAGCTCAACAAAAAGGATTCGAAAGACTTTTGACGCCTGGTGCTCTTCTTAACTCCTCAACCAGCAATGAACCACAATGAACCATCTGAGCAACAATCAATATGTGAACAAGCCAGCACTCAGTCATGTATCAACCATCAGCCGGAATCAGTCGTCCCAATCAAACATCTGCAGAAATCAATAGTCCACCTCAAGCATCAGCCGGGACTCTTTGTCCAAATCAAGCATCAGCCAGTATCAGTCATCCGGAACAAACATCGTCACAAGACAATTCCACAGTCAACCCTCAATAGGCTCACCAATGTCAATGTTGGTCTCTTGTTTAACGGCCCATCGCACGGCCTCCCAGACATTGGCCTTCGTCTCGGTAGGGATGTACGCAGGCTCAGTGCCCGCCTCATGCACACCAGTCTCCACGAGGACACTTCTCCAGGTCAGCTCCGAAGTCTTGTCCGCATCAATGGCGCCGCGGATATCGCTCTCCGGGTTGTCACCGATCATGTACACCGTCTTGATCGATTGTTTTGCATCTGGTTTCGTCTTGGCGTGGTACTTCCGCAACACCTGTTCGGCGAATTCATACGTTGTCCATGTGGGTTTTCCGCAAGTCCACGATTGTAACTTGGAATTTCCCTTTGTAATCTGCGCCCAGATCCCTTCTAGTGCGGCACGGAAACCGCCCTGAGCAAGGCGTGGAGTGGCATGAGGCGTGGCCCACTACGGTAGCTACTAGTTAGTTTGCATCTTGTCAAGGAATACGGAGTGCCTAAGCATGTGCATTGGAGGAGTAGAGCCTCTTACCTGCACGTCTGGATTGCACCAATAAATCTTCGGCTGCTCGTCCTGTTGGTAGCCGTGATTTTTGAGACTAGCGTCTCCGTTCAGGGGTGACCGCGTTCCCAGTTTGCCCTTGGACGAGAGAAGAAGATCCAGGCAGACCTGAAGGTCAAGGCACTATATTAGTGAGTTTAATGATTAGCGGTTGTGCCAGTATAATAGTTGCTTTGATAGGACGTCGTATTACCCAGTCTCTAGGGGACGAGAAAACGAAGACAGCTGCGATTTGTTTCTCGTGGGAGAAGTCGTCCGCGATGTTACCGTGCTCATCATGGTAGGTCGAGGTCATTTCCTGGGACGCGAATTGTCAGTTGGTTTGCTAGCAACCCTGGACTCATTTGCAGAACTTACTGGGAAAGGGTGAATGCTTGGATGGTGTTTGGCGATGTCACTGCTGCTGATGACTTTGTCCGGGTTGAAACCATACGCGGCCGCCAACTCCTTCGCGGTGGTTTTCTGGCCACCCAGAACGACAATCCACTCATTCTGAAATTTCTCCACAACCAGCTTGAAGGGGGTATGACTTTGTACAAACTGATCTTCATCAATTGACATGGTCAGTCTCTCCCCGACGCGCTTCGCGTGGTCGGCCTCTGTTAGGCCTCCACCGTTGGTCAACAGGATGAAGGGAATTGCATTGGCCTGAAGGATCTCTAGAGTCTGTTTGGCGCCACTGAGAGGTGTCTTGCCCCTCATTAGTACTCCATCAATGTCGAAGGCAAATGCGAAATCGTGGTTCGCGTTCTGCAGATTGTGTATGGCGCGTTTCGCGCCATTCAGAGAGAGTCCGTCGAAGCCAAGTCCAGGAGGACACTCCTCAGGAAGCATGATCGTCTCTTCTGCCATTGTTAGTTGTTAACTTTCTTTGGCTGGAAAAGGGGGTGGGGGTCTGGCTTGATGGTGTTGATAGAAGAGTTGGTGGGTGGATAAGTGGGTAGGGCAGGTGGGTGGTAGGGGCAGGTGGGCAGAAGGAAGAGAGCGCCTTGCTTGATACCCATTTCACAGCAATTGAGAAGACCACAATTTGATATCCAACGTACACACACTCAAACCCGGAGGAGCAATGACCAGTGCCCACATTTTGAGTAGACAAACGTCCGACTTTTTTTGGTCTTGTGAAGCCCTCTGCTGGTGCAGCAATGAGGGACTCAAGCCGTGGGGATACTTCACAAACATCGAGTGTATTCTCAAGCATAGTCAACATGCTAACACTTTCTTCAATAACGAAAAGAAAACAATCCAGCAGCAATTCAGCAGTGGATAGGGGTGAATGTATGCATGTGCCCATGGGACTGAATATGTGAAATAAAGGAATATCAAATGGGGCACACCACACCGTAGAGATGTTCCAACGGAAGTGAATATCTTGCTTCCATCTGAACAGAATAGAAAGCACACTCATACCTGTTTTCTCATATGAAGTCCGAAGACATCATCTAGTTGATGTCCTCAGAGAGATGGGGACACTCATCTCGCCGAAGCTCGGAAGGAGGAAATGCTGTATTGCAGGAGAGAAAATCCCCGGCATCCCTCCACCGCTCCGGAAAAGAGTTGATAAGACATTCCCGGGACCTGTTCGTTATCTGATGAGAGCCAAGGTGTGAAAAGTCTAATCACGAAAGCATGTGACAGAGACCAGCTGGAAATCCCAGTCTAGAGATGCAGGTTGATGAAGGCAAGATTGATAGGACATGCATGTTCCTGCATCCGGTCTTCGGGATCAGGTGCCCAGTAATATGTAATCATGGAACTACAATGTCAAGATTCAGTTAGAATCCAATTCCAGCAGTGCAGGCTGATGGATGAAGAGAAGGTTATTATAACATGCAGGTTTCTTACAGGTTAAAGCATCCAGTTCCTGCATGTCGTCTCAGGGTCTGCGGGCCAGCGGGCCAGGGATAGGACCCACCGGGTCCCAGATCGCCCAGGCGGCTGAATCATGACCAGTACCGAGGTACCTTGATCCGCACTGGTGTCAGCACAGAAGCACCTACTTCCCTCGCATCAACAGTTAGCCATCAACCATCAACGCAAACATCTTCAACGTACCTTTGCCATCACACTTCATCTGAGACAGGTGACCAAGAGGATCTTGTCCAGACATAACCCAACCAATAGTGTCGTATCACTTCTTCAGCTATGGTCTGCTCCAAGTGCCTCAAGTTGTCGAAAGGGACAACCCTTGCCACTCCAAGTGTGAAGAAGAAGAGTGAGATGTATCACGGATCGCCAGCCTCTTCATCGTCCAAGTCGGCCACGCTGGGGCAAACAGGTATCGGAAAGGTGAGAGACGCACCTTTCGTCGTGTGTGTCAAGTGAGAAGGTTATTGCTAACGGCCGGATGTTGTCTAGAGCAAGCTGCTTTCCAAGAATGCAAAGAACCCCTATGCTCAGTACGCTAGGTCAGTTGCACCACTTAGAAGTCAGCTCTAAACACGGTAGATGACTGACCGAGTGTAACAGCTCCTGCACAAAATGCAAGACCAAGATCTCACAGGGTCATTCGTACTGCAATAAGTGTGCATACAAGGATGATCGTATGCTCAACCCACTGCCCTCTGAATCTCCGCCGTGGATTACATCATGTAGGCTGACCAAGGGAAACAGTCTGCCACATGTGTGGTAAACCGAACAAGAAGACATCTTCCAAGGCACCACAGATCTCCGGCCAGAAGTTCTCGATGAAATGAGACATCCCCTTTCAGAAGATCATGTCCCAGATTACGGGTCGTCGGCATGGTGATGGGGCAGGCGCCATGGCAGAGAGACGTACCATTACAAGGCAGCCGAACGACCCAGCCACACCGCAACAAGAAGCGACGGGCTCAATAGGTGAGGCTACAGCCATACCCGGAAGGACCATGGAACTCTCGCACCTGGGCGTTTGACATCAAGTTTGGAGAGGCAAGGGTGTCTTGACCTCGGGTGTGCGATAATGTATACGCAGGGACAGGCAGACTTCGCCCCGGTCATGATGAGAGCTTCTTACCAACAACTCAAGGATAGAGCGCAAGGTGAAGAGAGATTCTTTACTAAGATTTGCTAAGAAGTCGTCCTTTCATTGCATGACAAAGATGATGTTTTAGGGCATATGGGTTCATCTGAGCAGCCTTAATCACAAACACAGATCTATGCCCAACAGATTACTACCGGCCTTGTCGAACTTAAATTCATCATTTCACATAGAGTCTTATTTCGCTACTTAAGTCATCAGATAGATGCCTTCACAGACCCGCTGAGCACCTCCTCAACAAACTCCCCAATCGCAGCATTCACACCCTCAGTCGAGTCCCACAGCGCCCAGTGTGTACCGCCCACTTTTGCCCTCTTGAGGCTATCAAAGTGCGCCTCCATTCCCTCCGACATCCTCGGCGGCAACGCTGGGTCCTGCTCAGCCACGACTACCATAGCCGGCGTCGACACATGCGGCGGCTTCCCATCCTTGAGCAGCGCCAGCTCCTCCTCGTAGTTGTACTTGCGCGTGCGGTACCAGTTGAGCGGGCCGCGCATGCCGTTGCGCGCGTACTGGCCCACGTAGAAGTCGACCTCACCGGCGTCCAGCAGCGGGCACTCGCCCATCTTGCCGAGGTTCTCAAAGTGCACGCCGTGGTCCGTGGTGAAGACGTCCTCGCCGGCGGGGCCGCGCGCCCCGTACAGGCCCGTGAGCAGGCCGCGGATCTTGGCCGGGTCGCTGCCGATCTCCCGCTCGACGTCCGGCCCCGCGAGCTGCACCTGGTAGCGGAAGTTGGGCAGCATCTCGACGAGCTTGGGGTAGTCGATGAAGACGGGCAGCGGCGGCGCGTAGGGCGTGCACACGCTGAAGACGCCGCGCAGCAGCTCCGGGTGCCACAGCGCGAAGCGCCACACCAGCGCGCCGCCCCAGTCGTGGCCGCCCAGGATGACGCGCTCGCCGCGCCCGATGACCTGTGCCAACAGCTCGGCCATGTCGTCGCAGGATGACTTGAGGCTGTACAGGGAGAGGTCCTGCGGCGCGTCTGTGCCGCCGAAGCCGAGCATGTCTGGCACGATGACCTGGAGTCCTAGGGAGGTCAGGTATGGTACCTGGTACCGCCAGCCGAAGCCCAGGTCGGGCCAGCCGTGGATGAGGAGGGCGGTGGCGCGCGGGGTGCCCTCCGGCTTGGCGAGGATGTATTTGTACGTCTTGCCCCGGACGTCGGCGGTCAGGGACTGGGCCCTTGGGTCGTTGGGCTTGAGCTTGTCGACGACCATGGTGGGCGAAGGTGTGTGTGGAATGTACTCGGGAGGGGACGAGAGAGTGATGTGCCGTAGGGGCGTCTGGGCCGGCTCGAATTATATACTTATACGGCCGGAGGACCGATGGTTCGACCGGTGGAGTCGAAGCTCCCTGACTCGTTTCGATCGGGGGTCTGCCGCGGCCGCCAAGCTTGGTGGACGGAGGCTTGTTTATTTATCCCGCATGTGCTGGCGGAACGGCGAAAGTGCTTGCTTGACACTGACGTCAATCTTCTTTGGGCTTCGGACCCCAGGATACTCTTATCATCTTCATCTTCTGAGTTCACACAATTCAAGGATCTGCCAGCTCTCATCTGAAAGCAGCATTCTGGAAAGTCATAGGCATATTCGTCGAGCTCTACACTAGTGCGCTGTACAAGAAACAAGGACAAGGGGGCCCCAGGTCGGCCGAGGCATCAAGACTCGCAGCGGAGCCAAGACGTAGCTACCACAAGGCGGGCCCTCCGAGAAACCTCGGTCGGCCCAACGATCAGCGGAGACGACTGAGAGAGCTGATGCAAGATCTTACGATATCGGCCTATACTTCGACAAGACTGTAACATGAGAGACTAAGCCATCGTCATCTGGCTGCGACACTGATCACAAATCAAGACCCTGCGACGGATTTCCCGGGTGTTCGGAGCAGGGACACTCGATTCCAAACACCGAAGTGCCTCAGCGCCCAGCCCGCGCTCTTTTGGTTCAGGACCAGGAGGTGCTTTCTTGTTCAGGAGCGCCAGTAAACTGCTCAATATTAAACTCCATTCCAGGGGCTCAGGTCACCTGCATGGGGCTGTTGAGGTCTACTGCTGCTCTGGACTCTATCTTACATTCCCCACTACCAGCTGCCCACCACATGCCCATAACAAACAAAGAGTCAAGGGCTGAGCAGATTAGTATATGACAGTATCCTCCTCCGCCTCGACCATCTCGTCGTGATCCTTGTCCTCGTGGTGGGTTGTTTTCGGTGTAGGGGCTGGGGCAGGGGAGTGTGAGCGTGAGTGTGCATGTGCGTGGGCGTGATGATCATGATTAGTAGAAGCGGCAACATCAGTGGTGGACTCATCTTGCGCAGCGTGGTTAGAACGTTCTTCGGCTTGCTCACCAACCGTAGGATCAACTTCTGGTGGGCCAGGCAGGGCAAGAGCGCCCAGGTCCCTGAGTCTCTGCTCCTTGCGGCGCTTGAATTGCCTGACTTCGTCCGCAATGTCATCCTCTGCGTCGCGGATCTGGTCCTTGATGATGTCCTCTTGCTCTTGCGTGAGTTCCCAGGGGCGGTAGTACTAGAAATCGCATGATGAGTCATCTGCCGCGTCAATTGGGAACGGCCTCACTACTGGGAACGTACCAGCTTGGGCTCGCTCCTGGTCCGTAGGCTGTGCGCCATGGCAAGCATGTTTGAGTGACGGGTGCGCATCTATTTACCTAGGTCAGCAGCCATTCCTCCTATACTGTACCACTGTAAAGTCAATGCCGGCACCGAGTCACGGGAACAGACTCACCACTTGCTCATCAAACCGAACCTGCTCGATCCTCCTGACCTTGTCGAGTCTCGCGAGCTTCTCCGTCCGGCGCTTGTCGTCCTCGGTCTTTTGCTTGACGGCTTTTTCCTGCTGTTTCTTTTCAATCTCCAGACGTCGCTTTTGCTGAGAATTTGCCGTGGTTTGACTTAGTGTGCTTAGCAAACCACCGAACAGACGCCTGCCGCGCTTCTTCTCCTCCTGTGAGTAGCTCTCCCGCCGGTCGCGGTCCCTCTCTGCTCCGTGTGAGGATGACATCCGCCGGCTTGTCTCAGAGCCGCGTCGGTCCGACGGGCTGGTCGGGGAGCGGTCATCATACCGCCTCGACTCAGAAGGCCGCCTTCGTTGCTCTGGCGAGGAGGGGATGTCCACGGCTTGGCGCTGTCTGCGAGCATTCGGGGAAAGACTCTCTTCCTTCAAGAACGCGTCCTTGATTGGAGATCCATTTCTCTCCCCATGCCCATTCTTGTTTGTCCCGTTTCCATGACGTTTGGGGCTTCTGCCTGGACTATCCTCTGTTCTTGGGCGCTTGTTGGGTGCGTCTTCGTTCTCATCTACGTCGGGGTCGGGCGAGGCACCAAACGATTTGCGCTTGAGTTGGTTCGTCTCGGCCGTCTTCGTTTCAGTCATGACTGTGTTGGTGTCGGGCGGAGGACTGCGCATATATTAGCCAATTGATCTCTTTGTGCTGTATCATCCCTTATGCCTGTGCATGGCTTACCTTCTCGAGTTGGCCATTGTGTTGGTTACCGACAATGACAATATGACACTGCTCGAATGTCGACAGTACAGCTCCGTCGAGTCAACGTCTCAGTTCGCGATAAACCAGAACGGGATTGTCAAGGCAAGTACAGGGTGAAACGGAAAGGAGAAGAGCGACGAAGCGCAAGACGAGGCTGAACTGAGCTGTGAATAATTTGCGCCGGGACGATCCCCCTCCCTCAACTCAGACCTGCAGCCGAACGAACGCACAGAGACTCGGGGAGCTCGAGCTCAAGGGTTCCCCAGGCATGGGCTACCCCACACTCGGGCGGCCGTGGGCCCCAGACCCAGGACCCGTACCAGCTGGTGGGTACCTGAGTACTGCCCAGGTTGGCAGGCAGGGGGTCGCGTGCAAGCAGCGCTAAGTCCTCCAGTGGAAATTTCGAGCAAGGCTGGCAAGGCTGATGATCAATCCGATAACTTACCACTCACTCGCCCTCCCTACGCAGTATATCGCCTCGCCTCGCCACCTGTTGCGTCCACCTCCTTCTTCCACCCCACGACACCCTCACCTCACATCACCTTACCACAACTCGCCCACCATGTCCCGCCACCACCCCGACCTCGTGATGTGCCGCAAGCAGGCCGGCATCGCCATCGGGCGGCTCTGCGACAAGTGCGACGGCAAGTGCCCGGTCTGCGACTCGTACGTGCGGCCCACGACGCTGGTGCGCATCTGTGACGAGTGCAGCTTCGGCAACTACCAGAACAAATGCGTCGTCTGCGGCGGCGAGGGCATCAGCGACGCCTTCTACTGCCACGAGTGCACGCGCCTCGAGAAGGACCGCGACGGCTGCCCCAAGATCATCAACCTGGGTAGTTCCAGGACGGACGTGAGTTGCAACCCTGTCCTTCCACCACCTTCCATTATGCTGCTCCAGGGATCGGTCTCTATGTTGAGGATATTTGCTGACTGCTTTTGCGAATACAGTTGTTTTATCAAAAGAAAACGAATCGGACGTACTAGCCCTTCTGAAGCCCGGGTTTGGGCTGTTTTCCTACATCATTTCGCAAGGGCGTTCAGGTATCTGGGGGGTTCTACATTTGAATTTGCTCGACAAAATCATCATCTACACAAGACTTGACGGCTAGAGGGTGGGAAATGCAAGGTGATGAGCTGGGTGGAAAGAATGCTGCATGGAGAGGATATTTTGATACCGGTCATCATCGAACAACATAAAAAAGTTCAGCAGGTGAAGAAGAGTAAAACTGTGATACCAGCCAATGTGATGCAAAACTACGCTGTCATATTTTCATGCAATTCATACAAAGCTCCAAAGTCTCCTTTGAGCAGTGTTCCCCAACGCCTCTCGATGCCAATATGTGCGGCCGTCATGCTGCCCCTCAAGTATTATATGTAGCTGACCTTCACACCCATGCCAGCCGTGGCTTTGACCTTATTCCAACTTGTCCCTAATATCCGAGCTATGCGTTCTCGCATATTCTTCTTCCCAAACATGACAACCAAGCCTATGATGAAGGCCAGAAGCCTCATCAGCAGCATCGGGTTCGTATGGAGCTGCACGCTCATACGCTCGATCATGGCGCGCACATTGGCAAACATGACCGCCGCCTTCGCGCCAAACGATGCTGGCGCCACCGCCTTGCTCTTATTAGGCGACGTACCACCGGCCGCCACCGGCCTCGATGGCCTCGACGGTCGTGAAGAGCTCCCCGTCTGCGCCCTAGCCCGCCGCGCCCTCCCCGCCGACGAGCCGCCCGTGCTCCGGGAATCGATGCCATAGTCGACCTCGCTGCCCTCGCGGCGGGCCCTCTCCTCCTCGAGGCGCCTCTTCTCGCGGTCCTCGTTCTCGGCGCGCAGCCGGCGGGCCTCCTCGACGTCGCGGCGCAGCTGCTCCTCCTGGCGGGCCTTCTCGTCGCGCTCGCGCTGCTCGGCCTCTCGCTGGTCGTCCTGCAGGCTCTGCAGCGCCTGCAGGAACGCCTCGCGCCGCTCCTCGTCCAGCACCGAGGAGACGCTGATGAACTCGCGCGCGTACTCCCACTCGTTGTTGCGGATCAGCACGTGCAGCGTGTACAGCTCCAGGATCTTGACCCGCGCGTTTAGGTCCCGCGGCGTGTCGGCGCCGCTGCGCGCCCGCGAGCCGGACCTCTGCCGCGGCGGGGCGCCGCCTGGCATTGGGTGTGTCGGCGGTGCGAAGCGGCTTGATAAATCCAGGTTGGGAGTCGCTGAGGCGGCGAGATAGCTCTCCAGGCGCTTTTGGTTCAACTCCTGCGTCCTTGCATGTGTGAGGAGGAGAGTGGCCCTAAGTCAATATGTCAGTCTCTCCGCTGGCAGTAAGAAAAAAGTTAATAAATTACGCACAGGTTGATGACGACGTCAGAGTCGACGTCCGCCTCGACACCATGGTAGCCGTTCTGGACCACCTCCTCCCAGACGTCCCCATCCCGCACCTTGGCGCAGAGCGACCTCCACTCCTGCGTGCCGAGGGCCTCCTTCCCCTCGTCCGGGTCGAGAGCCACTATGGCGTTGAGAATGGCGATGTACAGGGTCCAGACCTTGATCCTCGTGTTCCGTGAGGCTTTGGCGACGGGCGCAGGTTCAGTGGTGCCGTTGGCAGTTGCCGACTGGGTCGGCGAGGGTGGTGTGATCGTGATTAGAGGCGTAATTGTGGAGAGGGCCTCGGGCAGCCTTCGCGTGAGGAATAAAGTAGATGATTGCCGGTAGGTTTTTGAGACATACGAGGCGGCGTGACGGGCGGCAGCTGGGGAGCCAAGGGAGGATATAGAAGACCGGAGCGACTGGGTAGCGAAGCCCTCGGTCGAGGTCGGACTGAGGGTCGCGGTATACGCCCCATTTGTTGATGGAGCAGCCATTGTCTAGTCGGTACGAGCCTTTCAGCCTTCAGGGGAGCCGCTGCGGTGATCAGGATGGCATTGATGGATTTGCACGGGAGAAATTGGCCGTCATTTAAGACGAGGGCTATTCCGGATCGCGGGTAGGAAGTCGGACGCGCATCGTGGTGCGGTCTGCAAGTCTGGCAGCCAAAATTCCAGTCGGGGATTGCATGTGGTTGGGCGAGGTCACCAGGGAAAGCAGTCTTTTGAGCCTCGGCAACCGGTTAGTCTAAAATGTGGATGGGTCGGCCGGGGTCGGTGATGAGGCGGCCGGCCCAAAGCTGGCGAACGGGTACCACAGCAGAATACAGTGCTGTCAAGACAATCCACCCCTGCCAAGCCCCTGGTCAATTGACTCAATTCGCTTTTCCCCAGACCAAATCCTGGTCTATAGAGATCGGCCTGCTCCCAAGCGGTCATCCTCATCTGTGCCCTCTCGATATTACGAGGCGATAAGATTATGCTCTGCCGTCGACAAGAACCACCACCATACGCCCAGAATACATAGCCCGAGGATGTCTATTTATGGATAGTGCGTCTGTTTTCTAGTAGGAAAACATACTTTCAATGCAGCATCTGTGGATTCTAGGCCCGCATGTAACTTAACCACGCACCCTTCCAGTGAGATGGTCTCCTATTTCTTCTGAGACAATGAGTTAATGCCTATGTGTAGGTAGGCAAACAGATCCACCGGTTCCGTCCATATTACTTACTTCCTAGGTACTTGGTACCTCTGCGACACTTGATGTTGCAGTAAGCTGCACGGCAATACAGGAAATCCCCTTCCAAAGTTGCTGCCGGATTGTCAATAGCAAGATGTTATTCCACTCCTAAAGATCCAGTATGAGTAAAGCCGCCATTCTGTGGAACTCGACTTAAATTTTTCTTGGTTTCTTCTCTTTCCTTTGCGTTGAATCGACTCCTGGGTTTCTCCTCTAGATGATCAGAGCCGGGAGCCTCAGCCGCGGGATGGGTCTTGAGAGGCCCACATCTAACGAAGACCTCATTTCATGTATCTAAAGGTCGGGACTTGGTAAAACTTTCATCACACTGCCACCTCTCATTTCTTCTCTGCAGACAACTTCAACACGCAAGTCAACATCTTCTCCATGATGTATGGTCTGCGCGGAGTTAAGCAAAGTTGAGATGTTAAGATATCTCTGACGGTACTGTTTCATTGCCGTTGATATCATGAAACCAGCACAGAGCCATCAGCATTCTGCTCTCTGAGACCTGGAATGCTAGATGACATACTCATGGGGCACTTGAACATGTCCCAGCAATCACCTTGGGAAACAAGCACTGGTTCTCATCTTATCATGTATTTGAAATTGCAAAGACGTTCTCCTTTTAAACGTGCTCAATATATTCTCTTCTACATATTTCTTCAAGGGCAGTCTCCTTCTGCTACTAGGCTTCATGGTGATAATGTCCCTGTATATCCGACATGTTGAGTTGTGGACCCAGTTATACATACGTGAAGGAGTGGCCCAAGGGACGGGGAAAACAAAACGAGTGCAGAACTTGAGATGTCAATGAACTTAACACCGCGCCAGATATGGCACCTTGTGCTGTCAACCCCTAACAAGCCCAACGTATCTCGGACAGCGTTACTACAACAGTGAAAGGTCTTGGAGGTGTAAAGATCAAGGAAAGTGGCATCCGGGCTACCTGACCCATCACCTTGGGTGTGTTGTGGGAGTGCAGAGCAGGGGCAGGAGCAGCCCACTGCCACTGGACAAACCGAGCAGGTAAACAGCAGCAATCATGTTTTCCAGACACCACCAGGCATCATTGTGTCACAAAATTCACTTCATAATACTCAGTGCTCGGAGGTCACCCTTCTTCACCCTTGATATCCCATGCTTAGTTCATGCATAGCTTCTTTCAGTGTTCTCACCCCAACCAAGATTCACATTTCTCTACCTAGGAAATCACTGCTGCAGACACTCGTTTCACCCTCATCATCAATTCACCTTCGAGCTTACCTGTCTTCATTGGCGGTCCATCAGTCATTCCACAGACTTCTTTTGCCCAGTGACTTCCAATTAGCTATACCGCCTCTGCACAGCAACTATCGCGTGGAGACTTTCCATTCTTGGAAGAGCACCTCCGAAGATGGAGATCGACTGCACCAACTTCTGGCGAAAGCTACCTTCCATCCTCAAGGCTATCAGCGAGGCTAAATATGTCTCCGTGGATCTTGAGATGAGCGGGATCTCGGCCAAGCCTTTTCTCTCGAAGCCAACTCCATCTATACCGACTCTGCAAGAGATTTACGATGGCGCGAGGGTGGCAGCCGAAATGTACACCATCCTGCAGTTCGGCCTCACTTGCATCAACTGGGAACCTGAGAAGAAATCCTATGTGACCAAGACATTTAACCTTCCACTCCATCCGGGTGTTGTCGGAGACAGTGTTGCCTCCAAACATCTTGCTAGTGTACTAGACAGACGATTCAGACTATCAACCTCAAGCCTTGGTTTCCTCGAGGGCCATGGGTTCAGCATCCTTGACGTTTTCAGCAAGGGAGTGCCCTACCTATCTGACTCAGAAGCTGGACTTCAAAGCATTGATGACTTCATCGAGGGTAAAAGGCAAGCTAACGACCGTATTGATGTTGATCGACTTTCTTCAGAGTCAAGGGAATTCTATCGCTGTGTTCAGGAACAAGTCTACGGGCGGAGACATTTTATGGAGCTTTCTGACGTGGCTCCGAGCGAGGCTATAGAGGTCTACGGCCTACACAAAGGCCGACTGAACAGCCTGCAGAAGCGTCTCATTCACCAAATTGTCGAGGATCAGCTCGAGAATTGTCGAGCGTACCCCCGAAACGGAGGCACGTACATGGAGATTTCAAAACTTGATGGTCCAGGAGAAGGACCTCATCATATAGATGTCAATCACAAGTATCGCAAGCAGGCCGTAGCGAAGCAGACCGGAGCCCGTCTCCTGTGGGACGCAATCTGCGGGAAGCCGTTCGCCGACAAAATCGATTCTGCTCTCATCTTCCGCGAGAACTCAGTCGAAGCCATGCAGCTAGACATAACCCTAAAGAAATATGAACGCCAATTACGAAACCAGCAGCCGATTTTTGTCGGGCACAACCTTTTCTGGGATCTTTGTTTCCTGCACAGCATGTTCGTTGGCCCTCTTCCAGAGTCAGTTGATGCTTTCAGGACTATCACAGGGGAGGAACTCCCCCGGATCGTGGACACGAAGTACTTATTTACAAGGGGAACGGATGAGATGTCGCCGGACCTGTGCCTGAGCGAGTGCTTCGACGCCGTAAAACGCCGGGATCTCCCAATGGTGGTCTCTGAGACTTTTCACAGCCAGCTCAACCCTTGCCCTCACCAGGCCGGATATGACAGCAAGTTACCACATATCCACCCAACCACCCTCGCCTATATAATACTGACTTGAGTTGAGAACAGGCTACATGACAGCAGTCGTCTTTCTCAAAAGGTCCTACCATCTATCCCAGAATAGAAAAGGCTTCTGTTTCCTGCCGTCAGAAGACTTGGGCGAGAAAGCTTTGACTTCTCGCACTGCGTCGATCTCGCTTTCGTCGACCCCTAGCACCCATCGTCGCCTGTCTCTCTCCCTTCTGAGAGAACTCGAAGCAAAGGAAGCTGCGGGGCTGCCGCCGGTGCCGCCACTACCACCGATGCCTGAACTGCCACCGGTGCCATATTATAATAATTATCAACCACCGATAGTGGTATCAGGAGCGCGACAGGGAGGGAAGGCCGTGCTCAGCTCGACCAGCAAAGGCAACCTGCCGGAATCAAAAGCGTTCGTGGCACAAGGAGCCCCACTGCCACCGGTGCCATATTATAATAATAGTCAATTACCGATAGTGGTATGTGAAGCGCGACAGGTAGGGACGGCCGTGCTCAGCTCGGCCAGCAAGGGCAACCTGCTGGAAGAGCGGGACGAGGACGTCGCAGCACTGGCCAAGTTTGAGACCCTGCAGCCCGAGGCCTCCTCGGCGACGAAGGCACCACCCACCCCAGCGCAGACGCCTGAACCAAAGCCAGAGAGCCACTCCAGGGTGCCGGGTTCGTTGCCAGAGTGGGACGAAAAACTCTGGCACTATTACGGCAACAGGAGTCGTGTCGGAGTTTTCGGGAGGATGTTTTACACCGGAAATTGACTGGGGAGCGAACTCCTTTGGTTTGTGGAGAATCCAGGAGCAAAAGGTCGTCTTGTCTCGTAATATGCGTGCCGCGATAACCAGAGACCAACCCTTTCCGGTTCAAAGATGGCACTTGTGAGCTTGAGATGAGGCTTGATTCAGAATTGGAAAATGCCATGGCTGGGATTTGTTCGGGGATTGAGCGCGTGTGACTGGGCAATAGTTGGAGCTCTGTATTGGCTTGTTTGTACTCTTGGGGCGAGTCTCAGGGCAGTCGGCAGGACAGCGACATTCGGTCTGTATTCTTTTTTTTCTTCGTCGGGTTCTGCATTCAAGGATTACTGCATTAGCGAATGTTTATCAGCGATGTTGGTAGGGCTGGACATAGATTCTCTTAAGAGTAGTAACTCAATAATTAATTGTAGTCAATTCAACCGTTCCTCAAACACCAAATGGTGTGGCAGTGGCTCGAGTGGCGAAAGGCGAGCCACAAAGTACATGAGTACTCCTCTCGGCTTACTCAAGACCTTTGCGACTGGCTCCCAGATGTGGAACACACAGCAGAGGATATCAAAGCCGTGTTGGCCAAAGTAGATTTTGGGAGCTTTGTGTGATTCGCGTCCTTGCTCTGTTTTGCAAAAGCGTCTTGAGGCACGTACGTTCAAGCGACGGCTACCAAAAATGCTGCCAGTTGCACATTTGGTTGGTATTGATGGGTTTTTGTACATACATACACCTACACCCTCTCCCATACTTACATCCCAGACCACTTTCCAGGACACGCCGCGTATGCAAAGGCTACCGCGCCGGCATGGAGTTCATAACGCTCCGCATGGTCTGCTGGTTGATGGCCTTTGCCAGCTCGTCCTTGGTCAGCCACTTGAAGTCGGTGACGCCCCACTTGTTGTCGGCCAGGTCGACCTGGCCGGCCATGATGCGCGCCCGCAGGTAGAAGATGTCGCGCCCGTACGCCTTGATCCGCCGCTCTGTGCCGTTCTCGCCGCCCGTGTACACGGGCTCCCTGTGCTCGTGCGCCACCGGCACGCGTCCCACCATCCACGTGTTCATGTTGACGCCCGCGCAGCCGGTCAGCGCGCGCGCGGCGGTCTGTAATGGAGTTGCAAGTTAGTAAGACATCTACCCCTGCTGCGCAAAGAACAATGTTCCGGGGATCTACGTACCTCGTGCAGGCCCTCGTCCGGCCACACGTCATCCTGCGGGAAGCGCCACAGGCCATCCTTCCTCACGATCAGGTACAGGGTGCGGTCGAGGGCGCGGTCGAGCCTCCTGACGTCGCCGGCGCGGTCTGCCTCGGTGCGGCGCGGGTTCGGCCTCTCGATGCGCACGCGGTCGTCAAAGCTCAGGCGCTCGCCGTCCTCGGAGACCCGGCTCTCGGCCTCGGTGTAGAGCGCCTCGCGCAGGGCGCCGGCGTCGGCGAGGGCCTCGCCCTGGCCGCCGAGCAGCAGCTCGTCGTCCCAGGCCCACTTGCCGGAGCGCGTGACGCGGCCGATGCCGCGCTCCATGGTGTGGCCGCGCTCGGCCCACTTGATGGCGAAGTCGATGGTCGCCGGCTGGTCCTTCTTGAAGTAGAAGCGGCGCGAGAAGGGCGTCGCCAGCCGCTCGTTCAGCCGCTTCTGGTACAGGTAGAAGGCCTGCTCGAAGGGCGTCTGCTCGCGCGTCAGCAGCGGCGGCCGCGAGAGGATCAGGCCCGCCCGCAGGCTGTGCAGCTTCTTCGGGTGGTTGGTCTTGAGCTCCGGCACGAGCTTCGGGTCGGTGGGCGGGGTGGTGACGTTCGTCTCGACGGGCATCGTGGTGGGTGAGGCCGAGTATGCCCTCCTTGATACTGGCTGGCTGGTCTGTCTGTGGGCGCATTGGGTACATATTTGAGGCGCTCCTGAAGGTGGGCGGACCTTCGTGTTAGCTATCGAAGTGACAGGACATGGAGGCACTGGCCGGTTGGGAGATTGTCAACTTACTCCTGAGGAGAGGCACAGCGGCCCTTGAGCCCCTACTTGACGCCGACATGATGTGTGTGTGTCTGGGATGGGTGCAGTGTGCGTGTGAGAAGCAACCCTCCGAATCCGACCCGTGGAGCTCCTTTGCGGCGCCTCAGGAGCTTCCCAAGCGTGCGACGGGACCTGAACTTTTTCTCGACGTCGAAAAAAAGGTACGTACCTCGCCTGGTAGCATAGCCTCTTCTCTGATTGGGCGGTCGCACCAGGAAATAGTGGGTCACTTTTCTTCGCATGTCCCCTTCAAAAATCTCTGCCCTCGACCGTATTCTTCCCTTCTTCTCTCCCTCTTTTCCTCTCTTTAGGCACGAATCCTTATCCCAAGGCCTGTTCCCACTCCCAGGACGTCTTGTCATTTATACCGTGCCCAGAGTGAACCCCAGAACAACCCTTTTTTCGCTAGCGGCACCTACTGTTAAGAACCTCACTGGGCTCCGTTAGATAGATGGTTGTCACATTCCCAAAAGAGATCGCTTCTAGCCGACAGGGGCCGCGCACTGCAGAAACTGAGAGCCCGCCCCTGGCTGCTTACTACGAGGCAGCGACCCCGCGATCGTGAAATCTCTCGCACAGCGCGTGAATGAAGGAAACGAAAATCATCGATTCCAGCGCCCACCTCAATCGCAATTTCGATTCGAGATGGGCTCGTTTACTACCAATGCTGACTTTATGCTAAATCAGTTATAGCGCAGGTTTGAAAACTGCCCTCAACAAGCTAGAGGTGAAGCTGCGCAACACGTGAATGCCGAGAATGCGTCCAACGAACTGCATTGCGCGCAAGAGAGAGACATCATCTAGATGCATACATAACGGCCGGTCAGATCATGGGAACAGTGTCATTCCAATCAAGAAACTACCTATCTACCAAAACGCGATGCCCCATTTATATGCGAGCTCTCGAGACGCGATAAGCGTGCATCTCCTTCCATGACCTCGCAGGGCAGTCGATTTGCTAAGAAAAATAAATCCTTTCAAAAAAATATGTTCCCCGACTGCCACAGAAAACCTGTGGCCCCGTCAAAAGCCGATCAACAGGAACGCCGCATGCCGTCAAAGTGTCCAGGGTATCTTTCCAGAGATCGCTCGAGTCCGTGAAACGCCGTACCGTCCATTCTGCCCTCGCCGAGGCACCGTCATGCTTTCAAGTCGTAATCGTCAGTCAGGTCTTGAGTTCAGCCACCGCGCGAGCCACCTCTTTGGTTGCTATCTTCTCCCAGGCCCGTCTGGCTTCGTCATCAACCGCCGTTGGGTCCGACACCTCTTCGTAAATCTTGTGGGACACCTTGCGATTGATGGTGGCGTACTGGTCCGACGAGAGTGTGCGCTTGGAGCGGTCCACCGGCCAGTGTGGCTTGAGTGCATTGCGCACCACCCGGCTGATGCTTTCTTTGATCTCCAACGGCAATGGCTGCCGTGTTGGCGATGTGTCCTCTGCGCGGGGCAATCGGATCTCGTGTTGCCGTCGGGGTCGAGGCTGTCTCAGCTCCGGTGATCCATTCCGATGCCCATTAATTGGACGACTTTCCGAGTCGCTGCTCTCTCCATTCGATCTCGTTGGCGAGTAGTTCGCTGGCGGGTACAGTGGCTCGATATGCGAGCTCAGGGACAAGACCGGTGACCGTGAGGCCGACCTGAAAGCTCCATTGAGAGGGGGCTGCGGTGGGGGCGTGAGAGATAGTGCCCGAGGACTATTGCGAGCGGATGCCGATGGTG
This sequence comes from Diaporthe amygdali, assembly GCF_026229845.1. Lineage (NCBI taxonomy): Eukaryota > Fungi > Ascomycota > Sordariomycetes > Diaporthales > Diaporthaceae > Diaporthe > Diaporthe amygdali. Next base: position 145,343 of record NW_026517065.1, on the reverse strand, counting down.
AGCTGACTGGTGATGATGGGTCGACTGACTGCGGAACTCCAAACAGGCCACGGATTGTGTCATCGTCGTTTGGGACGGTCATCTCGACCTCCCTCAAGAGCGAAGAAAGGAAGGTTGGCTGCCCCTCTGTCGCAGGTGGGGAGCGGGCTTCCAATGGACCCCCGTTCACCTCTCGCTGATTATTGTTATTGGTGTTGTTGTTTATGCTGGAAGATGCAGAACCTGCCCTTGACGGCCCAGCCTCAGCTTGTAAGGGATTCCGCCTGGTTCGTGGGCGTTTGAGCCGTCGTTCGGGTTCTGGGGCAGGCTCTTGTGGAGATGCTGTGGTGGATCTGGACTTCCTTTTCCGGCCGTTTGGAGTGGCATCTCGGGCTTTCTCCATGGCACTCCAAGCTAATCGTTCCTCGCGGGTCTCCTCGCGCGGAGGTAATGGCTCGGGCTGAGGTGCGACCTGTTGGTCCACCACATCCTGGATATTACGAGCAAAGACGTCTCGAGCTCCGAGCCGGCTCGCTATGCTGAGTCGTTGCTGCCATCGCTGCCACTCACGTCTCTCCCTCTCCCGCATTTGTTGTGATCTTCGGTACTCGGCGAGATCATCGTCTGCCTCGTGGAAGTCGACATCGATACCAGAGTTGCCAAGGATGTGGCCCGAGACCTCACCCCATGCACCGAGCCAGCCGTCAGTACGACCTCTATTCCTCTCATTCCGCATGCTACCGCGTGTGCGGGGGAAGAATCCAGTGCGACGGCCTCTTCGGCCAGGAGCCCGGGCAAAGGCAGGAAGAGACTCCTCTATGGCCTGACCGAGCTGGTGTGCACACTCCATGCAGAACCAAGAGCCATCGGGGACGTCTTCCAGGCCGATGCAGTGTGTGTGATATGGTGTGTCACACCCATCACAGAGGAGGAGGACCTCTTCATTCTCTGCTGTGTTGCAGACGGGGCAAGGCGTGACTTGTTCTTCTTCCTCGGGGTTCTCGTCGAGCCAAGCGAGGGGATCGAATTCGGCAACCTGTTTCTTATCTTCGACTTCGTAGGTGTTCAGGAGGGTTCCTGTTCAAATCCAGAATATTAGATTTTGCAATCGGCTTTGGAAAAAACGCCAGGGCGGAGTTGTGCAGGGCGACTCACCTCCAATCTGATCGTATACTTGGACGGAATGAAAGGTCTGGCGGCAGATGGGGCAGCTGTTCGCCTTGACGGTCCACGCCTTGAGGCACGAGTCGTGCAGGATGTGGCCGCAGACCTGGATGATTGCAATGCTGTTATCGTTGTCATCGGCGTCATCTTTTTTGCTGTTCAGGTCTGTTGTTTCTGGTGTTTTGTCCTTGCTTTGCGCGGACAGAGTGAGGGTGGCTCCGGCTGCTGCAACGGGCAGGTCTGCCAGGGAGACGTCAGAGGTGCTCTTGGCTGGTGGTGGTGGTGCTGCACCACCACCACCCGCTCCTAGGCCGCCGCCATGATCGCCCTCCTCCACTTCCAGCTCCCGCTGCAATTGCGGAAGGGGGATTGCACTGTCCAGGTTTTCCAGACAGACGATGCACTGGTCTGCCATCACAGAGCTTTAACTTTGAATCAAAAACGAGATTCCGACAAAATGATGGGCTGAAGAAGGCATGAAAACCGTCTGTGGAAAAGGATGGGGGGGGATTTGATTCCTGAGAGGGGCGTCAGTCGTTAGGTGGTTGTCAGCTACCGGGCGGGCAATGGGCGTTGTTGCTGGTGCTGCAGGGCTTTTTGGGTTGACTTGATTCGAGGTTGGGGGTGGTGTCAGTGTCGCTGGGTGGCTTGTTAGTGGGATTGTTGGTTTCCAGGCTAACTTTCCAAGATTGGGGCGGGAAAAAAGAGAGGGAAAGAGACGGGGAGAAGGGCAGGATATGCGCAGTTGGAGAAAGGTTAGCCGCTACCTGGGGCGGGCGGATTTCGACTGGCAAACTTACCTAAGACTAAACAGCCTCGGGTCCCCCCTCTAGCGCCCAATGATGATGAGCATAGCCCACGGGATCTGGGAATGGGTACCCAAGACACGACCAAGGGTAGGTAGCTCTTTCTGTCGAGCTGAGCACACCACCTGATCAAATGGTAATCATTCACTCACTCACTTATTCACTTACTCACCCAAGTCCTCCGTCCCCTCTCCGTGTCCTTTTTGGAGAAAGGCCCCAAATCCCGGGTCCTGACCGAAGCTGGTGACCGATCTTGTCTATGTATGTCTGACCAGGGTAGTAGACTAGGTAGATACTGTAGTAGTCCGCACCGCAAGTGTCTTGTCTCACTCGCCCACACCGAGAGCGAGCGAGAAGGGGAGTTGTTGGGGGGGAGGGTTGAAGGGGGAGGTGCTCCAGACGGGAGTGAGAAGAGAGGACCTTGAAGGCACTTTTTGCCCATCAAAACATCAACAACGCAAAGAAATGACGAAAGACAATTTTTGGAAGATCCTGCCTGGCCGCGCCCCAAACAACTCCCAGTGGGGACGCTTCTGCCAGAATGATTTGATTTGCAACAATGGAGAAACTCGGCCTCGCTCGAGTAAATCACACACGTCCCCAGAAAGGCTAATAATATACCCGCCCCCCAGGGCGGACATCTCACAGCTGTGATAGCTTAATTTCGTGCTGAGCCAGAAGGCGGCTCTCTCGCTTCCATATTAGAGGGCCTGCTTCAGTTTGGATGATTCTCAGTGATTCGCCTATTGGCTACTGCGTACCCCGAGTACGTATTGCGGTGACTATTGTATCAACAGAACCCTTGAATCCTTCAGTGCGGGCGTGAAAGAAGGTGTTGGTCAACACGGATGTTCGGTCGTCACACGCCGCACTCTACTACAACACCCCCAGCATGCTTGGCTATCGTCAAGCCAACTCTTGTCCACTACACAACATTCTTGTCCACAGTGCAGCTCCCCGCCATTTCACGCCCAGGAGACTGAGCAAATCAATAATTCACACCAGTAAGAGTCCGAGTCACGAGAATACTCTCAGACACGGCCGCGCAACACGCGGTACGTCCGTCGTGGGGCCGGGATGACGCACCCTGGCTATCCAGCAAGGCAGATCGAAAATAGATGGTTGCCCACTCCCCATGACCAGCACCCGGCCGGTCACAATTAGACAAAGGAGAGGGAGGGGATGACGTGCATTCCTCAAAAGGTGGAAAAAAGGCAACACTGCGCTCCGAGTCCCAGGCACCGACCGATGGCTTGTGAAAAAGTCTGGTTACGATTGCAGGATCGTGGTTGCATTGTCCAGGCTGACAGGCAGAGCGAGGCGCCGCGGGCTACGGTCCGCCTAGACGAGGCGGGAGTGGGAGAGAAAAAAGACACGATTATCTGAACAACTCCGTGTGCTTCATTTGGCTAGGCAGATCATCTTTTCGGAACACATCTTTGTGCAGCCCACTGCCTGGCCACTCATCAAGTTGACCCGTCCATCCAGTTGACCCGTGACGCGCACCCGACGAAAGTCGGTTGCGTCCCCGCCCCCATCACACGTCCGAGTTCCCGAGTTCGGTAGACCGAGTGTTGTTGTTCATGATGGAATCAATTTTCATTATTTGATCCCTCGCCTCGTTCCAAATTCCGTCGAGGCCATCCTCACAACCGTGGTCGATGCTCGTATAACCTTTGCTGAGAGAAGACCTTTTGTTCCCTAACACCCGGAAATGTGATGAAAAGCAAAGCCATGAAACACCTTCCACCCTGTCCTTCGTCGTCTTGCGAAACCTCTTACACCTCAGCGATCTCGCGCAGACGTCGGAGCGTTGATCGCATGGCGGCGGCAGCGGGTGTGGCGACAGTGTAAGCACCTCCGCTGTTGTCCATTGTCAGCCCATCTTCATCGACGTATGTCGTTCCAACATATGCCTGCAGCAGTGACGTGGGTTTGACATGGGGCGAAGGGGTTGCCACTTACGCAACGGTGCGCTTGCAAGACTTGCAGTCCCAGATACCGACAGAGTGACGCTTGACGCTTGTCTTTCCGCAGAAGGTGCACACGTACTTGGCGTGCTGGGTGATTTCCATCTTCTTGACGGACTTTCGGAGGGAAGCACCGTATCTTTAAATACTGCTGTCAGCTGATTGTTGCCGTTATGTCAAAGACACAACCCGTCGTGGTGCCGTGTGACCGCAGCATAGCCCCTCGATCCATGTCTCCCCCTCATGTGTCCGTTATGCAAGGTGGGAATCCATGGATCTGAGGGGCATTCTGCTGTGCCGTCTGGATCTCCCAGCTGGATGCGACGGGCGACGGGCGGGAGTGGTAGCATCTATGAGAGGAAGTTTGAGCTGTTCGTACCTTGTACCGTACTTGCCGGTAACTGCGAGTTATTTGTCAGCCCTTCATCCCATAAATGTGCAATGATATTCGGCGAGGCATTCGTATGAGCGATGGTCGAACGTCGTAGCAATGCATGTAGCAATGTAGCGGTAGCAGGACAACGATGATTTCCCATTCCTTAGACTCGCGATGTTGGCCCCCCGCACGTCATCATCCCTCGTGATTCCAGGCCCCAATTGTCGATAATTCTGATACGTCGATAGTATTGTAATAATTTTCGACGGTCCGCTATGTGCTGTGTGCTGTGTGCTTGATGCTCGACCATCGCTCGTTTGGGCTGTGGGAAGAAATCGTGGGAATTTCGCAAACGTACCTCCGACCTTCTTGGTTCGCTGCGATCACATTAACGTTAGCTGGGTGAGGCCGATACACATTAATATAATTCAAGGCGCTTACCTTGGCCATTTTGTCTGGATTTGAAGTCGACTTTACGTGGTGCGAGAAGTGGCTTGCGAAGTCGAAGTCGTAGGTCTCCTTTGGCTGGTGTCGCTGAATTTCCTAGGGAGGTGCAAGTCGATTCTGTGGGCAGCTTAGGAAAATTTACGAATGCCTGAGGCAGGAACAGCAGGGGGATTCGCGCTAGTGGGGTTCTCTCTGGTCCCCGGCTGGTCCCAGCTGGCCGCCACTTGGCAGATCGTTTCTGGGGATTCCGACTTGGCTCAGATAAGCTTTCACCGTGAGCTGATGCGACTCGAACATCACCTTCTTCGATAATCCAAGGCACTCGACCATCTCTCCATTTTTATAAATGCTGCTTACATGGATTCCATTTGTCTGCTTCAAGATGCAATGGCTCACGCACGCGGCCCGGCGAGGTGCAGGTATCAGACCACATGGAGGGATGGACTGGGAGACTTGACTGAGCCGAGGCTCTTGGCCCACTCCCTGTGCTCAGTCAAGGTTGCTTGACATCACTAGGCTAAGGGATCAGTGGTGTAACTCGATTGCAGCACAGGACAGGAGACATTGTAGATCGTATTCGCAAGACTCTGCTTCGCAGTACAAGTCCATGAGAGATCCCGCACTGCTCTCACCCCAGATACTCTGAAGCACAATCAATCGACTGATTCTATTCTGTATGTTCATTCAGTGACACTCTATTAGTCCATCCACACGTTGCGCCTCCTTGTCAGACCTCACGTACTCGACTTGAGATATCCCTGTTACCACACCACAGGTTCTCAAGATGGGATTCAAACAGCATGGGCGGACGTATGACCTGGTAGTTTTTGGGGCAACCGGTGCGTTAACCATAATTATCCTCATCATCCCAAGACCTGAGGGACTGACAGGCTCAAACAGGTTATACTGGAAAATACACTGCAGAACATATCACCACGCACCTGCCCACCGATCTTAAATGGGCCATTGCTGGTCGTTCCCGGGAGAAGTTGCAAAAGCTCGCTGACGAGCTCAAGCCCTTGAACCCGGATCGACGACAACCTGGTTGGTGCATTTCATAATATCCATAGACCTTCCATGTGTCCCTGCGTCATCGTGGCTGCTACCTTTCCTCCCGGCTGACTTTGTCTGTAGAGCTTGAGATCTGCAGCTTGAACGGAGATGATCTGGGCGCGTTGGCCAAGAAGACGTTCATCTTGATCACAACTGTGGGACCTTATGGGCAGTATGGGGAGCATGTCAGTGAACCGAAGTAGCGACATCCCTGGCCACAGAGGGCGAGACTAACATGAGCCAGGCCTTCAAAGCATGCGCCGAGAATGGCACGCACTACTTCGACGTCACAGGGGAGGTTCCCTTCGTGGCACGCATGATCAAAAAGTACGAGAAGGTCGCAAAGCAGACAGGCAGCATGCTCTTCCCGGAGATCGGCTTCGAGTCCGCCCCGGCGGACTTGATTGTCTGGTCTCTTGCCAAGCACAACCGCACCGAACTTGCAGCCAAGACCCGTGAGGCGGTCATGTCCATCCACAGGATAAAGTAAGCAAAGCCGAGCAGCACCAGTCCCGTACGACGAAGTTTGGACTCACATACAACAGCGCGGCGCCCTCGGGCGGGACCCTAGCCTCCCTCCTCGGGTTTTTTGACACATTCAGCCTGAAGGAGATAACCGAAACCATGCGGCCATTTGCACTCTCCCCCGTGCCAAATCCCAACGCCGCCTCGCACAAGCCGTCTCTCAAGACGCGGCTGACGGGGCTCCGCACGGTGCCCAACCTGGGGAAAATGACGACCTGCCTCGCCGGGGACAGCGACAGGGCGATAATCGGCCGGACGTGGGGCCTGTTCGAGCAGATCGGCACGAAAGAGGCCGAGGCCTACGGGCCCAACTTCGCGTTCAGCGAGTACATGAGGACGCGCAACTGGCTGTCGGGCGTGCTCATGCACTGGGGCATCGCCGTCGTAAGCGTCCTACTAGTCGCACTACCACCACTACGATCGGTAGTGAGGAGGTTCGTCTATAAGCAGGGTGACGGCCCGGACAAGGAGCAGTCGAAGAAGCACGAGATCGAGATCCGCGGCGTTGCTGCGCCTGACACCGAAAGGCCGGTCGGGAAGCAGGCGTTCTGCCGGGCTACCTACTTCGGCAGCATGTACGCCTGTAAGTTTGCACTCATCTGAGATGTTCCTGATAACTATGGCTGACGAATTGCAAAGTGACCGGTACTCTCCTCGCTGAGGCCGCGCTGACCGTTCTGGAGGACGATATTGACCTTGGTGGAGGTGGAGTCTTCACGCCGGCCTGTCTTGGTCAGGGATTCGTGGACAGACTAGACGGTGCCGGATTCAAGATTCAAACCGAGTCGGTATTGACCTAGAGTGTCATTGAGACGAAGGACAAAGGACAAAAGAGAGGTAAAAGATTGACAACTGTCGGCGGCTTGCATGTTGTGATTATCGATCAAACGACAAATATAGTGCATTACATTCTCTATTGATATCCTGTAATACTTGACTCTACCATATTGTAGACTCAGCCAAAAGGGTCGCCAAGAATGGGTTGGTTCATGCCTAGGAGCCGGTGCCGGTGGATGGCCACTCGAACTGATCGACAGAAGATTCTCTCGATGCCAAGTAGGGGATACAATCAGCCGAGTCTATCCGTATAAGAGATTGTATGCACACCTGTATTCTTTTTTTATTTTTTTTTTAAAAAAAAAAAAAGAAGAAGACGGATTCAACCAGGCTAATTGACGTTTATCTTGCGCTCAATGCCTCGTTACTTTAGGCTTCTCACCTTGTGGTCTATGGAGTCTATTGTGACTTTTGTATTTCCCAGGGGCACTCTGCCTTCTCAAACCGTTACAAGTTTATACCGGACGCCCTCACCTCAGGAAATGCAAATATATATACGAACACGCCACTGCTTTGTGTGGTTTGAAGTGCAGGCAGCGAGCCTCAAGTTGCCCGTCAGTCTTTGGCGTCTCGCAGTGGTATTCAGACAACGTGGACTGAGACACGATCTTGGAGGCCACAAGTGACACATGCACGCTGTGAGACCATGTGTTGTCAATTCTCAGCAGTCTGGTGCAAGTCTGTGCTGCTGCGTTGTTCACCTCGACGCTTAACCGCTCTTGGAACTTGTTGACAGTTGAGATGATGATCTCAGTATGTGACCTATCCCAGGAGGCCCAGCATTGGCAACCGATACTTTTCAATTGCTAGTGCAGCTACTAAATGGTACGCCGCTGGAGTGGTCTCCACACAACGTGGAAGTAGATCCTCTCCTTGATTGCAGTCGTCAAAATCGATCTTGGAACGGTCCTCCAAGAAGGCGACTAAACGACCAGGCCGTTCTGCACCTTGGCATTCAGTTTAACGGGTAGTATTCAGAAGCACTCAGGGCATGGGCGCCGTTTTAGGCGTTCGTCAGACCTGCAGGCTGCAGGGATCAGCTTCTCCACACTTTGGCGCCCGTCAACTTCAATTGGGCTGCCGCGGCCGCTGCTGAATTTCGACCTTACTGAGCGGCCGTGGACGTCATTGCGCTACGCACAGCTTGAAGGCTCTCTCTCTCTTCCTCTTGTCGGGCCTCATCCTGGGGTCTCATCCTGAGCCTGGCCCTCCTTTCTCATGCCCTCGACGAACCCTCCAAGCCTCCAGCACACCATTGAGCAGTCTCGTGCTTGAGTTCCTTCAGAATGTCCGCAGTAACAACAGAGAGCTCGCCGCTCCTGCCCGTGGCAGAGAACAGGCCCAAGACAGTCCGAAGCGTGACCTTCAATCCCAACCCCGTCACCAGAACGATCGAGGCCGAAACCCAAGACTATGGATCACGCCCTCGAAGCTCGCCAGGTGATTCAACAACTACCGCCTCGGCCTCAGCCTCAGGCTCCTCGTCAGCGGCGGGAGCTGGTCCATCGGGGCCTGTGCTCAGCGCCCTCAACTCCAAGCTGCGAAGGAGGCACAGCGCAGGCGGTCCTGCAATGGTCATGCCCGGCGCAAAGATTGGTCCTCAGAGGTCAACAAAGAACGCACAGAAGCTCAAGCTCCTCCCAAATCCTGAGCCTGACGAGGACGGCCCCGACGAGGAGAGCGGCCGCGATGTCTACGCCCAGTACACACGGATCAAAGACCCTACCGCCCGACGGGACGCAGCGCGCCTGGGCAAGGCAGACAGGACCCGGCTTCCGAGGGTGACGGCCTACTGCACGGCGAACAAATACGACATGGACGGGCTCATGAGGTTCCTGAAAGGGTCGCGGGGCAAGGCGAAGGGTGCAAACCCAAAACTTATCGACGAGTGCATATATTCACCGTATAGTTACAGCAGCAAACAGGCCGAGGTGGGCCTCCAACAGCAGACGATACATTCAAACCCGGTACATCCATATGAGCGGAGGCACTCGACAGGAGAGTACGCGACGGCTGCGGCCTCAGAAGCAGGCTACCCTTTGACACAGGACCTGATCGACCTGAGGCAAGAGAGCCAAGACTACGAGTCACAACGGGACACTTTCGCTGCTGAAAGAGGAGACGAGAGTGCCATGATTGAAGCCGCGGACTTTGATATTGAAGTGCATACCTCAGAAGTATTCCTTTTCGAGTATGGCGTGACTGTAATATGGGGCATGACCCTGGCGCAAGAACAACGCTTTCTTAAGGAAATAGCGAAGTTCGAACTCGAAAAGCTGGCGCCGGACGATGTCGAGGTCGAGTACTTCAACTTTTACTACACAAGAGAGTACTCGGCGCGGATATACAACGACTTCATCGCACTGAGGGACAAGAACAACTACAAGGTCAAGCTGGCCATCGCGCACGCGCTGGCGCAGAGCACCAAGACATCGCTGTTCGAAGAACTTATGGACTCGACCATCGACGCTTGCAAGGACATCCCGACCGAGATCGCGCTGACGGGCAAGATCGCCCTGACCCGAAAGCAGATCCACATGCAGATCGGCGAGCTGTTCATCCTCAAGCTCAACATCCACCTGGGCGGCTCCATCCTCGACACTCCCGAGCTCTTCTGGGTCGAGCCCCAGCTCGAGCCCGTCTACCAGGCCGTGCGCAAGTACCTGGAGATGGACCAGCGCGTCAAGGTGCTGACCGACCGCATGGACGTCGTCGGCGATCTGCTGGCAGTGCTCAAGGACCAGTTGAGCCACGGTCATGGTGAGAAGTTGGAGTGGATCGGTAAGTGGTTTCCATGCCCTGATACATTTGCAACGCATTTGCGTCTATGTCACCCTCGTCACTAACATTTGGTCACTCTCAGTCATCGTGCTCATCGCAGCAGAAATCCTCGTAGCTGCAATAAACATTGTTGTAGATCTATATTGGGTCGATTAGACCACACGGCTGAAACCGCACACCAGGGTCAAATCATACAGGAGGAAGGCATCCACCCGCCCATTCATCCACCCAGGAGGGAAGTTGTCCAAAGGAGAGCAGCGTATCAAGGGGAAGCGGAACCAGATCATAGGATAGCATCCTGGATACGAAGCGATAGCAGGGACAAGGGAACGCATAGGGAGCTAGTCTCACAAGGAGACGTGACCGGGACGCTCTTGGGAGGAGACGAAAATTCAAGCTGTCACCGACCAAGCGAAGTCCATGCCGGTGGGGAGCAGCCATTGTATATTGCATCGGAGTCAAGCCAACATTTCAAAGCGCTTCTTTTTCATTAGCAGGGGTGTAATCAAATTCGGGGGAAAAGGCAAGGAAACGAAAAAGCCGCCAGCAATGGCTTGAAAAAAGCGCGGATCACAGGACGAAAAACGAGCAGGCAAAGGAAGCTCGTAGGAGCAGCAGCTGTAGGCAGGCAGACAGACAGGTGCCCGGTCGGTCTCATTCCAGACGCCTTTGGTTCCATCAATATAGATATGGGGAAGGCTTCACGGCTGCGAAATTCCTGCGAAATGTCTTTGCTGTGTTGATCGGAGACGAGACTAGCATGCTTGGGGTCGAGCCGTCGTGGTGATTAGGATCACTACGCGTGTGTCAGGTGGCCTAGCGATGCTCTTCAGTTGATATCGGGCCTCTCCTGTATATATCTCGTAGTATACGTACATGTGTTAATGATGGCAGACGTTCATCTCGTACTTCCCGCCGACCCCGTGGCATTCCACACACCGACGGCCGTTGATCACTAAGTGCAGGCTCAAGGCATGGACACAGCTCTGTCAAGGATCCTTCCCCACCCTGCTGAGGCGTACGACGCGACAGCGGTTTGACTGAATGTACGTCAAGAGCGAGGGTTGTGATTCAAGTTTCAAAAAAAAACATGTATTATTTGAAGGGGCCCAGGTCTTTACGACCATCCCCGCGGGCCACCTCATTCCTCCTAAACGGTTATCGCCCGGGGCCATGACGACCAGAAATATCATCCTATACCGTTCCTTCATAAGGCTATGATTCGCGTTGGCAAGACTTTGGAAAAAATGTGAACAATGACCCCGTCCTACCACCTCCACATGCTAGCCCACTCCTTCCTCCCCCGTCTCCAAGATGGGCCTTCATGATTGAGCCTTGAGACTAATGCTGCCCGCACATGGACTCTGCCTTTTTCCATGGATCTGCTCGAGCATGGTTGCGCAGCTGTTTACCGAGTGTATCGCGTCAAGATTCGTTGGCATACGTGACATTACATGCACAGTTGACTTGCGCCGCACTGTAGTATGCCCCTGGCAGGGGCTCTTCCTGGAGTGTGAGGTTCGAGTGCAGCAAGATCGACAGTGATAGACTAACTGCGTGTCGCTCGGTCAAGGTACCTGGGTGTGTTGAGCAGCGGGATGGCATATGTCGCAGCGCGTGTCCTCGCAGTGGCTGTCTGTGCCATCGCGATATAGCTCGAGATAATTATGGGCCTGCTGTGATCCCAGTCATTCAAATAGCCCAGTCGTCTAGTCCTCAGCCGCTGGTGTATCATCGGTCTGCATCTCAACGTCTTCATCTCGAGCAGGCGTCTCTTCAGCCTGGGACTCTGCTGGCTGTTTCGCTGTCTTTGCGTTGTCCTCCGCATCCGCGTCCGCCTCAGCTTCAGCTTCAGCCTCAGCTTCCGCTTCAGCCTCCGCTTCTGCTTCCGCTTCTGCTTCTGCTTCTGCCTCGGCCTCGGCCTCAGCCTCGGCTTCTGCCTTGCCCTTCGCATAGGCATCCTTCTCCTTCTCGTACTTGGAAACAGCCTTGGCCTCCTGAGATTTATACTCGTCGCGCTTGTCTTCGGGCAGCTCCTTCCATCCGCGGGCGAGCTCCTCGTCAACGTTGACATCCTCACCCTTGGAGGTCAGGGCCGAGCGCTGGTCGTTGCAGTACAGATCAAAGGCGCTGTTGGGCTTCTTAGGCGGCTTGCTCACGCCGTTAGCGCGCTGTGACGGGTCCTTCTGGCTGGCCTCGGCGTTCGTGTGGGAGTAGGCGTCAGAGCTCGGCGAGGGCGGCTGCATGCTCTGGTTGATAAAGGTAGGAGGAGGGCCATTGGAGTCCAAGTTGGCAATGACTGAGGGCTTTCGGTGGCCCCGCTTGCTACGCAGAGGCTTCTCCTGGGGCTGTTGTTGCAGGTCTAGGTCAGCACCTGATGAACCAATTCCAACGCGCGCTGATGATGACGATGGGTTTTGTCGCCGGGGTCCAGAAGGGCGTATGGCTAGAGACGATGGCATGGGTGAGGGTGAAGGGCCGTCACGTACGGTTGGTGGTGGGCTCGGGCTGCCTTCGGAATCCTCGACGTTGGCGCTGGTTCGCTTGGCGATCTGCTCGAGGAGGAAGGCCCGCTCGATTCGGAGCTTCTCGACCTGGCGCTGCAGTCTGGTCAGGCGCAGTCGCGCGGCATCGTTGGCCTCCTCGACTTCCATGGTCCGTTGCTTCAGCTGCAGGCACTTGCGGCGGTAGGCCTCCTCCACGGAGGGAGGCAGCGGCGGCGGGACGGCTAGGGGATCAGCATTGTCAGCTCTACGACCCATCTTGGCTTTGTTGGAGACCATCACGTAGCACACAGGCTGAGGATGTTTGGCTGAGCGCACGCGGACCGCGGGGATGACAAGGCATGGGAGGAATTTGGGGCGATGGGGTCAGTCACCCATGGGGGGATGGATCGATGGGTGGATGGAGTCAGTTGCGCAGGGCGAAAGCTACCGGTACTGACAAGAATTGTGGAGAGCTTGAACTTACAGGATGCTGCTGGAGCCATTGCAAGAGGGCGAGGGCGAGGATGAGGACTCGAAGTAGGGAATGGCAGTCAATCTTGCTGGCGATGAAGGCGAGCTGGGACTGATGATCGCTTGATGATTGGAGAAGGTCAGGCAGCTCGAGGGAATAATTGAGGATGATGGGTGGTAGGAGAAACAAAATGTTGGAAGATGCGCCAGACAAGCAGCAAGCAGCGTGAACCTGGATCCTTCAATTCCAGTAGACTGCACACAAGGCTGGCCAAGTAGACCGCGATGCGCTCGGGCCACTCCTGGACTATCAGCTCCGTATCTAGACTAGACAGAGCATCTACAGCATTTTCCATGCAAGAGACGTGTTTGATTGGGCTCTCGAACGTCCGAATATTTCTGTTACCTCGCCTCGTAGGATAGCGGGTAGACTTGGAGTACTTGAGATGATACATGACTTGCTGTTGGATTTTAGATCTGGTTGTCCTATCGTATGTATGATCAATCGTTATGTGCAAGATTTTGGGGGACGTTCATCATTCGTCTGGCCGTTTTGAAGCTCAGCTACTGTAAGAAAACGGAAGAGGCCCAGTGTATGCAGCGTAGTGCAGCGCCTTGCGGCGAGGTGTAGCAAGCTCATCTCGCCCCACCATGGCCATCCCCGTCCCGCTGGCACCTTGCAGCCAGCCGAATTTTTGTTTGCTTGAGCTCCTGGACCCCTCCGCCTATTTGCTTGCACTCGAGTGCATTCTTGTCACGTCCATCCCGACACAGACTCCCAACGTGTTGTGTGTCTCTGGCCAGCCTGGAACCAACCCGTCAAGATGTCTTTGAATATCCCAAACGCGCCAAATGCAGGCCTCTTCAAGGGCGGCTACAACAAGTAAATCCAGCCCATACACCCTGCCCCTTTCCAAGTCTCGTCCCTGATATCCCAACGTGTTCAACCACATCGCATACTGACCGGGGCGGTCACACTGCAGCTACGACTCTGAAGATGGCGCCGTGCTCAGGAACATCGACGCCTGCCGCGCCATAGCTTCTACTGTCCAGACCTCTCTGGGTCCCTATGGGCGCAACAAGATCGTCATCAACCACCTGCAGAAGATGATCCTCACCTCCGACGCCGCCACCATCCTCCGCGAACTCGATGTTGTCCACCCCGCCGCGAAGCTGCTGGTCATGGCCAGTCAACAGCAGGATGCTGAGATGGGCGATGCCACCAACTTGGTCATCGTGCTGGCTGGCGAGCTGCTCCGGAAGGCTGAGGACCTACTCCGAATGGGCTTGAAGACCTCCGACATCGTCACCGGCTACGAGAAGGCCCAAAAGTTCGCCCTGGAGACCCTCGAGGAGCTCGAGGTCGACAAGGCTGCCGATATCACGTCGCAGGAGGAGCTGAGCAAGGCTATCCGTACCGTGGTGGCCAGCAAACAGAACGGCAACGAGGACTTCCTGTCGGATCTCGTCGCCGAGGCTGTTCTGGCCGTCCTCCCCAAGAACCCTGCCAACTTCAGCGTCGACAACGTCCGTGTAGTGAAGATCATGGGTGGTAGCTTGGAGCAGAGCCGTGTCGTCAAGGGCATGGTCTTCCCCAAGGAGCCCAACGGATCCGTGAAGAAGGCAACCAAGGCCAAGGTCGGCGTCTACTCGTGCGCCATCGATATCAGCCAGACTGAGACCAAGGGCACCGTCCTGCTGCACAACGCTAAGGAGATGCTCGACTTCACAAGAGGCGAGGAGGCCCAGCTTGAGGCAGCTATCAAGGAGCTCCACGATGTCGGCCTGCGTGTGATCATCGCAGGCTCAACAGTTGGAGAATTGGCCATGCACTACCTGAACCGCTATGGCATCTTGGTTATCAAGATTCTTAGCAAGTTCGATCTTCGAAGAATATGCAGAGTTGTCGGTGCTACGCCTTTGGCAAGACTGGGTGCACCCATGCCTGATGAGATGGGCTCTATTGATGTGGTGGAGACACTCGAGATTGGCGGCGATCGAGTTACAGTGTTCCGACAGGAAGACGAAGTCACCAGGACAGCAACCCTGGTGCTCAGGGGAGCTACCCAAAACCATCTCGACGACATCGAGCGAGCCGTGGATGACGGTGTCAATGTTGTCAAGGCCATCACCAAGGACGCCAGACTCGTGCCAGGAGCCGGCGCAGCAGAGATCCAGCTCGTTGAGAGGCTACAGGCATACGGTGAGAAGACACCGGGCCTGGCTCAGTACGCCATCAAGAAGTACGGTGAGGCTTTCGAGGTCGTACCAAGGAGCATTGCGGAGAGCGCGGGTCTCGATGCCACAGAGGTGTTGAGCAGGCTATACGCCGCGCACAGCCGCAAGGATGAGTGGACTACCGGTGTTGATATCGAGGTAAGCTTCCTCTACGAGTTGTCTCATCCTGTGCACTTTACTGACCAGTCACGACAGAACGAGGAGGACACTGGAATCCTGGACGCCCAAGATGCTGGTATCCTGGACCTCATGGTCACCAAGAGCTGGGCGATCAAGCTGGCAACAGAGGCCGCCAGGACCGTCCTGTCGGTGGACCAGATTATCGTGGCAAGGCAAGCCGGTGGCCCCAAGCCCCCAGGGCCCAATCCAGTAAGTATCTTACCAGCCCCTCAAGCATGACTATCAGCCCAGAGACTAACAAGCTGTGGCAGAACTGGGACGAGGACTAAGTGTAGAGCGCATGGGATTCGACGGCGACACCAACGACTGTATATCCACCATGGTATAGACCCGCGGAGGGAAAGGCAACGCGGGAATTGATATCCAACCGTGTTACTGAGGCATTCGTCGCGTCTTACGCGTCGGCAATGAAACCGAGTGTACGCATAGAAAATTAGACCCTCAAGACACGCTGCTTTTGCCAGTGACTGGATGAATTCCTTCGGCATCGATGCCGCCCTCGCTTGTGAACTGGCTGCACGGGTGGTGCAGTCTGCAGTAGATGTCCTAAAGTCTGATGCGATGGCTGCTGAGCAGTGGTCGCACCTTTCACCTCCCCGCCTTCTGTCCCACCTGTGGCATCCAATCCATCCATGCTGCCTCTCTTGCCCCTTCGTGTCCCATCATGAATTTGCCCATAATCACTGTGCTGGTAGGTGTCTGACTCACAAGCCGACGGATTAACGACACATCCAAATCTCGTCGAAAGGCCATCAATCACATGTCTTGCATGAAGACGACGTCAGGAGGCAACATCAGGATCCCACCGGAAGGATCGAGTGCAGGCAGAAAAGAAAGCCCGTACAGATAGGATATTTTAGGACTATTGGAATTCCTCCCTCTGCCAAGCAGGCAGCTCGCCACATTGCAAAAATCCTGCACATGTATGTAGGAGCGGGTGGATGTGTTACCACTGTAACCCATTTTCGGCCCCCAAAGGATTCGTATGTGTCGTGCAGCATATACGTGCATATGATCGCAATCTAATCTGTTTTGGAAGGAGTCGAGGCTAAGGAGCGAAGTGTATTTTCTTCCCAAGGCAGTATTGCTACACAACGGAGCGAATCCTCCTGCCTAGGGGTCCAGAGACAGCAAGCGAGAGACGGCGCGTAGTAGGCCAATCCGGAGTGAATATCCTGCCGTTGGTCTCGTCGACCCAGCCGCCCAACGACATGATCCCATCTCGAGGGCGCGCAGGTCTCGCCACAGATTAGTTAGCCCCAACGTCTGATCTTGAGGAGTGTCTTGCGACAAAGTGGCGGAGGCCTGAAAACAGACACCGAGGTCCCGTCGTGCCCGTTGCGGATCCTGCTGCTCCCGAGTCCCAACCCACCATATCGCGAAGAAGGATCCCATCATCGATTTTGGCGTCCTGCCACGGCGATGCCTGATGTTCCTGGCGCAGAAGCAAGTCAGGAACCATGGCTGCGGCGGCTGCGAACTTTCCGCGTATGGGAAAACCCGCACCAACCCCTGGCGGCCGCCGCACCTCGACAGCGAACGCTTGAAAGATAGGTCCCAGAGGGGCGGTGCGAGCTTCATGTATATCCATCCTCGTGAGATCTGTCCCGCCGCACAGACAGAAACCGTTTGGCACACGGGAAGTCGTGCCGGCGGCCACCACGCTGCGAACGGCCGCCGGCGTGGCATAGTGGGACACTTGAACCATCTGCCACCTGTGTGGTTAGGCTACCGGCCCATTGGGCCCAGCACTTTGTTCGTTCTGTCAACTTTGACAGAGCCCCGGACCGTGACGCTACACCACGGCCCTTTTTCCTGGTGGGCTCAGTGCCGTAGAGCCGGGAAAGTAAACATCGGCAGTCGTCTCGGGAACGTAATTGTTCGCCACCAGGGAATTAATTGAAAGAAGAAAAAAAAAAGGGGGCAGAAGGGGAGGTGGAATTGAGACGACGGATGTCTCCTCATGGGTTTCCTCGGTTGATTGACCGTGATGGCCTTGCGTGTTTTGAAACACAGGATGGAGCGGCCTTGTTATGGGTGTCTTCGGCAGATGTGTGTGATGAGGCTGTTGTGCAACTTGCCATTTGTCATCGGTGGAATGCGAGATTGACGGGATTCACCACGACTCCGAACCATGTTTTGGTCTGTTCCCTGGGGTCCACAATGAATGATACCAGTTCGAGGCAACTTGGAGGGGGTAGATCGTGTAGGAAATGTGCTCAAAACAAACTGAGCCGTCCTGATACTGTATCGTCCGCAAAACAAGCTTACAGTGTAAGTGCTTCTAACAATTGCCTGGTAGTTGCACAGCTGGGAAGGACATCAAAGTCAAAGTCAACGTCATCCAAATCAACACCCCTGGCTCGCTTCGAGTGACCAGCTTCACTGCCCTGGATGAGGGTTTGAATAGGCCAGTCAGCACTTGCTCGACCACATCTTCCTCACAAAAGGCACACCTCCGCTCAGGAAGACTTGCGCAGCCCGCAGCTGGACGACCAAGCTCGACGTCACAGCAGAAGCCCCGAATCATCACTCAATTCGTGCAAAGAGACGCAGCAGCCGCGCGTCTCCCGCCCTACGCTGACGACCTTCGTTTATGCGGTATAGGTCTGACACGCATGTGTAGCAAGTGACAGACCAGCCTGGGAAACAGCCACCCAGGTCATTAGGATGCGTTGTAAGCCGCCGTTGAGATCATGGGCACGTAGCCAGCCACTCGCCTGCGAGAATGGCTCAGCCTTCCCCTCGCCGCTGACGCTGCTCAGCCTGATCGATACCCGTCTCCTCTCGCCCAACCCCCCCGGCAAACTGTCAAGGTAGCAATATGTGAAAGGGCCAGTGAAAAGGTTAAAGCGTCGCACCCAGGCGGACGTCACAGCAGGCCGGCAGGGCGACATGTCCCCGTGGACACCTCGCTGAACCAGCTGAACGCACCCTGCAGCCAAGCTGGGTTGGGTGAGCTCGACTAGGCGATTATCTGACCGGCAGAACCGGCCAGGGCGGTAGCATCGGCGTTGCTAGGAAGGCGTCACGGTTGGAGTCACAGTCGCAGTCATTGTGAAGGGTCTTCGGAGGTGGTGGCGGTGGTGTTGGTGGTCAGCACCCTCCAGGGACGCCCAATACATCACCTCCACACCCAATCAACCGTGCCCAGGACCGCCCCCTCCGCGGAACGAACGGGAAGGCCTCAAAACTATCATCCCATACACGAGGTTGGGCAACGGCAAGTAGAGTTTGGTCGTAAATGAAGGGTCCCCTCTTTGGATAAAAATTTAGCAAGAACTGCCTGCCTGCCAGCCCAGCCCCAAGGAGACTTGCCTCCCAACCACTGACAACGCAGAGCACTAGGTACCCTTCCCAGATAGGTAGGTAGGTAGATAGTACCTCCAAACACGGGCCTTTTCCCTCTGCCCTTGCGGATTAGGCGGTTGCGGCTCTTCCAAAAGGAAAAAAACGGGCGGGCCCCCAATTGCGACCCGCGGGATCTTCGACGCCATGGCCAATCTTGCTCCCCACTCGCGAGAGAGAGAGAGAGAGGCAGGGAGAGACAGGGCCGGGTTGCAACGTCCGGGAGGCCGCTTGTCAAGATTTGTGGGCCAGCACCTCAGTTACCAACACAGCAGGCGTTCAGCCGCAGTAGCAGGTGTAGTGGTGTTCATCATCATCCCAAGTTTGAGTGCGCGCTGATCGCTGCCTCCAAGGCAAATTATATTGGGCAAGATGTGTACCCGGTTTAGGGTGGCGCGGTGGTGGTGACGATGATGATGATAATAATAATGCCGCCCTTTGGTCTGGACTGTCCATCCTTCCTTGGCCTGGGAGGGGCGGCCTCATCCTGGCGTTCGTCGATTCAGGGGACTATGCCGTGCAGGAGGCTATCTGGGAGATGCGATGAATCCTGCTCGGTGGCCCTGCGGACGGCAGCGCCTGGACCTGATGTGGCCGGTGCGGTTCACTCGGTGTCCCCACGCGCATGATGAGGGAGAGTGCGCATTCTGCTTGACATGCTGTGGATGATGTGATTGTGCTTGGTCTGCCTGCGTGCCACGGCCTGTATCTTCGCATGGCGCCGGTGGTGGGGAGCTTGGCCTGAACGGAAATAGAAGTCCGGCCTTCACCGGGCGGATGGTTGTTCGGGGTTTACTCAATTTACTTACTCGCGAAGACGCTTCTGGATTTGTTTATTTTATTTTTGACCGCAATAGGATGTCGGTATATTGGCATTCGGGCTTATTCTCCGGCTTCCTTGTCCAAATATTTTCCATTGAGAGGTCGATACGAACACATCAGTGGAGGGTGCCAAGTGCGTGCCGCGATGCAACACCCTGCCGACTTTTGGTTGCAATTCGCATTATTTGCCGTGGTCCCCGTATGTAGCCGTTCATGAGATACCGTCAAACGCAGATCCCTCTGCGTCAATCATCACGGTTCAACCTGCCAAAGCTGCTTGAGGATATCGTCACATGCATGTCGCTGCCAAACTTTAAAATCAACTGGCCAACCTTTGATCCCTGGGTGGTCAGAGCCATCAAGTATCCATCTCACGCTCGGGCGCATCGTCAGGGTCTACGTGCATGGGGGTCGTGGCCCACGTGAAATGATGGATCAGTGGACTCGACTCATTCGGGTGGACGTACGAGCAGTCTTGGTAAGTTCTCCGCCAAATGTCGAAGCAGATCCGCTGCGAATCTCTGCTCAGCCCACCGGTACCGTCTAGAAACGAGATTGGCCCCGAGGTGGACGATCTCGTAAAGGAAGCCTACTACGATGCCCCGTCGCCAATTCGGGAAGTTTTCTTCGGTTTCCCAATCCAGCAAGATGACGAAGCGAGCGAGGCTGCACCTGCGGTTGGCCGGTCTGTGGGCTTGAGACATAATGCTCCGGATGGATGGATGAGAGTCCAAGGAGTCCAAGGAATCCAATAGTTGCGATCCAATAAGGACCCGCACGGAGCTCGATGAACGGTTGTATGCAGATGTTTCATCATGTGCGGAGCCGTGCTATTGCTGCTATAGCTGTCATTGCTTTTCCCTCCTATACTACTAGTCACACCGTCATTTACTCAGGAGGTATTTGGTGGAAGGATCTTATTCGAGCAGGTGAGATGAGAATAAAAGTGCACATGTGTGAAAGGTTGACTTGTAACATTGTAATTTCACGGTTAAAGTTCGATGTGTGCCGAAGTCGGTTCAAGATGGCGACCGCAACCACACCACATCAAGATCTCAAATACCCACATCGAGTCAAAGTGGGCGCATGTCCAATAACTTAAACGTTATGGTATCAAGGTATCCGCGCATGGCCGGACAGGGTCCAAGCGGATAGAGGGCATGGCCCGGCAAAGCGTGAGTGCCAGTTGGGCAGGACAGCGGTTGAGCTCATCGTGCATCCGCCGTCTGTGCACTGGTGAAGATTCCATTTGGATTCGTAGCCGGAGCTGGGTGACCCCTTGATTGATCCCAAGAACGAGAGCACCTCGCCCGGCACCGTTGGGCCGCTGGGCCACAAACGATATGTCAAGCAGTCGCTCAAGGCTTGGAAGCCGGTTGGCCCGGAGGCTGGTGTTGTATCACCTGGAGTACGGCTTCGACTTGCCGGTAGCCAGAGGGCATCATCCAGCAGAGGATAACCCCCGAAAGGGTTCTATCTCCTGCCACGTGCTCGATGGCGACACGCATGACCCAGACCAAGGGAACACCCAAGCATCCCAAGCAAAGCTTCCAAGGAGGGCGGGACGCGGCCACGTACCGGGAGTTAGTGTGAACCTTCTTCTATGAAGCTCGCGGACTGGTCATTGGCCAGCCACTGGCTAGTGGCGCATTCCGGGCTGCATTTCGCGGCGAGGCTGCGACTGGCCTCTGACGGGCTTCAATTAATCTCTCCGATTCTGCCCAGTCCCGAGTCTCGTCCTGACGATTGTGAGATGAGATCGGCAGTATCGCGCGTAACTAGAGCCTTGCTGGTTAGGAGTGCGGTGCTAAAGAGATATTAGCCGCGTTCTAAATCAGGCCTCGTAGGCTTCCCCTTTCCCGTCGTCTCAACCGTGACGATCATCCAGCCTTCTGCCCAGCTTGGTAGACTGGTTAATCCTCGATGGCAGGTGGCATGTGTCTGCCAGCTCGCCTAGCTTTGCTTTCGCATGACCTTCAATGCCAGTGGAGCACGTCTGATAGAGCAAGAGCCGTTTCTGACTATGACTACAGCACTGGCGAGACTGTTTCGTAGTTGGATGCGGTATTACTCGAGAACATCGAACCCTGACTCCGAACAGGTTGGCCGAAGGCGACCCAGGCCGGGCCAAATGGTCGATTCGGGTAGGCAAATCCTGCTCTGTGCAACGCTGGGCGGGACTTGTGCAGGACATGCAGGAGGAGCATCCAACCACCGTTTGATAGCGAACTTCGTCTGGAGACAATCCGAATCCTGCCAGGAACGCGAGGGGTTTTTCCGGTGAGCGGCAAGAAGGGCTGCTGGTGATTAGTACAGGCCTCGAGTCCGCAGAGGCATTCTAGCGGTGCCGTTCTCAACGTGCCGACGGTCGAGATGGGGCGGGAGCTGCAGGTGACAGGCATAGTCTGTTGGAGGATGCGACTCGACTCGGCTTTTCCCTTCCCAAGCTGCATCTAGTGAGCCTTGGACCAAGGACATGGACCATTGACCATTTGATCCATGCAGCAGAGACACACAGAAAGAGACGTGAGCCTGCAGGTGCAGGTGCAGGTGCAGGTGCAGGTGCAGGGGTAGTTATGCAAAAGGTCGGGTCAATGGACTTTGTGCGTGTGCCCCGGGCAAGAAGTGACTTTGAAGGAGCCACGTTCTGACAGGCAGCGGCAGAGCTCTAAATCGGAGGAGTCCGAGCCGCGCAGGAACGCAGTCATTCCTGCATTGGCGCGCGGCAGCCTTTTGTCAGTTCAATCCGTGACCTGGCCACCGCTGGCGAAGAGCATCGCCTAGTGCTCTTGCAAGGCTTCCGGCGTATGCTGGTGGAAGTTGACAGGACAGACAAAGAGGCACATTAGTCTCAACGTTGGTGCGTGCTGGTTGAATATCCTATCCTTCCTTGTCCTGGGCGCGGTAGTGTGGTAGCGTGTGCGTGCACTGATGCTGGCCACTATTTGACGAACCCACTTGGATGGTAGCTCTATGATACGACGGTACCGCACTGCCCGGTTTAGTGAGTGCGTGAGTGAGTGAGTGGTTCATGACATTTCTTTGCCATTTCCATTTTCAACCGCCATCTCCGTTGGTTGCTCGGCTGCTCGGCTGTAAAGAGAATTGTTCTCTCACACAGTCGGCCGAAGTCACGCACGGCCAAGTGCCTCGTGCGGGCTGATCGCCGTCAACGTGCCTATAGCACGGTACACGTATACAAGGAGTGAATAGTTACCCAATCTGTCGGGTTGACAGGCTGCATGCCTACTCGGTACAAGCGTCGAGCGTCGGAGGTAGTGGGAGGGAATGCTTTTCTCCTGACCTAGTCTGAAAGGGAAGGTCTTGGAGCTCGAATTCTCCACGATCTCGGGACTAGGGAGCAACAATGTCTTAGATCGCGACGAACCCCGGGAACATGCAAAACAGCCTGTTGACTAGTTTGCTTTTGTCGACGGCAGCCACCGTCTTTGTCTGTCTGTTGTGTCTGCATATTTCGGTAGTCGTGATAGCGGACCATGATTGTGTCGTCGAATCGCTGAAGTGCCTCACCAGCCTAGTCTATCTGCTGCAGGACAAGGCACGGCAGAGCGTGGCATGGCCAGGGCACGGCATGGCATGAGTACAAGCGTCCTGTACTTGTGTATGAGCATGGGTGGGTGGGTGCAGTACAGGCAGACTGGGTGGAACTGGGTGCAGTACATTAAGAAAGGGGACCAGGGCATTATCATAAGGCACCATGTTATAGGGAGGGGATGACTGTCGGCGAGCAACGCTACTGGACGCGGGAAAGTGAGAGGGCTCGTCCCAGACCAGCCCCCAGGCCAATAAGCGAGCGCCTTCCAGCTCGCATCGTGCATCTGCAGGGCTGGGCCGCTCCTGCTACGCCTGCTTTCCCTGCCTTTCCCTGCCTTTCCCTGCCTCTCCCAGCTCGAGCCCAGCTACCCTGCAGGACCCAGGACCGACCCGCCTAGTTCTGCCAGTTTCTGCGCTGGTCTTGGTCTTGCTGCTGGTCCCAGTCCGTGAACCATCTCCTCTCCTTTCCCAGCCCATCCAGCCCATCCATCCAGTCCAGTCAGCCCATCCAGACAGCAGCCAGCCAGCCCATCGATCCCCATCTCCCGTCGTGTCTTGTCTTGTCCTGTGCCGTGTTGTGTCGCAACCTGCCCGTGTTTCCAAGTCCTGGTCCTCCTCGGTCTTGATCCTGATCCTGCTCCTGATCGCGTTCGCCTTCTTGACAGCCAGCCCCAACTAAAGGTGCCCGCATTTTCTCCGTCTGCCACTTGAGACGGCCCCTCTTACCGATCACCGCGACACCATTATTTTTCCACCGGTACGGCTCCGTGCTTTGCGAGTTAGGACGAAACTATCCGTCCCATCCCATCCTAGGCCAGGCCAGACGCGCCAGACAGGACAGGAAAGAAACAGCAGACAGACAGACAGACAGGACAGAACAGAACGGAACAGAACAGAAGACAAGCAGGCAGACTTACACTTGCGCTAGAGGCTGCTGTCCAAGACGTTTTATTGTACCTACCTTTTGAGACACCCGCACGGCTGGACGGAAAGCAGACAAAAAAAGACAATGATATCCAGCTAGATCTGCCTAGCACCCGCCCAGTCACCGATGCCGATGCCGATGATTTTGACCACCGGGACCCAACCTAGGAATATCGCAATCATATCCACGCACGGCCAGCTCTGAGTGACCGAACGAGTGGCTGCTGTTGCTGTTACTGTTGCTGTGCATAAACAGGCATCCTGCATATCCTACAGTACACGCAGAGGAGCATAGCAGCTTTGAGTTGAGCTGAGCTGAGCTGACATCACCGTTCCCCAAAGCTCTCTCACCTCCCTCTCCCCTCGAGTCCCGACGGCACCACCTCGGAAGCATCCAGCTCTGGCCGAGCGGAAAAGTCAGCTTGGAGGTGCGCACAGAATCCACCCAGCCAGCTTCAGGTGAACCTTATCACCATCATCGAGCGCCCAGCAAGCTTCCCCTAACTCGCCATCTGCAGCATAGTTGATACGACCCCTCTGAAACAGCCTTCCACCCCGGCTCCAGGAGTTTGTGTGACAACCCACAATTCGCTCCCAGGACGTCGCCCTGCTAGTCAAGCCACCAGCGCCCTCCACGGAGCTGTGGTGTCTTTGTCTGTGCCCGTCTGTCTGTCTAACTGTCTACCTGTCTATCCCCCCCCCCCCCATCCCCTTTCCCCCGGGACTCCCAAGGCTATCCAAATTCAGTACCAAATTCAAACCCCAGCCCCAGCCCCAGCCCAGACCAGCCCACCGCTGTACAGGCTCGCGGACCACGGGCCACGCTCGCTCGTGGCTTGACAGACAGATCGTCGCCCAGCTGGGGTCGTCCCGGGTCAGGCCCCAAAGGCCCCTACTGCTCAAACTACCCTCCTCCTGAAAGCTTCGGGCCCTCCTGGATCCCAGACCACAGCAGAGCCCACCTACGGCACGAGCCCAGACCCCATAGCGATCCCTCTCCTGTCAAAGATCCACTTCCCTGGACAAGGGCCGCGCCAACCTGGGGACGTTGTTGCGCGACTCATTTCCACCAGGACAAGGCGCCGCTTAGGCTCATTCAATCCAGGCACAGGCACAGGCCACAGGCACCTCCGTAGCCCTTTTTCTGTCGCCCGCTCCGACTTCCAACTTCGCCTCCGCCCAGATATACCTCCATCCCCGGGTCCCATATGTTCAATCGATCCCAAGGGAAACAAGGGAAACAGCAGGGTTTTGCCAAAGAGCAGCGGATTGCCGACGCCCAGCTGGCCAGTCTGAAACAGCTTGGTCTAATCGGCCGCGACAAGAAGGGCTTCGCATCCGCCTGGGGAGGAACCGAGCCGATTCCCTCTGGCTCTGGTTCTGGTTCCGCTGCGAGGACGGGCTCCAACTACACAACCATCAAACCTCTCGGCGACTCAGACGACGGGCCCTCGTTCCCGGAGAAGGGTGAGTTAAGCTTCAGCTTTCCTATGTTCCTCAAACCTATTCTTCAGCCACACAGGCTGCTGTGTCGCACGCTCCTGTCTGCAACCCGGTGCTCGCTCGCTCCGTTCGGTTGGCAAATGCGTCGAGCTCGCGCGCCGTGGTGATACCTACAACTCCTCGACCCGACACATCGAGGCGAGTCCTGCCAGCTTCCCAACGCTAACACTCCTATCTTGTCGTCACAGGCCATTCCATCGCCGCTGGGACTCTACGCGCCCCATCACATCGTTCTTCCCGCTCGACTGGCTCAGTCGGATCTCGCGAAGGTGCTCTACGAGCGAATACAACTTCCAACTTTGGCATGATGAATGCCGACCGGAGTCGCACCCGAAGGGAGCGCACCTTCGTGGGCGCCGAGTGTGCTGTCTGTGAAGAACCGCTGGAACATACCCTCCGTGGAGAGCGGATACTGCAGTTCTCATGCTCGCATGTTTCACACGAGGCATGTTTCTACGAATTCATCCGGGAGTTTGAATCGCAATACTGCCCAACATGTAATGCACCACTACACCTGGACACGAGCCGTGGCGGCAATGTCCTTGATATCGGTACGTCTTCGAGCCTGTAACTGCCATCACTGTGAGGAGTAACTGACCGTACTCCAGAGAAAATCAGCAACATGGTCCGATCGGTTTCCGTCAATGACACGAGGTCAACAAACACACCTACACCAGCGCAGGCACCGGCCCCAGCGCCCATGCAAACACCAAACCCAGCACCTTCCGAATGGAATGACCACTCCGGTCGCCCACCGAGCCGGGGTTCGGCCGCAAGACAAGGCCCTATGCCGACTCCATCGCGTGGCAGCCTCCGAGACAACAACTCCGACAGATATGCATTAGGACGTACAGGCCACATGCGTAGCGACAGTGAGGCTACTGGGATGACTGGAGCTGCTTCTTCTGCCGGTGGTTATCCTGAGACAACTCAGAGTGGGCCGCCGCGCCGTCACGACTACGACCTGCAGGCCATGGAAACTAGCCTCGCCAGCCCGAAAGCCGTCGCGAGGAATCCCATTCCGGCACCAACAGTCACAGTGCGATCCGAGTTCCCCACCATCAACAGGTCAAGGCAACAACAGACACTCACCTGCCTCGTCACCGTTGAGGTTCCAGATAATAAATGGAGGCCCGACCCCGATGACATCCAGTCTGCTCCACCGATGCCGCACCAGAGGATCGAGGACTCCTTCCCCGTGAGACCGCCATCGCCGGCACAGAGCGCGCCTCGCTTCTACCCGTACGAGTCGGCTGAGGTCCTAGAGGAAATGACGGAGAATTTGCGGAATCGGGTCGATAACTGGCATGGACTGGATTTCAGTCGCTTTGGAAAACTGCGGCTGTATGGCACTCTGCGAGTTGGCAAGGATAAGCTTTCATGGCAGGAGCTCGAGTGTTTCCTGTTCGCTGAGATGCTTATCTGCGTCAAGGAGAAGAAGAGCTCGGCTCCACCTCCACAGTGGGAAGATGGTCCGCCGCGCAAGACCACGAGATGCACCCTAAAGGGTTCGATCCTGATCAAGAAGCACCTGAACGAGGTGTCTGAGGCGGGGAACATGGATGAGAACATTCTGACTCTGAGTCTTTCCGTCGCAGAGTTGCCTCAATTTCATCTGCGGTTCGAGAACCGCAATCAACTCAAGCTGTGGCAGCAGGCTCTGCTGGATTTGAACGCTGTCGAGACCTCGCCCGTCCGCAGCCCTGACTACGAACGGGGTGAATTCTCAGGGGAGGATGAGGAGGATTGGCGAAGAGATTCCACCAGGCCGCAAAGGGTTTCGTCGGTGGCTTCTTCATGGGGTGGAGCTAGGTCCGCCACCACTGCGCCAACAGATTACACCTCGTTCCAAAGAAGCCCTCTCATGGCTTCGGTCCACGTCCCTATCGACGTGGTCGTGGTCGTACCGATCTCCTCTTCCATGCAAGGCGTCAAAATCAATCTGGTCCGCGATGCCCTCCGGTTCATGGTGTACACCCTGGGTGAGAGGGATCGTATGGGCCTCGTAACTTTCGGGTCCGGCGGTGGCGGCGTGCCCATTGTGGGCATGACCACGAAGGCCTGGCCTGGCTGGAGTAACGTTCTGTCATCGATCAAGCCCGTCGGGCAGAAGAGCCACCGCGCTGATGTCGTCGAAGGAGCGAACGTGGCGATGGACCTACTGATGCAGCGCAAGTACAACAACCCAGTGGCAACTATCATGCTCATCAGCGATGCATCGACATCCGATGCGGACAGTGTTGATTTCGTTGTTTCGAGAGCCGAGGCTGCCAAGTAAGCATACCACTCCGAATACTTCTCTGTTCTGGATACTAACGGCCCTAGAATCACCATTCACTCTTTCGGTCTCGGAATGACACATAAACCCGACACCATGATTGAGCTATCCACTCGGACAAAAGCGTCCTACACCTACGTGAAAGACTGGATGATGCTTCGCGAATGCTTAGCTGGCTGCTTGGGCTCAATGCAGTCGCTCTCGCATCAGAACGTTAAGCTCAAGCTCAAGTTGCCCGAGGGCTCACCCGCCAAGTTCCACAAGATCAGTGGCGCATTGCAAATCACCAAACGCGCAACGGGTAGAGATGCAGAAGCTTCCCTCGGCGACTTACGCTTTGGTGATAAGCGAGATATTCTTGTTCAGCTTGTCATTCTTCCAGACAACTCGACGCAAGAGTCACTGCCGCAAGATGCCTGGGAGAGCATCGTGTCTGGTTTGGAGGCTCTGGGTGGCCCAGTTGAGCAAGAGGACCAGCGGGCCCTCTCCGTCGAGGAGGTTCCACTGATTCAAGCAGATCTTACTTGGGGCGACATTCTGAGGGATGGAGCAGCTATGCACCTCCCACGACCATCGCTGCTTGCAATCACGATGCTGCCGACCAGCTCCAACAAGAAGTCATGGAACGGAACACCGCCGATTCCGCCGCACCCACATATCGTGCAGCGTCGGATGGAGCTGCTCACGTCAGACATGCTCACCAGAGCACTCACGCTCGTGAGCAGAGGACAGCACGACCGAGCCCATACGCTTCTGAACGAGACCCGTTCTATTCTCAAGGGTCTAGGCAAGGGCGGTCTGCCACCAGTGCCCAGCATGCCACCCAAGTCGAACCCATCCACACCACATGCTGGCCAGAACGACGCCTCTCCGACCGCAGCCCTCACTCCCGACCGGAAACATACACCTTCTCCCACGGCCTCGGCAACATCGTCTGGCCAGAACGGCTTCCAATCGTCCGCCATCCCACGAAGTCGCTCCAACGACGGCATTGGCCTCGGCAGCATGGGCACCGCCGCGGGCATCGACGCCACCACCGTGGCGGCGCTCGATGCGGAGCTCGAGTCCTCCCTTGAGTGGATCAACCACCCCGCCGTGTTTGGGCGTGACAGCCGTAAGGCGGTGCTGCAGGCCATCGGGGTGATCTCGTCGCAGCGGGCGTTCACGGTGCGCACGCCGATCGAGGCGCTGTGGGCATCCCGCGTGAACGGGGTCAAGAAGCTCACGGAGAAGAGCCGAGAGTGGCGCGATGAGGGCGGCGGCGAGGGTGGCATCACAGAGGAGGCGTAAACCAGACTACCTCCATCTGGCGGGCCACGTAATGATTGATTTTACGTCCTGCTTCATTGCGACCCCTTGTTTCTGGGGTTTGAAGGCCGACAACAAGTTATGGTTTTTTCTTGATTTATGGGGTTTTTTTATACTTGGGAAAAAAGATACCACTTGACATGTTGGATGCTGTCCTTCTTATTCTTTTTACTACGGACGAAACTGCCTACATACGCGGACTTGTTATATACAACAACAATATTTGCTGATGTCAGCTGGGGGATATCTTTCTGTTTTTCTCGGTTCAGGATCGATCTGGCGGGGGTGGGCCAGGGGGATGATGCAAAAAGGGCTTTCTCCCAGGTCAATTTGAGTGGGGGGCTAGGGGTCGGGGTTGGGAAGTTCCAGATTGGTGGCCAATCCGGAATGATTTGATTTGTTTTCTGGGTGGTTTGTGTGAGAGGCTTGACAGAGGTGGGAGGCTCCTCTTCCGTACATTGTTATATTTCAAGTTGCGGTTATCAGTCTTGTTTTGTTTTAACGTGCGTCTTTGATGCGCACTCACGACACGGCCTGCTTCATAAACAAATCAAATCAAATCGATGTCTCTCACCAGACGTAGGAACTACGAAGTTCGAAACCTTGATGACTGGTTTGCCCTTTGGTAGTCTTGTGTCCATTTCCGGCTCATAGTGCTCTGCCTTTCGCTTGCTTCGAAGCTGTCACTGAGTGTCTCTACGGCCATGTCTTGTGTGTCACACACTATCCAGTCAGTCATCCAACGGCGAGGTTGGAATAGTGCGATCAGGGTTTTGTTTTATTCCAGCTACAAGGTACTGGCACATCCCCGTACAACGCACTGGTTCGGCGTAGGTCATGTATGTGACCCGGTCGATCCGGATTGCCGCCTGTTGAAGGCAGTGGCAGAAGACGACGTACGTTCGTGGCTGAGGGCCTGTGTGTGTCTCTCTCTCTCTGTCCCTCGCCACTAAATAACAACCAACTACAAGACAGACATGCTTTAAGCGGGGCTATGCTCGGCTTTCCTTTGTGTGAGACAGGCCCCCTCTCTGTGACACTGGAGTCGTCTGCAGCTGAGTAGTAGGCTGCGTGTTTGGATACCCAAAAGGACTGACCGAGTGACCGAGCGAGCGAGTGAGTGCGTGGGGAGGGAGGTAGGATGAGGTACTGT
The DNA here is from genome assembly GCF_026229845.1 of Diaporthe amygdali. Classification (NCBI taxonomy): domain Eukaryota; kingdom Fungi; phylum Ascomycota; class Sordariomycetes; order Diaporthales; family Diaporthaceae; genus Diaporthe; species Diaporthe amygdali. Next base: position 115,139 of record NW_026517065.1, on the reverse strand, counting down.
AGAGAGAGAGAGAGGTGTCTGGAGGTCAGCCTTGAACGCTAATGAGACTAACCTAACCCAACCCACTCGCCCTGCCTCGCCAGCTTTTAGGTGGTGGGGACCGTTTATTATACGAAGGGGCGGGACTTTGGGGGGGGACTTGGGGTCGCCCGTGCTGTTTTTAGCATTTGAGCAATCTGATACGGGCTCGCTGCATGGATACGTAGATACAGACGACGGGATGCCTTCGCATCTGCAATTGCCACAGTGGATGTTTTCTTTGTGTGTCTCTGGGGACTGGCTGAGTAGTAGACTCGGGGGTTATTTGGGAGGTATTCTTGTGGTGGATTGAAGCAGGAGGAGGGTTTGAGAGTCAGAGTCAGACCCAGACTCAGACTTCTGTAGCAACGAGATCCGACGCGATCGAGGAGGGCTGTGCGTTTACGGGGGGTGCAGGGTATCTCTGGCAGTGACTTTACCTCCTGTGCGTCAGTGCGTACGTGTGTGCGAGTGATTGTATCTGTGGTGTATTTGGTGGTCCCCTTTGCCCCTGCTTGGCAGCCCAGCCAGTCCCGCTGGGGGTCGTCACTCACTATCTATCAGCTGTGCGCAGGGAGCAGCAGAGCAGCAGAGCAGAGACCAGCAGAGAGGCAGAGAGCAGAGAGCAGAGCAAGTTGCAGCAGCAGCAGCAGCATTACACACAGTACGTACTTACAGGGATCGGCAGGCCAAGGAACCTTGGAAGGTGCAACCAGACACGAAGGCTGTGCCGTCCCTCCTAACGAAATCAACGACAATTTGCTGCTTCGGCTGCTTCGCCTTGGCCTTGTCCTGTCTTTTGCTTACCCTCACCTCAGCTGCCCACGCCGCGATAGACTAGCCTACGACACATCCCCGAGCCGTCTTTCAACAACCAGTGCAACGCCGCATACCTATCCCATCCCATCCAATCCATCACCACCACCATTACCTCCCTCACCTGCGCGCCCTCTTTCATGCCCTCTCCAGTGAACCCTCCCCGCTGCCTCCCGGATGCCGCGCAACGTCATTTTGCGCGCTCCTGACTCCCGAAACGCCAATTGCCATGGCTGGCAAACCTCCTTACGGGGGTCCCTCAAAGCACGACAATCTGCTGCTCGACCTTGATGACCAGCCCGTCTACAGCCAGGGCCAGCGCTCTGCCCTGAACGACGACGATCTCCTCGCCTCAGACGCATACGACCACGATGGCGCACAAGGACGCCCTTCCGTCTCCTACGACGACTTCGTTGGCGCCGGCCAACCATCACATCAACCCCTAGCATCACCAACACAATTATCAACACCACCCAGCTCTGCAAGGCCCGCTGGCCCATATACCGACGGCGGGAACAGGCAGTACAGCCAGACCTCCGAGCTGGGCAACTACCAGCGCTACGCCGACGACGACATCGACGAGTACGCCGAGGACGGCGCCCACTACTACCAACATGGCAGCGGGTCAAGCGCACCGGGCGGCTATCAATCGCAGGGCAGGAGCACTGCAAGGAATAGGAATAGCGTGCTGGGCCTCGGCGGTGGCATCGTGGGCCGGGCCAAGAATATGTTGGGCATGGGGCAGGGCTACTCCGAGATGGACCTCCCGCTGACCGAGCCGGGCGCGCAACGAAACTCATCCGCGATGGGGGCCGACGCGCAGAACAAGTCGGGCAAGAAATTCGACATGGGAAACTTCAAGTTCGGGTTTGGGCGCGGCAAGCCCGACCCTTCGACCCTGGGCCCGCGCATCATCCACCTCAACAACCCTCCCGCGAACCAGGCGAACAAATACGTCGACAACCATGTGTCCACCGCAAAGTACAATGTCGCGACATTTCTGCCCAAGTTCCTCTTTGAGCAGTTTTCAAAATACGCAAACATCTTTTTCCTTTTCACTTCCGCGCTGCAACAGATACCCAACCTCTCTCCCACAAACCAGTATACCACCATTGGACCCTTGATTGTCGTGCTCTTGATCTCGGCCGGCAAGGAATTAGTCGAAGACTATCGGAGGAAACAGGCCGACAGGTCCCTGAATATGTCAAAAGCTCGGGTGTTGCGCGGATCCGAGTTCACCGACACGAAATGGATCAACGTGGCGGTCGGTGATGTTGTCCGGGTCGAATCTGAGGAGCCATTCCCCGCCGATCTGGTCCTGCTTGCTAGCTCCGAACCGGAGGGTCTTTGCTACATCGAGACCGCAAACCTAGACGGAGAGACGAACCTGAAGATCAAGCAGGGTCTGCCCGAGACCGCCGCCCTGGTCAGCTCGAGTGACCTGGGCCGGCTGGGGGGCAAGATCAAGTCCGAACAGCCAAACAGTAGTCTGTACACATACGAAGCGACAATGACGATGCAGGCGGGAGCTGGAGAGAAGGAGCTGGCCTTGAATCCGGAGCAGCTTCTCTTGCGTGGCGCAACGCTTCGTAACACGCCATGGATCCACGGCGTTGTTGTTTTCACTGGCCACGAAACGAAGCTCATGCGCAATGCGAACGCCGCTCCCATCAAGAGGACCAAGGTGGAGAAACAGATGAATCTCTTGGTACTGATGCTCGTCGGCACTCTGCTCATCCTCAGCATCGTTTGTACGGTCGGTGACCTCATCATGAGGAGTGTCGAGGGCAGCGCTTTGGGATATTTGGAGTTGACCGCCCTCAGTAACGCTGGCCTGGTCGCTAAGCAGTTCGCCCAAGACATGGTCACGTACTGGGTCCTCTTCTCTGCGCTTGTGCCCATTTCCCTGTTCGTCACCGTCGAAATGGTGAAGTACTGGCACGGAATCCTCATCAACGACGATCTTGATATGTATTACGACAAGAACGACACCCCTGCCAATTGTCGAACCTCTAGCTTGGTGGAGGAGTTGGGAATGGTCGAGTACGTCTTCTCGGACAAGACAGGCACATTGACCTGCAATATGATGGAGTTCAAGCAGTGCTCGATTGCTGGGATTATGTACTCGGATGATGTACCAGAGGACAGGCGAGCTACTGTTCAGGATGGTGTCGAGGTTGGTATTCACGACTTCAAGACGCTCCGTGAAAACACGACATCACACGAGACAGCACCCGTTATCGAACACTTCCTGGCCCTGCTTTCGACCTGTCACACAGTTATTCCTGAGAATGACGGCGCGGGAAACATCAAATATCAGGCTGCCTCGCCTGACGAGGGCGCCCTGGTCGAAGGTGCAGCCATCCTCGGCTACAAGTTCTTTGCGCGCAAGCCTCGATCAGTCATCATAGAGGCCGGTGGGCAAACTTACGAGTACGAGCTTCTCGCCGTTCTTGAGTTCAACTCGACGAGGAAGAGGATGTCGACGATTTTCCGATGCCCAGATGGGAAAATCCGATGCTATTGCAAGGGTGCCGATACTGTCATTTTGGAACGACTAAACGATAACAACCCGCATGTCGAGGCGACGTTGCAGCACCTCGAGGAATACGCTTCCGAGGGTCTGCGAACTCTGTGTCTCTCCATGCGCGAAGTCCCCGAATCGGAGTTTCAAGAGTGGTACGGCATCTTTGACAAGGCGTCCACGACCGTTGGTGGAAACCGTGCCGAGGAGTTGGACAAGGCCGCCGAGCTCATCGAGAAGGACTTCTTCCTGCTGGGAGCGACCGCTATTGAGGATCGGCTTCAAGACGGGGTTCCCGAAACCATTCACACCCTGCAACAAGCAGGCATCAAAGTTTGGGTTCTCACTGGTGACAGGCAGGAGACTGCCATCAACATTGGTATGAGTTGTAAACTCCTAAGCGAAGATATGATGCTTCTTATCGTCAATGAGGAGACGGCTGCTGCTACTAGGGACAATCTCCAGAAAAAGATCGAGGCCATCAGGACCCAAGGCGACGGGACGATCGAGACGGAGACACTGGCCCTCATTATCGACGGAAAGTCACTCACCTATGCCCTCGAGAAAGACATGGAAAAGCTATTCCTTGATCTGGCTGTTATGTGCAAGGCCGTCATCTGCTGTCGTGTCTCCCCGTTGCAAAAGGCGCTCGTCGTGAAAGTGGTCAAAAAATATCAGAAAGGGGCCATCACCCTTGCTATTGGCGACGGTGCCAATGACGTCTCGATGATTCAAGCCGCGCACATTGGCGTGGGTATCAGTGGTCTGGAAGGTCTCCAGGCGGCCCGGAGCGCAGACGTGTCGATAGCACAGTTCCGTTTCCTCCGCAAGCTGCTACTGGTACACGGCGCCTGGAGTTACCACCGTGTGAGCAAGACAATATTGTTCTCGTTCTACAAGAACATCACGCTGTACCTGACACAGTTCTGGGTAAGCTCTATCCGCTCACATAACGCTCGTCTCATCCGCTAATATAGAGAACAGTATACATTCCAGAACGTGTTCTCTGGGGCTATTATTTACGAATCCTGGACGCTCTCCCTTTACAACGTCTTCTTCACCGTCTTGCCTCCATTGGCCATGGGTATCCTGGACCAGTTTGTCTCCGCCCGTCTTCTAGACCGCTATCCTCAGCTATACAACTTGGGCCAGAGCAACCAATTCTTCCGTCTGCGAGTATTCGTCGCGTGGATCGCTAATGCCGTATACCACTCACTCATTCTCTACATCTTTGGCGTACTTCTCTGGCCATGGGACCTTATCCAGGGTGACGGAAAGACGGCTGGCCACTGGGTGTGGGGCACTGGCATGTATGGTGCGGTCCTGCTCACTGTGCTGGGCAAGGCTGGCCTTGTGACGAACAACTGGACAAAGTACCACGTGATAGCGATACCTGGTTCGATGGCCTTTTGGATCGCCTTCATCGCGGCCTACGCTACTGTCGCTCCTATGGTGAAGGTGTCCGAGGAGTACTACGGCACTGTCCCGCGTATCTTCTCCAGCCCAATCTTTTGGCTACAGATATTGGTGCTGCCGGTGTTGTGCCTGCTCAGGGACGTCGGATACAAGTATGCCAAGAGGATGTACAGACCCCAGAATTATCACCACATCCAGGAGATCCAGAAGTACAATATTCAAGATTACAGGCCCAGGTACGTTTTACTCCTAAATATTTACAGAGGAACAATTTGCTGACGATTTGTGCCCAGAATGGAGCAATTCCAAAAGGCAATCCGCAAGGTACGACAAGTACAGCGCATGCGCAAGCAGAGGGGGTACGCCTTCTCGCAGGCAGACGAGTCGCAGACTCGCGTGCTTCAGGCGTACGACACGACGCAGAACAGAGGCAGGTACGGAGAGATGGCCTCGTCGAGACCACATTAGAAAGCGGTAATGATAAAAACCGGGGGGGGGCCAACAAGGGGGAAAAGTTGCGAGCAACGAATTCAATCATCTATCTATCTCCGCGCCCTCCCCGCTCTGTTATAATGCACCTTGCACGATGATGACGAGACGGAGGTTCCCACATAGTAGGAAATCCCACATGACGACCGGCAAACAAACAATCAAACAAATAAGCAAAGAGGCATGGACAAGATCGATGGGCTTTGATCATTGTTAAAGAGGGGGCGATTTGGGTTGAGGATGGGGACTCGTTCGCGTTTCTCCCTCACCTCCCCTTTCCCCCTACTCTGAGGCGCAACATTCCTGGATGGATGGTCCTTGAACTTTGCCACATTCTTGGTGGGGTTTTTTTCTTCTCTTCTCTTCTTGCTTCTGTTGTTTTCTTGTGGTTGTTATTATTTATTCCCCCGCGGGAGTAGTAGGAGTAGGGAACAAAGTTTTTCGAATGTGAAAAAATCGTTGTCTTTTTTTGCGGGCATTTTGTGGCGTGTGTGCATGCTTATAAGTGTTCATGTGTGTATGTGTCTTGATATAACAGGCGGGCGGGCGGGCGGTATGAGATGAACTGGGATGGGGTTGAATGAGATCCGTGACCTGTGGACTCATGGTTTGCATCGTGGTTTCTTGTGTTGACTTGTAATCCTCTGAAAAGTTGCTGTTAACAAAAGTCCCAGAGAAGACCGGCCCGACCTCATGGGTACCGGCTACTCCTGCATATCTCCTTTGCATTCTTGATCCTGTCGAAAGTAGTACATAGACCTTCCTAGTCCTCAGCGATCAAGTTGTCTTGCAACAGACAAGCAAAGCCACTGGGGATATCGGCCAAACCGCCAGCCGCGTCGCCTCCGAAGACATTGGCAAGGTCGGCCATCAGCCTCTTCAGGTCCCCATGACGAGCCATTGCCACCAAAACTATCTCTGAAGGTGACAAGACAATTATGTTACATGCCGTAGATGGTCAAGATGTCGACCAGACCTGGATCAAGCAAGTGCGAAGTTCAAAATGTACCTGATGAGCGTACCAAAATATACCATGATTCAAGTCACGTGTCTCCCAAGACTGGAAGACAAATCCAGGCAAATGAATATTTACATCGAGTTATACTCCTTTTTATCTTGCAGTGCCATCAAGAAAAGATTACTTAAATTCACGTTGCATGTACTAGTGTAATACTGTAGTTAAAGCCAGGGGTAGTGTGGGTCCGCCTGTTTGGATAGCCCCATAGGTAGCATCTGTTTGAGCCGTAGTCTTACGATTCAGCCCATGATCCTTGACAGCAGGTCTCTATGGCGGCCGACATACTTTACTTCTACCATAAGCCCTAAAAAGACGATGGAGTGCTTGTTGGCCGCTGCAGCCTGCATGGAACAGTACTGTGTATATCTATGACGCCTGTTGTAATCTGGCCCCAGTCCAATTCGAGGCTCCTCCTTCAAGGATGTACTCCTGGTGCGGGTAGATCAACGCTTGTCGCCAACGCAGACAACTAACAGACGAGACTGCCCGGTCGTGGATAAGTACTGCAGCCGCCCCATCACACTTATCCCGGCAAATAACAAGATCGACTCCAACACATCACAGTTGGCTCCTCAACAAGTCCACTTCGATTTGCAGCTCATCTCTCGTTCTCTTTCATTCCAGGTCACGGAACACACAATGACTTACTCCGTGCTAATACTCGCCTACCGCAAGCCCGGCACAACGCCGGAACAGTTTCGCGCGCATTATGAAGGCAAACACATGCCACTAGTCAAAGAGATAGGCGGAGAGTATGTCCAAACATTGCAACTCCTCATTCTCCACAACAACTCCCTCAACAAATTTCCTTCTGCGGTTTCATCAGCCAAATAAGATACTCTCTCCAACACATCGTACATCCCGAACCATAGCAATGTCCACATACGACTGACGCTGAACTCCTAGACACTTCCCTCTAAGCCATACGCGGCGGTACATCCACCGCACAGAGGGTAAAACCGAGGACACCGAGCGCAATGCCAACTTTCCGGCGACCGTCCTCATGGGCTCCCAGGCCGACTTCGACTACGACGCCATCGCTGAGCTCACCTTTGCGGACGCCAGTGCGTTTCAGACCTTCTTTGGGCTCTATCAGCAGCCGGAGAATGCTGCGCGGATCGCAGCGGACGAGGAGCAGTTCCTCGATCGCCCACGAAGTAAGTAGCTAATTATCTATTCAATCTGCACCACACCGGAGAAAGACCTTCAGACACAGGTCTTCGGATAATGAAGTATTTGCTGATTGGGAATTCAGTGTCTGTTGTTGTTGTCGGAGAGACATTGTCTACGAATAAATAAATGGTTTCGGCATTGGAAGCAAAGGCTAGCTTTTACAATGTCAACTTGGAAAGTCTAAAATTGTTAAGTATCAGGTAGCAGTTTACGAAAAAAGATGACTCTCTCTTGACATTGATTCAATTCAGATTACTGGGAAATGTAAATTGACAAGTCCTGCACCATTCCAAATTTAGGACAGGCGCTTCATTTGCAGCGCTCGGCCGTTAACATGGCTTCACCCACTCGCCTCGAGGCTTGAAGTTTGACCACCAATATCGTCAAAATGATGCTTCTGTAGAAGGTCTCGAGGAATGTGGTGTTAGAAAAGAAGATGCCATTCATGACACTGACCAATTACTGATCGGAAGCGGATTTCTTGACAAAACCAGGCACAGAGCTTCATTCATCGTCCAGGATATGGGTGAAGGTAAGCTCTTCGATTGACCGTGGAACAATCAAAGCAATTGTTTGAATGTAGAGGGTAACCTGATGGTGTGAATGTGGATGCAGGGGTTTCCTCCAGCAGTGACTTCACTTAACCCACATCAACCTCACCACTTACACGAAGGAAGCTACGAGATGCAAACACACCTGCTTGCCAGCTCGAAAATCATAATTGCAAACGGTGTGTTAAAGGAATTGATGCGTGAGATCAAAGGTACTGTGATTCACTGTCCAAGCCTCGAGTCAGACCCACAAAGATTCAACACCAACATAGAGCTGTGAGTGGATGGTTCCTAATTTCACCAAAAGGAACAACTCCAATTGACTGAGAACATTGACAGCAGTCTCTCAGAGCCTTAAAAGAGCCCCTGCGAGAGTTCCTTGGTCAGAATCCTTGTCCAAAGCTGCACTTCGACCTCAGCCAGGCGACAGCATCGCCACCATGGAGATGATGGAGCACCCCGAGACAAAATCAACTGAGCCCTGTTCAACCGATATGCTGTTCACCCTGCCCGCAGAGCTTCTCCAGCTCATCTTTTCAGACGTCGGCACGGAGAACTTCCGTCAAGATGTTCGACGCCTCGCCGTATGCAAGAATTGGTACTCCTTTGCCAGACCGATCCTCCTGCGCAACCTTCGCCTGCAAGTGACAGATCTACGACCGATGGTACGCGCCATGAGAGGAAACAAGAAGCTCGCCGCGGCGCAGCAAATGACAACATCTATCGACCTCACAATGGATCCGCTGCCGTTCAAGACACAGATCGATCAACAGAGAGCTCGGGCTACCGCAAACCTCCACGAGGTAGTGTCTAGGCTCAAGAGCCTTGATGCGCTGCGCACGCTGGTCATCTGCCCAAGTCTGGACAAGTGCGCAATGGCCAGCCAGGTCTTCTCGCGAATCAATACCCTCCATCAGTTGACATCACTCGAGATTGACATGGTGAACGTTGAATTTCATGAGGAGACACCGGTACACCTCTGCGACTTCATCAGCCAAATGATCCCCAACCTCAAGAGTTTGCGATGCCGACTGCCCTATATTTGCACTGCCCTGCTGGATACGCTGCCTGGGGACCTCGAGGAGCTCATTATCAACACCAGCTTCACGGAGCGTCAGTGTGATGTTGATACTTTTTTTCATCTCTTCTGCCGCCATTGCCGCGATTCCGTTATCACGGGCACTCAGATCAATCGCTTAGAGTCGCGTCTGCTGGAGTTTGTGGAATCCATGCGCAATCCCAAGATGGTTAGGCTCATCTACAACGATCCAAGCACGCAGAGCACATACGCCTTTGACGCTATAGAACAGCGGCGACTGTATCTGGGGGGCGACCCCGTTTGGGACGCGGATGATCTAGGGCTGCCCTCGGAAAAGTTCGGTGAGAATTTCGAGAACCACTTTCAGGCCATGCACTTGCAGTTCCTGCGTTTGTCTTCGTGATGCCGTTGGGTACATTGCCTACGAGCACTTCATCTTCATGCAAACTCACCCTTCACCACGTGCTCCTCCTTGATCGGAGTTCACCGTATCGAGGAACGAAACGGCGCCTCTGTATCAACCTGACGGTACTTGGACAAGACGGTACCTACGACACGCCAGCCTCACTCCCGCAACAACCGCTGCTGCGGTGCATACCAAACGGCACCAGCCGAGTCAGACATCGTCCGGTCATGCAGTGCTATGTCGCATTCCTAGCCCTCGCGAATTCTGGTGTCACAATTGCTGCCCAAGCTACTCGATAACGAATCTGACATCGAACGGTAGCCAGCCGATTTAGCACCAAGACTGCCGGCCGGGTTCTTCAGGGGTGGTAACATTGGTCTCGGGCTTCACCGTCGCCCTGACCTAGCATTAGCCGCATGGGAGGATATGGATGTGTGGATTCTGTCGAGTACTGCATAAGTCTTGAGACGATGTCGTCGTCGGTATCACCCCGAGGTTTTAGCAGACAGGCTAGAAAGTCGAATGTGAAACTATCATCACGCAGACGTCACCTTACACAAGTGCGGCGCCTATTCAGCAGAATACACGTGGTGGATCTTGGCTGACTCAAGCTTTTGTTCTCGCTGTCTCAAGTGCCCACTTAGACTACTGTATGTGCTGGGATTGAAATTTGCTTCATCGGTCGATCGTTCCGATCAGGACATGCAACTTAATCTGATAGCATGTCCAAAATTCCCCGTGCTTCGCAAGGTTGTCTGCTGATTAATGATGGCAACTACTTACTTACCTAAGGCATGGAGGCCAGAAGTAATAGCGATCGTGAAATCAAGGAGTCCCAATTTGACCCGCAGCTACACCTCCTGACCACAACTCCTTTTGTGTAGTGCTTGGGCCAGCCAACTTCTCCCATCGTACTTAGTGCCAATTTGAGCTCTTGAGCCGCAAAGATCCTAGTACCACAATAGTGTCAAAATGAAATTCTCTTCTGTAGAAGGCCTTACAAATTGAAAATACACATTTATTGACCAAGACCATGCTCTTTAAAGCCTCGAAAGTCAAGTCGCTTGTGCAAAGCAGAAGCACAATTCCAGGAGGTATGAACAGATATTCAAACACTCAGCACTTGGAGTGAGGGCAGCATGAGCGAGTAATGTCCTGATCCAGCTCCTATTACAAGATGGAGACCTGGTCCCAGTCAGAAGAGGCAACCTAGGTGATGGGGAGAGGCGGTAATGAGTTCGTGAAGTATGCTCCGATAGTGTGGTAATTGTGCCAAGTCTGAGTTGTCGGAGTTGGTTCTGTTTCGGGAGAGCCAAGCACTTAGTTTAATGGCCCAGGTGGGTGCCGGCCCTCGTAACCAACACCCTGTTCCTGACCAAACTTAACAGTTAAGCTTACTGCCCGTTGATCTCCCGAGAGCTAAACAACCGGATGGGCTTACTCAAGAGGCGTGACTGGTTGGACATAGTGCCTATTGGAGGGAAAATTTGAGGCTGAAACAAAATGAAATTCGAACTTGGCAACGCGAGGAAAACACGCTCACTGCGGAGGATCGTGTTGGTTATTCAAAGTGAATGAAAAGAAAACATAGAAAGAGACCAAAATAGGAGAGAATAGGCAGCGCTTGTTGCCCGTGCCCCTGGTCAAGCAAGGGCAATACGCGCATTCGCCGCGGACTCACTGTATCCGCAGAGGTCTGGCCACACGCACAAAAATGTTTCCATGCCAAGGACCTCGATGCCTCTTTCCAGCAGCCACCTGGTTTCAAGGCACAGGCGTGGGTCTAATAGCGTCGGCTCCTGCTTACTGTTGTGTAATAGGGGCCGGTACTTCAAGAATTCTCCTAGATGATGATGGATAATTATGTTGTCGGGCGCGAATGGATATCCGAAAAGGAGGCAGGAATCACTGTATATAAGGAGGCTCTCGCCGGCGTGTGTTCATTGTGAGATTCTTGCAGATCATCACCGATCATCACGTCCTTCATTCTCAACTACAGTCTTTCGCTTGCCTGGGGCATCTTCGTCTTGACGACACACATTCATTCACCAAAAGAATTATTGACAAAACCTTCTCTTTGAAGCCTACCTCAAAACAACCAACTACATTCAAAATGAAGTTCACCATCGCCGCTACCGTCCTTGCCTTCGTGGCCCCCATCGCTGCCGGCCCAGCTGGCCAAACTCCCAACAACTTCTTCGACCTGCAGAAGCGTGCCACCCTGCCCGTCCCTGCGTCCAAGGGCAGCGTCACCTACAAGGCGGCCAAGTCCATCTCCGGCACCTTCGATGGTGGCCTGAAGACCTACGGCCGTGGTGTTTCCTGCACCGGCCAGGCCGAGGGCGGTGACTCTGACGCCGTCTTCATCCTGGAGAACGGTGCCACCCTCAAGAACGCCATCATCGGCAAGGACCAGATCGAGGGTGTTCACTGCAAGGGTGCCTGCACCATCGAGAACGTCTGGTGGGTCGACGTCTGCGAGGGTAAGTCGCCCCTGTCTTCGGACCTACTGATGGATTCTTGACGATGGAGAATTCACAAAGCTAACATCTCTCTTCTTACCCAGACGCTCTCACCATCAAGGGCGACGGTAACGCCAACATCAAGGGCGGTGGTGCCCAGGCCGCCGAGGACAAGGTGATCCAGCACAACGGCAAGGGCACCGTGACCATCGACGGCTTCACGGTCGTCGACTTTGGCAAGCTGTACCGCGCGTGCGGCAACTGCAAGAAGAGCGCCGAGCGCCACGTCGTCGTCAAGAACGTCAAGGCCTACAACGGCAAGCTCCTGACCGGCATCAACCCCAACTTCGGCGACTCTGCCACCATCTCCAACACCTGCGCCACCTCGGTCAAGACCATCTGCGAGGAGTTCAAGGGCACCACCCCCGGCAACGAGCCCAGTTCCGTCTCCAAGGGCCCCTCCAGCAACTGCAAGTACACCACCGTCAGCTCTTGCTAAGCAGCTTGCTGTGGTGATTGCGGTCACGTTCAGTGAACGCTTGGAAGGATGCCAGAACAGTGGTCGACTGGCATTGTGTATATAAAGTGAAGTTGCCGGAAGGCTTCTGAGAGTATTTTGTACATAATCATTCTATTCTTATTAACTAAGCACATACTGTGCATATAAATCAAACCTTATTTATTTGAACTCAATTTGAGCCGAATGAAAATCTAGTGAAAATTTTTCAACTTGCATTGCTTAAGTCTTTCTGGTAATTATTGGAACTATCATGGATGTCGTTTCTAGAGACCTCGGGAGCATTAATTCAAAGCATTGAGACGATCGAGATCGACAACCCAAACCCATGGCACCCCTACGTGAGCCGCACAATCAAGTAGCGGTGGGCAGGCAAGACAAGAACAGGCAAATGGGAATGCAGATCTGGATGTCTAGGCCGTCTGAGCGAGATGAGATGTTCTGGAACGATTCTTCCGGCCATGTGTTACTTTTGCACGCTAAACGGCGACGATCCGCCAGCCCGCCCACTAACGGCCGACACCGTCTCGTTTGAGAATCCAGCGCCAGGGGATATCATGTGATTCGAGTGAACCGCACTTGTTGCTGTCATGCGGGATGACATTACCCTTTTTGTCTCCAGCTGCTTGACGGTGGCGGAGTGAGAGGCATGACGACGCGGGCTTCCACTGGGAGGATCACTTGCTTGCTTCCGAGCTTCCTGCTGATCACTCACGCAATCAGTCCTCTCTGTTTAAGAGCGGCCGCTGCTGAGATGGTACATCGCAGGGAACAGTGTGCCGGCCGGCAATTCCTGCCCAGCAATCGTGGGCGCCTAACACAGAGTGTCATCTGGGTAGGGGTAACGAGGCAAAGCCAATGGCCGGCCTATCTGGAATCCTGTGGTTGGTGTGAAGCTCCCATTCCGTGTTGGCAGGGGGTGGGGGCGGTCTCTTCCCATCTGGACGGTTGACATACATTAGTCTAGCTCCCTGACACGGCAAGATGAGGAATATTGGGCATCGTCGACGCTGTCTCATGCAGTGCAGGAAGTGCAGGCAAATGGGAGGGTGTTCCCTTCCAACCCTTCCATGCCTCACAATGCATGGATGTCATTTCTGACGGAGATGTCCTGCAAGCCCCTTGAGGCTCACTGGCGCCACCTGTTCAGGACAAGAAGGCTGGCAGGTGTGGCAGCTTGCAGGAACGGCTGGACCTGTCTCCTGCGCAGGCACATATGTGACCGGCATCCAATTCGAGATGTGATCAACTCACCAGACCGACATGTTCATTCTCATCTGGACAGAGTAGAATCCCGTCATTGAACCATCATCAACTGTAATTATAATAGTCTCACACACATACCACTCACATATATATATATAGGTAGAAAAATCTCGAAGATGGTCGCGCACAACGTCGATTTCTCTCCAGAGGAGTACGGCACCACTATGTCCCACCGGCAAATCTCCCGCCAATCTGCGAGAAGAGAGCCCCATCATAGTCGGATCATTGAGGCAACAGCACCCACCTCCTTCTCGAGGATCTTCGCCAATGCCGGCCGTGAGGGTCGCCAGGGGCCGCTGCAGCTCCGGAAGAGCCCACCACCTTCGCCCGGCCGCCTGCCTACGACGAGAGTGGCGATGCCGGCGTCGGCGACTGACTCCGTCTCCATTGCGCCTGTGCGACACTCCGCAGCACCAATGAGTTGAGGACTTCACCGTCACCCGATCCATTGCTGGGGCCTGCTTCCTGTGCGTGACACAGCCTGAGGCCGTCGAGGAGGTGGTCATCTCCGGACCAGTTTCGCGAGGATAACAGCGACATACTTGATGCCATGAGAGCAAATGCTCCGATTGGGAGAGGCTGGAGGCTGGAGGCTCAATTGCTGACTCCTAAGAGGACGAGCATGACAGTTCACGACGCGGAACCTATCCCGGGCGAGAGAGATGGAACGCCTCGCAAATGGAACCGACCGCATTGGTGCGCCGTTCATGATTTGTGCCTCAGATTGTGTGACACGGAAGCGAACCAGTGCAGTGCGACCAACAGTGCGTTGTTGTCCGCGCCCAGGGACAACAGAGACGGAGTTTGCCGCCGCAGTCGCGGGACACGCTGAGCAGGAGTATATGTGCGCAGCTCTCGGGAGGATGTGAAAATGATAACACTTCCCAATCCGGCAAACCGACGAGAATCTATACTTGCACCCGACGGCCCACGAGTCGCTCGCTCACTCACACCCCAAATCCCGTGCTTAGCCCATTCATCCCACGCCCGTTCACTGCAGCCTCTTTCTTAATTGTGCCTAATAATTAACCAGTGGGCGGCGGCTCGATACTCAATCAATCAAACAAGCTACGAACCCCCATGCCCCCCTCTCCGTCCCCGCCTCCTGCCGGCCCCGAACGTGGACCCTCCCACCATCCCATCCCGTCGCCAATCTATGCAAGATAACAGAGCTGCATATAGGCCCCAGTGCGGGAGGCAGGAGGAGACAAGATACACCCCGAAGACGAAAAAGATGAGAAGCCACAAACCAGGTATCCATGGCAGTTGGTCACATTGCATCTCTCGGTCCTGCAGCCGGGGACGCAAAGGGTAATAATACTTGGGGGGGCCAGAAAAGAGGCAATGAATGGAGACACAGCATTGCACATACATACACAAGAAACGGACATCAATGGGCGAAATGCAATGCAATGCATCGTCACCTCCCCCCCTCCCCCCAGAAACCGGAACAGAACAAAGACAAGAGACGCCCTTCGATTCCCGGTTCTTTATCTTCGCTCCCGCTTCCATCCTCCTTCCTCGCCGCTCTAGCGCCCATGCAACCCATGCAGCCTGACGCGCAGGCGCAGCTGGATTCGCGGGAATGGGATCAACGATCGACTCTTGGTCTAACACACACAGCTTGGGCAAACAAGGCCCCCTGCCAATGTTGTTGGCGCGGCAATGTCTGCCGCCCAGAGAGAAATGCTGCCCTGCAGGAGGAGACGCATCCTCGATGTGCCGTCGCAGGGACGAGCGGAGCAAAAAGAAAAAAAAAAGTCCCCGACTCTTGTGTGCATGCACGTACCTTGCTTTTGGTGTAAATACTGTGTATTCGTTGTAGGGCATGCAAGTATCGTACGTGATACTACCCTGCCTGCCCATAGCGATACAAGCTTCGTGCCCTACTAGACAGAAAACGCAAAATACGTCAAGCACCCGACATGCCCACAGGCACGTAGAAACGGGCAGAGTCAGTCCCCAAGTCAATTAAAAAAAATGGACAAGGGAAGCAAAGCAGCAGCCCTCGGGAAAGGGCCCCACTTGCCCGCCGACGGCTCTGCTCGGTCGCTGCATGCACGCAGACCTTGCATGCATGCAAATGCAACGCACGGCATGGTGCTCTATTATCTCGGAAGGGGGCCGGCCACAGAGACAGAGATTGGGAGAGGGAGGGGGGGAGGGAAGGGCGGATCGTCCCTTGGTCCCCTAGAAACCAGAAAGATATTCCGCGAACCCTGCGCTGCACTGTGACGAAGGGGGAGCCCCCCACAGAAAACAAAGCAAAGTCACGGTGCGGACCAAGCAAGAGGCGACAGATATCAGCCTCAGATTGGCTGGGTTTTTGGGTTGGTGATGATATGATTTTGACTAGACATGGTATGACAGCCAAAACAATTTCCGTGCCGGCGACGATACGCTTTTCGTTTCCGCAGCAGCCGGGGGTTCGTCCGCCGGGGGTGGGGGTCGGGGGACCAGAGGTTCGATAGCCCGCCGCCCCCGAGACGGGCTCCCGGTTTCAATTCTGCCGTTGACACAGGTCAGAGGATAAGTTTTCCCTCTCGGAATGTTTGTGCGAGAGAGAGAAGAGCAAGAGGGGAGCTTCGGATTCGCGAACAGGCATCACGTAATCCACAGATACGATTCAGATCTGGTCGCAGAACCCGAGCTGTTCGGTCCACACAACATGCTTTGTTTCGCCATCAGACCGATGAAAGCTTGGGCGACGGACGGTGCGCATTGCTGAAAAGGCGTTTCGATCGGGAGGCAGCCCGCGACACAATGGAATGGCAGGCATGGTTCGGGTTTGCTAATGAAGAAAACTTTTATTCGCTACCTAGACACGGCGTGAGATATCCAATCCGCCATCCTGTCCCAGCCCAGCGCCCGCAAATGATGATGTGTGGTATAATGTCCCAATCCTGCCCTGCCCAGAAAATGCTGAAAAAAAAAAAAAGGTAAATGAACGATGCCAACAAAACAAGTCCAAGGCTTGCAAAAGAGCCTGCCCACCAGGCAGGTTCTTCTCAATGCGTTGGCTGCACTGTGCGCCTCATCCAGGCGACCATCAATTCGTAAATCGGCCAATGTCGACGACTGCTGACTTGTGTGCGCCAATGCCCCTCTCGCCTATGAGGTATGCTGATACGTGAGACGCCGATCCCATGAGGAAATAAACAGAATCGAAAGAAACCGACGCCATCCGCGATGCGCACCACACGAATTCCTTGCGATAGGCAGCAAGATGGTATACCCCCACGCCGTGTTTAGCCGCAATCATCGCCGGCCTGGTCATGACTCGTACTCCATTGGCAATAGTCCCCAATGCGGGTCGGTTAGCCAGCCTCCCAACGTGGACACTGTGGTAGCGCCCGTGGGAAGCACTTCCGAACCTCCCACTCGAAGTCCGTAAATGGGATTTGTGGGGTGGTTTGAAGAATCCGATGCAAGAAAATTCGCGATCAAAAACATGGAAAAGCCGATCGGCCTCGGTGGCAGCCGCAGCGCCGCCGAGCTGGAAAATGAGTATCGCCATAATGGGCAATCACACCGTGGTAGACGTAAGCAGCCTCTTCCCGGAATAGGCTGAAGTGCCAACATGTTAAAATTGTGACAGAGCATCTTTCCCGCCTTAGCTTGATCCTGCACCCACGCACCCCATCCAGGGGTTCTGTCACGCTGAATCAGCCACTCAGCTGCATGTGAGCTTTCATTTTGAACACACAACGTGAGCGGCTGAGCGCCAAGGTGTGGCCCGCCTTTTGCGTGCTGGGTGTTCACATGACCAGCAAACATATGCATGATGCCGCGAGGTGTGTAAGATTGTAGCCAGGGTAGGGTCCGTGTGCCGTCCGTGCCACTCTATTTTGATCATCACCGGCTGGTCATGGGCGTGACGAGCTCGATGCTCTTCGGTCGCGAATATCCGCCGGGGCGGCGCGATGGTAATGGTCGGTCCGCTGTGCCCGACGAGGCCATCGTGTAGCCATAATTGTCGTAGGTGGAGTACATCGAAGTGGGCCGCGTGCCATACGACGTGCTGGGACTCGTTGCTGTGCTGCGCGATGAGAAAGGCCACACGCCGCTGGGATAAGAGCCAGGCGGTGTGGGTGGGCTTGATTCTCGGATAGACAGCGACCTAAGCGCCGAAATGGCTGACGTGTGGTGGCTGCTGCTGGTGGGCGACGTCGGCGGGGAGAGATGCATAGAGTTGGGTCTGGAAGGCGAGGCTCTAGGGATGATGTCCTTTGGCTCAGGTGTGCCCGCAGCGTAGAAGGGGTAGTTGTGAGTGGAACGGCCACTGTGGCCGTGACTCCTGGGTGTCATGCTTGATACGGACACATTGTTGTGGTCCCTGGCGCGACAACTGTTTCCTCGTCAGTATGGACAGGATCGCTGTGTACAGCAAAAGGAGGACTACTCACGATTCAGAGCAGTATAGGAACTTCTCATCTTGAGGAACGAATTGCTTCTCGCAGGTCATGCTAAACATTGACAAGTCAGCCCAGGAGCCCTTGGCAGATTATAGATGCAGGTACAGCACGCTGCCGCCCAGCTTCACCTCCACTACCCCAAAAATGCGCGCGCCCGTTGTGCGTTGTGACAATTTTTGGATCGATGACTCAGTCAAAGAGAGTGCGTGCAGGATGGAGGGACCATGGTCTCGCGAGGGGATGGCGGGAGATGCAACCGCGTGAATGAACCAGTGAAACCTACCAGAACTGTGGGAAACTCTCTCTCTCATGCTCGACGGACAACCAATACTCGTCGTCCATGTCTCGTTCTCTTTCTCGGAGATTCTTGCCCAGCTTGTGGGGTGTTGTCCTTCGTGTCATTGCTGGTCGTGTTGATTTATGCCTTGTAGACAGGTCGGAGACTGTGACGGCTTTCCTCACGTCTGTGGTAGAGGTGTTGGCAGACCCGTGGCCAGACTTCCTTCGGTGGTGGTGCATGAGGTAGGATTGAGAGTGCGAAGAGGCGATGGGCCGGTCTTGTATGCTGATGGGAACGAGCCACACTGCTCGCTCGTTGGCTGGCCGTTTCGCACCAAGGGTCCTTTCAGGACGTGGGGAAGGCAGCGGGGTCCAATATCTGGGGAAAGGCCAGTGGTTCGCTGCTGTGTTCTCGACGGGATCCCAATTTGGTCCGTGATGTTGGTTGGCTCGGTGGCTGCCAGCGGACAGACCAGAGACGAGCAATCCGAGGGGGGTGGTGGGCGCTAGGGGTGCGCGGGTTCGGTCCTTATATGCAGCAGGCTGAAGATGGGTGTGGTGGAAAGACGGGTACTAGTAGGTGGATGGCGTGCGTGGACGTGGACTTGTGAGCAGGAATTGGCAGGTTTGTGCTCGTATCGACTTGCAGGTGGCAAATGGATTTGAAAATTGAGGAGCAGGACAGAGCAGCAGCGCAGGGAGGAGAGAAGAGACGACGATAATAATAATAATAATAAGAAAGAATATGGGAAGTCTTCCTGACTCTTGCGCAACCGCTGATAGCAGTGTCGCGTCGAATTGCGTGAGAGATAGCGTGGGTTGGGCTGTTGTACCGTGCCGTTTCTGGTCCTCGGAACTCGTGGGATTGACTAATGTGCCAGACCAACGGCCTGCCTTGCAAGCGTTGACAGCCAAGTCGACGTCGTTTGCCCGCTAGAGGGGGATCGTAGCAGGCTTGCCAGGGATTCCGCAGGGCTAACACGGCTCCTCGATGATGTGTGACCGCTAGTGCCAGGATGGATGAGGGACGGTAAGTCCTGCAGCTGCTTGGATGCGACGGTCGGTCGCTTTCTGGAGCGAGGCCGGCGTTAATGGTGCCAAAGTATAAAAGACCCGGCAGGTGTACAAGAGGGCAGACCGTAGGGATCCGCGGTCAGTGAGGCTTGTTTGTCGTGAGATGACGGCAATGCAATGCGTGTCTTGTCCTCCTGACGGGTTCCGAGTCGGAGGCACGAGACTTGGGGGGGTTGTCTTATGCTAAGGCGCCAATGCCAATTGAATTGCGAGGGGGTGAGCAGCGGTGATGGCTGGTGCCTGTGTGTTTGTACGGTATGTACAGTCCCGGATAGACAACGGATGCTCCGAAACGGTCCAAACCAGTGGAATTGTGTCCTGAATCCTGATTCCGGTATATCCTTATCCTGTGTCCTGTGTCCTGTGGGGAGGAAAGCTAGGATTGGCCTATTGTGGACAAAGAGCAAAGTTATAGAAATTGCCAAATGGGAGAATGGTTTCCTTGATGTTGTTGTTGGTATGACCGGTGTTGTTCCTAACCTGGGAGAAGCCGAGGGGATTGGAGCAAGTAAGAGAGCGGGAATGCCTGTGTGAGTATTTAAGTCCTTGGCTTTGCTTTGCTTTGCTTTGCTTTCTTCCTTTCTTTGCTCTGCCTTGGCTTGGGCTGTCGAAGGATGAGGTGGATTCGCTGTGCGAGCACGTAATAGCAAGAGAGCAAGAGTCAATCAATTGTCAATTGCAACGGTGCAGCAGTGCAGCAGTAGCAGTGTACTGTAGGCCAAAGGGCAAGGGGAACGAGAGTCCGGGAATGGGATGGTGCCTTGGGATATAAGAAGCTCGAGGTTCGGTTGAAACGAGGGACACTGCATCAGAGTTGCAGAAAGAGGAGCAGAAAGACCAGAGTTGGCAAGCACTGGATCTGTGATCTGTAATGTATGTATATGTAATGTGGTCTTGGACGAGGAGAAGCGGATTCCCTGGGCTCGCAGGAACCTGTGACTCTTTATTTCCGCGTGTGGTCTGGCCCGCCTGCTCAAGTTCGTTTTCTTGCGTGCGGGATGAGGTGAGCTGCTTTGCACTGTCACTAACTACTTGCTCTCTCTCTCTCTCTCTCTCTGTGCCTTGCTCTTTTGCTGCTGCTGTTGCTGCTGCTCTTCTGCAGCGCTGCACAGGCCAGTCTGGGAACAAGGGCGTGGGCAAGGGCCAAGGAGAGACTTGGGCGACAGTACACAATACAGTATGGGACCATGTACCTTTCCCCTCCACTCCACCCCTCCCCTCCTCTGGGCCTGGCATCTTACAGTACGCAGTAACTGTAATAATGGACGCCCAGGGAGCTTGGGCCTGGAGTGGATGGAACCTTAGATGGACCTGGATGGACCTGTTGAAATGCACGTTGCCCGGTCGGTCTGAGGCATGGCTCCAAGTACCGGTACGCAGAATTGCTGCTTGGGTCATCCGACGTTCCCGTATCGGTACTCAGTACGTGTACGCGTGTGTACCCTGGGCACCCTTGCAACCTCCCTGGTCGCCTGGTACCCTCGTACTCTGGTACGGCACGCCGGTACGTGCATGCTCGCTTCGCTTCAATGGGGCAGGTGGCCAGGTGCCCGCTTCCCATTGCCCAAGACATGGGTTTCTTGCTTTGGCAGTTGCAGTTGTTGCCAGTCCCAGTCCCAGTCCCAGTCCCAGTTGCCAGCCCGCCATGCCTGCCACCAGCCAGCCAGGCCGCCGTCCCAGACCGTCCCCACTCGAGCTGGGAGCCTTGGGGGAGACACTGCGACCGCGACTGTTCCGATACGGTGAAACAACCCATCCATCCATCCATCCATTCATCCATTTCATTCATCCTACCGTCACTGCCCAGGTACCGTCACACAATGTCGCCGAAAGCGGAACCGTTTTGGGCCATGGGAAACCGCCAGAGTCTAGATCTCAGAGATTTTCCTTGGGTGCCCTCTTTTTCCTGCCTGGTGTGTTTTGATCCTTCATCACGATTGCTTCCTGTGACTCAGCTGCACACCCAACATGGCCAGCCGGCCTCCTATCGCGTTTGCGCAAAGATTGTAATGTCACAGCGCCCCTGACAGATGGAAAAAATTTTCTGCTCCAGGCCTGTCAGGAACGTGTCTGTCCCCGAGGCTGACAAGGCGCCCGGGCAAACACGATATCCAAAGGCCACTGTGGGTGGATGGAGGCAATCTTGTCGCCCGCCAATACAACATGTCCCGGACAGCTCCTGTGATTGGCCCGTCCTTGTGAAGCCAGGCACGTAGCACGTTGCTCTGCGGCGGGTCGAACCTCCAGTCAGCCAGCCAGTCAGTCTGTCTGTCTGTCAGTTCCACAGGGTCCAGGGACCTCCAGGCACAAAACATTCCGAATATGAGATGCAGCTACATGTGCTTCATCACATGGAGGAGCGTGTTTCTCATGAGTAATAATAATATGACTTAGCCGTCACGACCATGTTCTCCCAGCTTAGCTGCTTGAGGGCAGCACGAACGAACCTTGTCTTGGAACCTTGAGGGCCCCGCAAGAGCACAGCCAGATCCAGAGCCAACAAAGCAAGCAAGCATTTCGCTACGCCGGTCAAGACAAGCGAAGCTACTTTGCTCTGCCACCGTGCCATCATGGGTACGTGGTACGCAGCACTATTGCACGATGCGCTGCACAGTACTAGTAAATACATATTGCGAACCCCCTCTTTCCGTCGTCATGCACTGAGGCCTGCGTGCGGAAGCCTTCCCGGTGCATGACATGACAAACAGTGGCAGTATCGACAAGAATCATGCAGCAACAGCGAATGATGAGCTGTAACTGTTGCACAGCTGGCAGGAATCTGCTCAGCGCCGGTGCCTTCCACGCCCGCCCATTAGCTAAGAGCAACTTCAGCTCCCGGTGCCTGGCGATGCTTTCCCCAAGCTCTGCTGGCCAAGCCTGGGGCGATGGGGTGCGCAAGGGGAAAGCTCCAGTGCTCCACGCCCGCACAGCACAGAGGGCCAGTCCTTGGGGCGGCATCTGTCGGTGAAGGGCTCGACTTGCGATCGTTCCTCTGGGCGCACCGATCTGGCTCAATAGGCTGGTATCTTGTCACTCTGCCCTACAGTACATATACAACACACAACGAAGCGAAGAGACGGTGGACCTGATAATACCGGGTACGCAACGCAGCCATGTACCGTGCTGTACCGTCCTGCACGTAGATGGGACCGTTGGCGGCACTGAGTCTGCCTGCCTGCACGCCCTGACGCCCTATGGAGCAGAAGCAAGAATCAGAACTGAGCCTCATCGATGGCGTCAGGTACCTCGACTATTGTTGATGCGAACCTGGATGGAGCCTCGAGCCGGGCGCCTAGGCCAAATGGATGACAATGGTGCTACCAGGCTAGAAATCACGAATCATCAAGCCCAAACCGCATGACCTCATCCTCGATCAATTAGAGAGTTTCTCTCACATAACAGCCGAGCCCCGGCCGTGTCTCAGAAAGCCAGAAACAATTACCTCATATTCACCATCATAGACGAATCTCGAGCACTTTGAGTCACGAGCCTCTGGTCAACTCCGCTCCAAACAAACTTGCTCCCAAACTGTGCCAAAGGTCAAAAGTCTGTTCCTGACTTGGGCCTTGGCAGGACACCAACGGCCACCCCCCCCCCCTGCGCAAACCCCTCGCCCTTTATGTTGGTCTCAGTTGAGAACCCTGATGACAAGCCCTAGCCTTTACCAGGGCTCTTCCTTGCGAGGCCGGCGAAAGTCTGGAGCCGCAAGGTTTTGACAGATCGGGATCGACGCGTTTTTGCACGACACGGGAAAACATCAACACATCGATTTCCTAAGATAGAAACACCACAGGGCTGAGGAGATGACACACCTGGATTGACAGGACTGACGTTCATTGCCTCTGTGTAAAACATGGCCTACGAGGAGCCGGGAATGCTCAGCTCTTCACACAGGCACCCCTCCTCCCCCAAAGCCTGCCATGATTGACGCGGCGTCGTGGCTCGTCAAGTTGACGTCCCGAGAAAAAAAACCTGCTTCATTCTCTTTCATTCGAAGAGCGATATTTACACTGCAGCAGAGCTTGCGCGTACACTTGTCCAGCCGCAAGATCTCTCTATTCCTCATACACAAATCGGACCCTTTTTCTGCATCATTCCGCATGCGCCTTTTCTTGGTCCTGGATCCCCAACTTGCATGCAAGCCAACCCAATTCGAGGCAAAGGCCAGGTCCCTTATCTGTCAGGGCAAAGCAAAGCAGTGCTACTCAAAGATACGCGAAAAGACGGCCTCTGGATCGCTCGGAAGTGTATGCCTCGGACGCTCGGGAGGCTTGCCCTATATTATGCCGAGCATGCCGTGGTCGGTCGCCTCTCGGCCTCCGCCTGACCGATCATCGCTGAACCTGCCTCTTCGCAACATTCATATCTGAGAGCGTGGGGGGCTCACGATCCTCCTCGTCTGACAATTTGTAGCTTCCCCGCATCTGTTCTTGCACCCTGCAGCAACGGACAATCTGCCTGCCTGTGTCGGCTACAGTGCATATGTCGAGTTTACTATCTACGTAATATATGCACGGGGCAGCGGAGGTGATGCCTATGCATGTCTCACGAGTTCAATCAGACCCAGAGCGGCTGCTCATCACCGAGTTGTGTGCGTACTGCAGATGGGCAGGGCGATCCCGGAATCTCAATTAACAGTTCACACTGCTACTGCTAGGAAAACTGCTGCAGTCCTGCAGACTTGTGAGCACTATCATCAAAGACCTCTTGCCCCCAGGAGCGAAAGATCGCCATGTGTTTCACACACCAGGATCAACTACTATAGCGAGCCTGCAGTAGCTAGAAAGCCACCACCGTTTCTATCACCCGGAAATCCCGAATTTGGCATGCCGTCAGACAAGACTTTTGCAACACTGTACCCCGTATACTCGGTCATGCCATGTCCATACAAGGGTGCGGAAAAGGGAGCCGAAGAAAAAAACCGTCCTCGCTTGCGGCCCATCATGGAGAAATTTCACGTTTCCACGCCCTACTGGAACCCACAGTGTACCCAGGCTGTAGGGTCCAGAGTGCCCAAAGCCGGAGCCAGAGTGGTATTCCGGACGGAGCCCTTCTCTGACATCCCGCCGTTCCGGGGGGCCTTCACCGGCTTCCCGACCCCGTTCCAAGGGGGGCGGCCACTGCCCCACCGGGGGCGGCCCAGGCGGTGGGCATCGCTCATGTTTCGAGAACACGTCTCTCAGCTGGAGACGATGAGAAAGTTTAAAAAGTGCACGCACGGGTACGGTATGTGTCAGTTCCGCTCTGTGATCTCATCGGCAGGGCCCCAGTCCACGCGCCTTACCGCCCGCTGATTGTGCAAACGGATGTGAAATATCACAATTCCGCCCCGCTTCCAAGGTTCAACACGCGCTTGCGACCGCCCGCGCCCCCTACAGTACCCTCACCCAACCCTGGGAATGAATCGTGGGATTTACGCCCGCCCGGTGAGCGACTGTCATG
The DNA here is from genome assembly GCF_026229845.1 of Diaporthe amygdali. NCBI lineage: Eukaryota > Fungi > Ascomycota > Sordariomycetes > Diaporthales > Diaporthaceae > Diaporthe > Diaporthe amygdali. Next base: position 90,234 of record NW_026517065.1, on the reverse strand, counting down.
CCACCTAAGCTGGTGCACATGGCCATCTGGTAACAGTCGAAAAAAAACAATGGAGCTGCCGGGGGTGGGCAATGGCAGGACGGGAAGCGGTCGAACGCCTGGGGCAATATCCCCTTTTTAATGGGGAATCTGGTGACCTTTTTGGAATGGGTCACGGGGAGGGAGGGGGATCTACGGAGTCAGCGGGATGATGATGTGTTCTTGTCATTTCATCAGCTTCTCGAACTCTGGTCGATGCATCTCATGTTGTATCTCTCATGCACCTGCATCGCCCCTGCATTTGTTTTGTTCAATTTTTTTTTTCTCTTTCAGTGCGTTGCAGAAATATCGGGGGTCGCCTTCCCGTCACTTTCGGCCGCGGCCTGGACGAAATGAGAGGCCCCAACGTGAGGCATCAAGGGCGCCCAAGCGAAATCCTCCGCCCTACGTGTACTGTGCAACGTGCTGAAATTTTATCTAGCGGTAGCCCTCTGGGCCTATGAATCGAGCACGAAGCCGGCCATCTTCGGTTCGACGAGGTTCCCTGTGGGGAAAAAAGCCACGAGAGCTTGGGCGTTCCCACAGGGGCCCTTGGTGGAAAAGCCCACAGGGGATGAAGAAATAAGTGTTGCTCAGGGGCCCATACTGGAAACAGAATGGGGGCCGAAATCTTTCGACACGACGACCACCAGCAAAGCAAAGGAACGGTGTGAAAACGGTCGCTCGTTGTTCGACGCCAGGTCCCGCTGTTTAACTTGGATTAGGAAATGAGCGGCATCATTGACGCACATCGTCACTTCTTTGGTGCGAGGGCATGCAACGGCTCACAGCCCACATGCACGCATGCCCCAGTCCTGTACCAGCGCCGTCCCTCAGGGTGAGGTTCTAGACGTCCGGATTGACAGGTTGACAGCCGGATACAGATCTTTGAATTTTCCGGCCCTCTTCTTCTCGTCCACACAACACGGCCAGCTGCAGCCAATTGCAAACCCCATCCCAGGCCACCCTTCCTAGACTCTTCGGCCAACAACCAACAGCCACTCGAGCGATGTGGGTGTGTGCAAGTGTGTGTGTGTATGTGTTCGTGTGTGATGTCTCGCATGGGACTCGTCTCACCCAACACCTTGCTCGCATCGCACATCATCCTCTTTAAGCGCTCCTGCGCAAGGGCCTCGCCCTGCTCAGCTGCAGGTACGCCGAATAGGATCTTGGAGAAGAAGGGAAGGGGGGCCTCGGTTCGTCCTGGTTCGGCAGCGTGGCTCAACCTAACCCATCCCACAATCACACCCTCCCTATGCCTCCGACCTCCCTATGCCTCCATCCAGCTCGCAATCGCATCCTATCCTATTCTTATCGTGAGAAAGCAGGGGCAGAGGACAGTACCGCTGGCAGCCGCGGCTCCCCTCCCACTTTCTCACTCCCAGGCCAATCAGCAAACACCAGGCCCAATTCACCCTCGATATTGTGCATGCGGTTAGCCGTGGCTTGCTGCGCGTATGCCCACCTGATCATATCCCTGCCTGGCTGGCCATGATCATGACCCGTGGGACCATTCGCGCAAAACGGTATTGACTGGATGAAGAAAGTAGACTATTTACCAAGATATCTGGTAGGGCGTGGGGTGACAAGATACGGGAAGCCAAAATCCCACGGTCCAGTCTCTTGGGACCTGGCCAAGTGACAGAGATACCGGCAGGGACGCAAGGAGGGAACCCGGGCCTGAACCTGCACCTGCAAGTAGCCCGTTGCGGGCACGGATTTGATTCCCTCTTGGCCTGCGTCGCCAGAACATTGAACCGGCGGATGGCTGGCGGGGCTGAGGCAATTACTTCCGTCCTCTCTCTTCCCGACGGGACGATGATGCGCGATATTGATCGGTGAGCGATATAGATGATCTCCAGCGGACGGTGAGCGACGCCCTTGCTTGTGCCTGTTCCGACAATAGCCTCGTGTTACAGATAGACCGAGGCATATTGCTGTCCGTCTGCCCGCGAGGACGTCAGGATGACGGTGGAGCCTCGCCAACTGCCTCCCTATCCAAGGTCCCGCGCTCTTCTCATCACGAGAACTGACTCCCGTGAGGGCGGGCACATCACCTATCTTGACCCCATGAATCATCGACTTCCTCCATGAGCATTCTTGGTCAAACCTTGCAGTTGGGGGTCTGTGCCTGGCTCGTAGGCACCTGGCTGGATCACCATCACCATCACATCCACAAGGCACACGCGCCGTGTCTCATGTGGCAGCGGCCCATAGAGGTTCAGCAATCACACCATCTCCTTGTCGAGAGCGGGCACAAGCAATGCCCGCCCGGCCGTCATTTGACAGAAACCGTGACAGGAACGAGCTGCGGCAAGGCAAAAGAAGGAGAAGAAAAAGCATGGTATGGAAGCAAGAGCCACATACACCATCAGGGTTCTCGTCTAGGTGATACTTTGACGTGATGCAGGTCGGTGTGGGGATTGACTCAGCCGATCGCTTAGGACGACGAGGAAGAAGGAAGGAAAGTGAGACCCCCCCCCCCCCAAGCCTTGCTGCCCCGGGACCGTTGTGTGTACCGTATATCTATAGTACTCTACCGGAGACACGGCCTGGGCGCGGCACGGGAGGATGCCCAACATGGGGCAGGACCTGGATGGTTAGGCTGCTGTACAGGACGGCCGGGAGCCCACCCCAGTCCCGGTCTGGGTAGACGTCGTTGCCGTGTTTTGCGGAAGGTCTCGGCCGTACTCCATGCATATGAGACGTCACATGCGGTCCGAGGACGTGCTTGATGAGCTGTAGAACATGACCCCTGGACACTCCTGGCGTCTGCTTCTTTCTGCGGACTTTGTATCGTTATGGCACCCGTAGGTATTGATCGCTAGGATAGTAAAATTGGAAGGGGAGAGAAATACGGCTCCTAAGCGACCGCGAGATTAAGGGCAAAGGTAGGAAGGAGGGCCGGAATGCAAGGATCTATCTCATCTCCAGACTCGACACAATGATGTCAATGTGAACGGAGTCAGGGTTCACTCCGTAGGCACGTCTTTCGTGGACTCTAGCCCCTTTGCGTCGGTGAGACTCCTGAACACTCAATAATCTCTACCAGTGAAGAAATTCCCGAAATTAGAGACGCTATTTCGCTACAAAACCCGCCGAGGAAACGCCCATCATACGGTTTGTCTCCAGAGACACGGCCTAAGCGCCTAACCTAAGGATGATAAAAAGTCTCATGCCTCGCGCCGCCCCTCCCCTCGCGGGCCCTATCATCCGACCCCGAATCCGTCTCGCCCGGCGGGGTGTGTCCCGTCACGCCCAGCGGCCACCTCGAGTCCATCTCCTGCGCGGGGCTGTACCCGGGGCTGTGGCTCGACACCGACCGCGGGCTCGGGAAGGGTCCCTCGTCCATCCGGCTGACCTGCGGGTACCACGGCCGGCCGGAGTCATCGAACTTGGGCTGGTCGCCGTAGAACGGCACCGCGCCCGAGGAGCTCACGCTGCGGTGGGACGTCCTCAGCGACCGCCGCTGCGCCCCGAACTCCCTACCGTCGACCATGCCCCCCATGGCGGCCCCCGGGGAGATGTCGTAGTCCCGGCCGTCCGGCACGGGCGCCGCTAGTTCCGCCGGCCCCTGCTGGACGTTGATGTTGCTCGGCCGCCTTGCAAACGGGCTCGGCGGCGCCCCGTAGCTGCTCGGCGTGTGCGCGTCGTGGGTGTGGGCCGCGCCGCTGTAGGCGCTGTTGGGGCTCCACGGCGTGCCTCCCGGCCCAAAGGTGTACGGGCTGCTACTCCCTCCCGCGCTGGACTTGGGCCCGGAGTGCCGGCCTCCCGTGGCGCCGTAGCGGAATCTTCGGTGTCTCCGTACGAACATGCACAGCCCGACTACCAGGGCGATGAGGGCCACGCCGCCGCCCACTGCTATCCCCACGATCGCGCCGGTGCTGAGGTGCGTGCCGTTGGAGGACGAGGAGTCGCCTGTGGCGGTGGGAATGGACCGTGTTGGGGTTCGAGCTGCTATGGTAGCCCGCTTCGTCATGAGGACATTGAGATCGGAGTTGTCGAAACCACCGGTAGGTGCTGTCCTCGTTGCTCCGCCCGTGGCCTGGCCGCCCACCACGGAGATGATCTCGTCTGGCACCGCGTACGTCGTTAGGTTTGTGGAGTGTAGCTGCCACGGATTCGCATTTGGGTCGGCCTGCTGGCCCAGCACGAGGTTGTGCATCCCCCATTGAGGGGCTACGTCGCATTCGTCACTGAGTGGGAAAGTACCACCGATGACAAGCATTTGTCCCTTGTTGACTACGTTACAACTCAGACTGTGATGGGGGTACTGGCCAGTGACATTTCCATCGTTAGGGTATAGCTTTATCCAGGTGAAAGTGGGAATTGTTACTGTGGCTAGGGTCAGAGAGATTTCTGAGAGCGAGGAGTATGAAGACATACATATATACACGTCGTCGAAGCCAGAAGTATCCGGTGGCATACCAGCACCACCATACAGATATCTGCAATAATCAGTCAACGCCATGTCCGGCCGCCCTGGGTGCTTGCCTCGAGACTCACATATTATAGCTCGACTGGTCATCCGCCCACGTTACCCCAGAACAGAACCTACTTCGCATCTGTGGCGTCGTGCCAGATGTCTGTTGTTTGTACCATCGCCCGCTGAGGATGTCGTATATGAATATCTCGTCCATAGGCTGACCTGTGGTTGTGCCATTTTCCTGGTCCTGGATTCCACCAAAGTAGATCAGCAGCCCGCCATCCGAGGCTGGTATATAGTTCATTGTCCCCTCGGCCCTCCGCGTCGAATCCGGCCCTGTGTTGTTCGTCCATGAACCCTGGTCCATATCGTACTTGATCAAGCCGGTCGTAGCCATAGGTGGGCCTGACCAGCTTGGTACCGAGTTGTTGGAAAGCCATCCGCCGTAGTAGAAGCCCAACCCCAGCTCCGAAATGCCCACGCCTGCGCCATAAGATACCGGATTGATCCCGCTCTGGCTCGGTGGACCCAGATTATTCCATGAGTCGTTGAGTACATCGTATGAGTACAGGTTGAAGGGCGTGGGTGGTGTGTTGTAGTACTCCCCGCCGAAGAGATAAAACTGCTTATTGATGTCGTCGCCCCATAGGATCCCCCCACTGACGTCCGGGATAGATGCGTTCTTCGAGAGGTTGGCATGCAATTGAGGCATGCCACTTGCGCCATTCCTTTGCAGGTCATGATACGAGAGCCAAGTATCTTTGGAACGATGGGGCCAATGTAAGCAAGCATTCTCGTTCAAATCTGCTCTCACTCGTTTCAGGAAAAACAGACTCACTGGAGTAGTTTTGAGGATATGTTGAAATTGGATTCCAATTTATCAGACCGCCGTCGATGTATAGCTTGTCGTCTATGATAGTCGATTGGTGACCAAACCGCCGACAGAAATCTTGTACCGGGTCTCGTTGCTGCCATGACCGAGGGACAAGTAGAGCAAAGACCGCCAGGTACGGCAGCGAGGAGGACGTCATCCTGCAAAGGAGCCTCAAGGTAGGCCCAAAATGGCGGTCGCATTCGGCTTAGCACGAGCTGTGAAGAGCGAGGAGACGGATCTCTCATCCTTCGATGTCGCAGGATTCAAGGTTTCGCATATTCATGCGGTGCGGCGACGCGAGCAGATCGTCCAGACTGTCGGATGGATTAAGTGATCTCCAGATGGGACAACGAGAGGGCTCCCACAAGATACTAGGGGCGGGAGGCGGTGACAATAACACAGGGAACAGACGAGATGGATAACGAACGGCAGATGATGTGAGATGTCCTTGCCTAAGGCCGTCGGGGAGGAAAATTCAAGATGAACGCGGAGTCAAATCTGCAACTAGTGGGAAAAGGCTCAGCGCCTCCCGCCCTCACGTAAACTCAGCCGTAGACCCAGCTCGACGGAACCAGGCAACATCGATGAACAGCATGGCTGGTCTGCGTCGGACCACATCGTGCCACCTCCTTGGCGTGCCGGCGCCGGCGCTGACGATAGAATAACACGAGCGCCATGATAGGTCCCAACAAGCGTTGCAGAGGTAGCTTAAGAAAGCCAGGCTTCGTGTTGGCGGCGTGGAGAGGGGGAAGCTGCATGGTAAGCTGCAAGCTGCGCGCCACAGCTGTAGCTTGCCGAACACGCCGGCATCAAGGTGTGTCGTAAGGTAATTCAAGGAACCTTGCAGGTGAGACCTACATACATGTTGTGATCCCGGCACATACCCAATAGGGCCCCGGCGTGAGCTGCTGCTGAGCTTGGCAATCGGCGGTCGCCTCTCACAGCTCATCCCTGGCAGTCGGCCGACAGCTTGCAGCTTGGGTGAAAGGCGGTGGTCCACTTGTCTGCAGGGCTGACAGAGACACGGGCTTTGATGTAACAAGGGGAGGGAACCGATCGGGATGGCTTGTTGCTGAGGGAGAGCCATGCTTTGACGATGCTCCTCATACGGCCAAATTGTCAGCATCTAGGTCACACAGTATCAAGGTGCCCACACAGTCATGTCAGCCTCAATTCGCAACGAAAGTGCCAGATTACAGAATTTTTTGGAAATTAAGTGTGATATTCTGCGTGCCCATGTTGTTCTGTGTCCTGAATGCGGCTGATTTCTCGATTATTCCAAGGTAAAACCACGGCCGGTGGCTTATTTGACTTGTTCGGTACTATCGGTGTTCGCGACACATCTGTTTTCGCGATGGGCTGCTGGATTTGTACAACGTCCGGACCAATTGAACCATAGATCTGGACGTACGCTACCTGCCGCCACACTCTTCCGGCTTGTTGATGTGACCCAGGTGATGAGGTGGCTCGGCAGAGACTTGCATCCGCACGACCTTGGCAACCCCCATGGCTGACTGCAAGGCTGAAGCAGTCGTTTCCGGTGACTAGATAAAGCAGCCGAGGACTAGGCTGCTCTCGATCATATCCTGGCCATTAGATCATTGATCCGTGCCGCTGCTTGGTGTATTCCATCACTCTCGAACACTTCTTTGATGTCGCCCCATGTGAGCAAATCTTTAACATGCGAGGCATAGGGCGCTTGCGAGGTCGTCGAAGAAGCATGATACGCATCCAATGCGTTGATAGCTTGCAAATCGAGCTCGGCATCCCTTTCCAGATCTCCCGTCGCTGTCGTACAATCCAGCCCAGTGACGACCTCGGCGTTGTGTAGCACCTCGGCGCAGCGAATGAAGGCTCTGAAGTAGAGCTGTTCATACTGCTGTCTCATCTTGTCATCCGCGCCTGGCTTCCACGAATGCCACAAGAGCCGGAAGGCACCCAGTTGGCCGAGAAGCTGGACGTAAATATGGTGAGGGAGAGATCCCTCTTCACGGCTGACGATGCCTGATCCGAACAAGGACGGCTGCACTGTAGAGCCGGCGAGAGTCCGGCCGGTCAATAAGGTGAACAGCTCTGGACGAGTTCCCCTTTCCGGCCCTTGTCCTTGTTCTAATGCCGCCAGTATTCCACTTGCAACCGCTTCTAACGTCTCTGGCTTGTCTTGAGCATTGCCTATGAATCCTTGTGACAAGCAAATATGCAAATATTGCATGACTGCGGGCAGCAAGCGGAGCTCGACTGCCAAGGCCAAACCAAGTAGTGACATGGAGGAATTGAGACCAGCATTTGTTGAGAGCTGTCTCATTGTCAAATTGTTGACGAATTTGAGGGCTTGCTTAGTGTTGTGCCTGTACGAAATGTTCCTTGAGCCCTTCAAGTAGTGTGCAATGTGGTCCACGGAGGCAGGGCTGATCGCATCCTGTCCCAATGACAGACCGTGGGTACACAGTCTTTCAAGTTGTGAAAGGCTCTTGCAGCGGTCGATAGCCTGTCTGAACGTATCCGGTCTGTCCGCTTCACCATCGGTGCCGACTGAAGCAGGCCTTTTAGTAGCGGGATCCAGTCGCTGTCGATGGAGCATAAATTGAATTATGGTGTTTGCATCCCCAGCCAGGATGCGTTCTGGTATGCCGTTGAGATGCAGCGCCCGGTCCCTGCCTTGCAACAACGAATTGGTTCGCCCGGCTCTGTAGTCCATTGTGCCGTCACCAGGCGGCGGGGAGACAGTCGACTTGCCGCCGAGCAGGGCAACCGAGAGCACATCGAGATCCGAAATCTTGAAGGGGCTGTGACGGGCTGCCAGCATTCGGCTCATTTTCCTCCTATCGACGAGCATCTCGGTCGTCAATACACTGACACGCTGCTCTACCTCAGGGATGATAGGATTATAGCCCCATTTGACTTTCTGCTGGGCCGCATCATGATCGTCGAAAGGGCGAACATGTGGGCTGTCCTCGGCGTCGAGATCTAGCACGACATTTGGCAGCTCGAACGCGACGCGTCTCTTTCGTTGGATCCTTTTGTGAGACGAACCCTCGATGGCAACGCCTCTGGGGTATTTCTCTATGATGTTCCGCTTCTGAGGGCTCAGAGTATATGGTATAAAGCCGCCGCACCCCCAGCAGAGCCCAGATGGGTCTCTTACTCTGAGCCGCCTCATACTGTGGGTAAAGCAGATCGCGATTCATGGGAGGGTGGCCCGTGCTGGCGAGACTCTGGAAATAGAGAGGACCTCCAAATCATACGAAAGGTGGGAAAATACTTGAAGCATGGAGTTGATCTGACAAGTGAAGCTTGAGCTCTGGGATGTGAAATTTGTGATGTTGGGTTTCATTCAAACTGAGTATTTGGAGTATGAAATTTCGCCTCAGATATTTGGAGTTCGAGTGTACAGGTAGACGTAGCAGTGCAGTCAGGCCAGGGCTGTGCAGGGGTACGAGCAACGCAGAAAGCCGCTAGACTGTTTCTTGCATATGGCTTAGGATAGACAGCCCAGACAATCATTACCCCAAGCCATCACTTCACCACCCAGTCTTTCCCTCCGATACCCGCCTGACCAGGACTTCAAATCCACAAGTGCTATCGAACATGCCTCCAGCAAAGAAGAGAAAGACTGCCAAGACCGCAAAGGGCGGCAAAAAGGGCCAGGTAACGACCTCGACAGTGGAGGAATCATCACCACCGCCTGCCGACACGCAACAGCCAACACCGCCATCACCACCACAACAACCACCACAATCAACAACAGACGAGACGCCAACTGCACCAGAGCCCTCAGAAAAGGTGCCTACCCCCGCACCAGCAGACGAGCCACCAAGCACAGAAGATGCGCCAGAACCACCCTCCGCGACTGCTTCGGCCAACACCGCCTCGATACAAGACCGCATGGCCCGCTTCCGCGCCCTCCAGACCCGCGCAAAGTCCTCCTCGGCATCCAACCTCTCAGCCGCACAGAGCGAGGCGCACCGCCTGGCCAACGACCCGGCGCAGCTGGCCGCGATCCAGCGCAAGTCGGCGGTGGCGACCAACAAGCTGCTGAAGGCGGACATCGAGGACTCGGGCGGCGACTTCGAGCGCAAGCGGGCGTGGGACTGGACGGTGGACGAGTCGGAGAAGTGGGACAAGCGCGTGGCCAAGAAGGAGCGGCACCGCGACGACAACGCCTTCTCCGACTACGGGCGCGAGGCCAACAAGATCTACAAGCGGCAGCTGCACAACCTGGGCGACCCGGACCTGGAGCGCTACACGCGCGACAAGATGCGCGCCATCGACGAGGCCGCCGCCCGCGGCACCCTGGAGCTGGTCGAGACCGAGGACGGCGAGATGGTCGCCGTCGACAAGGACGGCACCTTCTACGGCGGCAGTGGCGGCGACGCCATCTCCGGCTTCGCCGACAGCAAGCCCGACAAGAAGGCCGTCGATCGCCTCGTCGGCGAGCTCAAGAAGGCCGAGGAGGTCGCCAACAAGAAGCGGCGGGAGCGCCAGGCCCGCAATGGTGACGATGCGGACGTCACGTACATCAACGACAAGAACAAGCAGTTCAACCAGAAGCTGGCGCGGTTCTACAACAAATATACGGCCGAGATTAGGGACAGCTTCGAGCGGGGCACGATGATCTGAGGTCTTCTCTTATTACGGGGTTTTCAAGGTGGCGTCTTGCATCAGTCGGTCTACAGCGGTGTTATTATGCCTTGCTTTTAGCTTTGGTTGCGATGAATAAAATTCGATACCAATGAGATCTTCAAGTGTGAGACTGTCTCGAAGGAGATGCCAGACTTGAACACTGACATCACGACACAGCCTCACAATCATGAGTATTCAGAGTCTTCATCAACAAAAATTATATCCCTGCAGCTTGATGAAGTGATTGTGTCGGTGGGAGGGGGCAGAGTACAAAATGCAGTCAGGACTTTCAAACTTATGAAATGCCATTCCGTGAGTACTGCCACGACTTTATGGCATGCGCTCGCATACCACTCTCTGCCTCAAGAGAGCCTCGAGACACTAAGACACGGTTGAAGGGTATACCCTGGCGCAGCGCTTCGAGTTCAAGCAACTGTGCGTCCCATGAATCACCACTGTCGGACATGAGGCCCGCCGGACAACGCTTCCATGCCGAAGGCACGAGTGAACGGGAGAGACATACCTAGACAACGTCGGTAGGCAAGGTTCACGATGCCTCTGATTGGAAGCGGACGAAGATATCAACAAAGTCGTGGGAAACCAATGCCATTGAATTCTAGACCGAAAAGACAGAAGTCCTGTTCAGCGTAGTAACCAAGCCGTGAGGCTATGCTGCATAATTCCAACCTTGCTTCCAAAAAGCAGCGCATCTGTAAACGCCTCGCCAGTGTATGTATGTATGCCTCATAGGCGACAGACAGTCCGAACCCAAGGCCCAGAACTAGGACCAGAGCAAGAGTAATAGCAATAATGAGGCAAACCGCGCAACCCAAGTCTATTAAAACAAAAAACAACGCGCACCCACCAAGCAAAAATGCAACCAACTTCACCTCCCACAAGACTGCCATCCTCCTTTAGATCCGGTAGTAGGTCCGTACGTTGGGCGGCAGGTTCTTCCCACCAGCCTTGTAGAAGGGCAACTGGCAGTCGGTCAGCTCGGCCGAGACGCCGTCGCCCTTCCAGTACAGACCCTTGGCGTGCAGGCCCTGCTCCATGCCCTCCCAGTACTCGCGCTTGACGCCAAAGTTCTTCTTGTCCATGTCGGCCAGCTTGGCGACGACGTCCTCGGCCTTCGCGCCGGGCCGCCTGGGGATCCGCAGGAACAGGCTGCAGTCGCGCAGCGTCATGGCCAGGCAGTAGCGAGATATGTTGTCGTCGCCGTCATCATCATCATCATCATCATCGCCGCCGTCATTGTTGTCGTCGGAGGTGACAGGGACGACCGCCTTGGGCGCGTGGTCGTTGTCCCACTGCGCGGTGCGCAGGCGGCGCAGCAGGGTCGAGCCGCGCAGCCACGCCTGCAGGTTGTCGGACTGCGCCTCCGACAGGCCCAGCGACCGCCGGATGTCCCCCACGACGTGCTGGTTCCGGGGGAAGTCGACGGCCTTGACCAGGTTCAGCGGGCAGAAGACGGGGTTGCGCGTCGAGTTCTTGAGGTTGCGCTGCACCTCGCGCGCGCAATTGCGGCACTGCTCCGCGCCCTCGGGCGCCCGGGGTGACTGGTGCAGCCACTTGGGCTTGATCTCGTGCAGCGTGAAGAGATCGTCGTCGTCGTCTTCGTCTCCATCGTCGTCATCCCCGGTGGACGGTGATGCGCCCGCCCTCCTGGGCCTCATGTCCTCGACCAGCATGCCGGTCTTCATGCCTTCGGGCGCGAACCTGTGGCCGGCAAAGTCATGGCGGCGGGTGCCCTTTTCTTCGATTTGTTCGAGTTGCTGGTTGAGCCGGTCGAAGAATTCAGGATCTTGGGGTAGCTGGACTAGCTTCTGCTGCACGAGCTCATGCGGCTCGAAAAGAGGCGAAACCTTGTTCTCCCAGTAGTCCTGGAGCTCAGCATATGACATGCCACTCGACTCGTCCTTCGGCAGCCGTAGCAACTGGCCTGAGTGCTCGTTAGCCTGTGCAGTCCTGGACCTCATGGGGGAATTGCCGTGAAACCCTACCGTTCAAGTTTGGGTGGTCTGCCACACCCGTGAGCTCAAAGACGACATTTGCCGCGCCTTCACCAACGAAGGTGCATACTGCTGAGGAGGGTACCGTCTCCATGTTGCTGCCGGTCCTGTGGTTTTGCGCCGCGTCGGTCCGTTGATTCTCAGGATTCTCGATCCACGTTCCCAGAGCCATTAAGTGTGGTTTCCAAATTACACATTACAATCGGAAACAGGTCCGAGGGGGTGTCAGGTAAGTGAAATGCAGAGGTGGCGCCCCGGTCAAGGATGCATGAAGTCGCTACTTCACAAGCGGCGACCGAGCAAGAAAGCGAACGTAATGGTTGCCGTCACCCGTGCCGTGACCGTCGTCTGAAGGGAAGGGCGCTCGAAGTGGTAAAGAGGGAATGCGGTTTCCGTGGTTCACATCTGGGGCCCGCGACGACGGAGGGGAGTTAAAAGGCAGAGGCAAAAGGTAATGCAAGTGCGAATGTGCATTGATGAGGACGGGAATTTAGTCAGGACTGACTGGCACCGGTGACTGACTTTGGGGCCAGCTTTTTATTGTTCAATAGTGCGCTCGGCTCAAAGTCATAGTGGCACTGTAATGTAATATGAGAGGTTGAGAGGTAGGCAGTGAGAGAGCGAGAGTAGTAAGGTATGTCGCCGTCCTCAATCCACATCTACACCCACACCTGCTGTTGACAACGTCCACGCCCACGCCCACACACCCAAGCCGCCCCTGGACCTTGGACCTTGGACCTTGGACCTTGGACCTTGGACCCTGGGCCTTGGGACCCTTGATCTTGGATGTTGGACGGCTGAATCAGTCGTCAGTGCGGCGCCGATTAGCCGCTTCTGCTGTGCAAGGCGGCTGCGGGCAGCGGGACGGGAGTGCAGAGCCGGGAAATAGGAGGGACGTGAGGATGTCAGGGTGTTCGCTGGGGAAATGAGCGCATGTACGGCATGGCTAAGGCGAGGGCGAGAGCGAGGGCGAAGGCATCGAAGCGAAAGAGAGCAAAAAAAATGGACGGCGGCGGTGCTATCTTTTCGTGTGTGAGAGTGTGGTGGTAGTGCCAGAGTGCGTCACCTGCGGTGGCCCTGCAGACAGATAGACACACAGACTGACCGGAAGACACATAATCTACACAGTATAGGTATAGAGAGAGTCGCAGTAGGATGGGCGTTAGATGCGTCCACACCATGGGGGCCATTCCATCACAGGGCACCATGACATCAGCTCTCTTTCTCTCTACCACTGTCCCTCCCCGTATCCATTTCTCAGCCTCTGTCTGCGCCCGCTCTTCCTCTTCGTGTCTCTTTGTATGGGGCAGAATGAGAGTGCATTCTCTTTCTCTGTCTCTTTAGATTTTGACGAGATGCGGATCGGATGCCGCATCTGGCAACGGTCTGGAACTAATGGAGGAATGGTCCAAGACCAATCAGCCAAGGCGAACCACATTGGGCTGGCTGCATGTGCTGCATCTGTGGTGGCATCTGGGTAGACTATCTGCAGCTGCAGGTCCCCTTGGGTTTCGGGCCTGGGCCTGGACTCTGAGCCCTGGGCTCTGGGCCCTTTGGGCTCTCGTCCCGAGTACCCCGGGCGAATCGTCTGCGTCTGTGTGTCTGTGTGTCGTCGGCTCGTGAAGAGGAGGGCTGTGTACGGGGAAGAGGGAAGGGGGATGAGCACCGGCAACATGGGACCACACAACCTGGACGTCTGGATGTCTGGACCTATGAACGAACCTCTTGGACCTCTGGACCTCTGGACCTCTGGACCTCTCTTCTATTTCGGGAAGATGCTGCAGCTAGGAGGCAGCTCTTGAGAGCTCTGGAGCTGCCCGACGAGTCCTGAAGCCATCGTCCCATGCTGACAGGCCATCAGTCCACCCCCACTGCCTACCGCCTATCTAGGTGGTCTGTAGTCCGTAGGAGTGAGAACATCTGGTGATCTTGTTGCTCGCTGCCGGTCACTGGACTACTATTATGGATTTGCTGCTGAATGGGCCCTTGCCAACCTGCTCCCAGGCTGCCCGTCCCCTTCCCAAGAGGGAACAGTCACAAATGAGCTTGACCCAAGATTGGCAATTGGGTGCTTGGAAATGGCTAGACTGGCTGTTCACGTCACACCACTCGTCCACCTCTTCTCCGCAAAATCCTCGCTCCCCGCGTTTTAACGGGCATTGGCGTCGGTCGCATCCCCATGTTCCGGCTGTCGTGCATCTGTCCGAGAGCAACAGAGGGTGCTATGCCATGCTGTGCTGTGAAAGGCACAACGTCTCTGACTGTGTGCGTTGTCTCTGTTTTTGCGTAAATATCCCTCGTTCTCCATCCTGAGTGTGTGAGGTCAGGTCAACGCAGACCACTCAACCCAGAGAGGATCAACAGCCAGCATAATCTGCATCCACTCTGCCCACCCCTTGAGCCTTGAGAGGAGCATTCTCATCCCCTCGCTTCTCGAAACCTGCAGCTTGGTTCCCTGCTGTTCCCTGGTCGCGTGAGGGAGAGCCTGTCTCCCAGTCTCCGCAGTGTTCACTAAGGGGTCATCTTGCTGTGGCACGCGGCAGCAGGCGGTCCGTGGTGACCCTGTCATGCGGCATCGGGGCCTTGTCGGGCGTCTCGCATGAACAAAAGACGCGCTCACCCTCGAAAATCATAAGGGAAAAAATAGGCAAAGGAGAGGGCAAAAAAAAAACAGAGCAGCCCCCATCTCCATCTCCCCCCATCTCCCCGTCTCCACTTGACCGGGGCGCACGGATCAGCCTGCGACTCGCCCCCCCAAATTTTACCAACCAGACAGGCACATCACCCAGACTTAGACACTGAAAGCTGAAAGCGCAGGGGAGCAGTGACCCTCGTCTGTTTTTTGGCTTCCGAGTTGCCGCGCTTTTCGTCATTTCCGCTCCGCCTGCAAAATTCACATTTGCTGACTCTGCCCTGGCTTCTTACTACTACTACCACCAACCAACCTACCGGCCTATTATCTTGCGGACATACCGCACCCTGCCACACACCATCACCACCAATTTTCGCTCATCTCCCATACCAATAGCGATCTGTTTCCCATCATCACCACTTATCTTCGACCTGATGAGCACCGCGACAGCACTCATCTAACCCATTTGCGTTGCGAAGACTTCCATCCATCACGCGACCAACACGATCCATCCGACCGAAAAGTGGGAGTGATATCATCGACACCTCCTGCCATGACGACCGACCTCTGAGCTGCCACACCCGCACGCCCGCGCCATGGCCTTCAACTTCAACTGGTCGCCTCTCACGGCCGACGAGGACTTCTATCAGCGCGCCCGCGATCTCCTCACGACCGCCCTGAACAAGACGCCTAAGCCGCCAATAATAGTCGATGACATCCTCGTCACAGAGCTCAATCTCGGCTCCGTGCCCCCGGAGCTCGAGATCCTCGAGATAGGCGACCTGGCAGAGGACCGATTTCGCGGCATCTTCAAGATGTGCTACAGCGGTGACGCCTTCCTGACCCTCCGGACAAGAGTTCAGGTATGTGACGCATTTGATTTCGACTCCTTTCAATCGCAAGCACTCTGGAGCTGGTCGCTCCGACACTCCTTCTCCCGCAGGCTAAGCAGTCGCTTCTCTTTGCTGCACGATGAAACAATTGGCTGTTCGATCGAGGAGGGCATCAAACAACAGGCTTGACGAGTGTCGGCTTGGCTATAGCACTTTTGCTATACTACGGGCCGAGCAATGGGAGATACCGGCTGCTGCCACAGGGAAGCGGGAGCAAGCCGCCGCCAGCTCGAGCTCCACGACCTGCGCACGACGGCTGGTGTGGGTGGCCTCTCTGAGCAGCGCAGTCTTCTGCATCTCTGCTATTCCCCGACTTCTTTCGATGACTCCTTCCAAATACGGGGATTTTTTTTCGCCCCACCCGCTTTGCATTGACGTGCGACATTTGCCGTGCAAGGATGCGCGTTTAGTCCACGGATCCCACCCAAGGTTACGAGTAATAAACAATACTAACTAGTCAACAAACAGGCGAACCCCCTGAACACATACTTGCATTCGAAGCCGGACTTTACGTCTCCACAGCCCTTGGCTGCCGCATCGGGGCTGACTATCCCGCTGTCGCTGACCTTGTCCGACATCAAGCTGTCGGCCTTCATCATTCTGGTCTTCTCGAAACAGAAGGGACTCACCATCGTGTTTCGCAATGACCCTCTCGAGTCGCTCAAGGTCTCCTCGACCTTCGACTCCATCCAGTTTGTTAGGGACTACCTGCAGAAGACGATCGAGGGGAAGCTCCGCGACCTGATGATGGATGAGCTCCCTGCCATCATCCACCGATTGTCACTGCGTCTGTGGTGCCCAGATCAGATTCCGAGAGACGAGGACGAGACTCCAGAGACCAGTGAACCTGCTGTGGATCCCTTTGCCAGCCCTCCGCAGGATGCCGTCGATGCTCACGGCAACTTGTTGGACCCTAGCGAGATCCAGAACCTGTCGCTTGACAACAGCCCGGAAATCCAGACTCTGTTCTCACAGAAGAATCTCATCAGGCTTGCCTCACTCAGCGACTGCAACAGAACCATGTCTCTGTTCACCCCGTCTCTGCGTGATGTCGTCTTCCGTGCTTGGGCTGGCTCACAAGAGAAGCCAGAGAGTGTCACACCACCGCTGGCAACGCCTAGTTTGACCAAGGCACATTCCTTCCATGGCACTTCGACGACATACACGTTCTCGGATACCAGCAGCATGGAACAGGGCTACATGCCACCATCCCGTCCTTCAATGGTCAGCCTCAACACTGCCACCACTGGCCTTTCGCTCGGAGCCGGGCGGAATTCAAGATCGCACGCGGGCCGCAAGAAGAAGACCCGGGTTGTGAATCTCAGGCGGAAGCAGTCTGAGAGTGCGCCCGTGAGTGTCGCAACGAGCGACGTCAGCGAGAGTGTCACCGACACAGCATCTGTCGAGGGACCTCTGTCGGAGCCTCTGATGGACACGATCATCCCGGAGGAACCCGAAGATTACGTCCCATTGACACCGACTAAGGTCCGTTTCAACGCTGGCACTGCGACCGATTCGCCGATACGGCCACCGTTGAAACCAGAGTTGTACAACTCAGAGCTACCGGAGAAGCAAAAGCAAGCTGAATCAACACCACAGGTTCAGTCGCAAGGAATTCCACAGAATTCAACCGACGAGAAGGTGCCATTCTCATTCTCACCACAGAGAGGACCACCTTCAGAGACCTCTTCTGTAATTTTGGAGCAGGCCTGGATCAACAAGATGGCCGGCGAGATCGCCAGGCGCGTGTACGACGAGAAGAGGAGGAACCCGGCCTTTTGGGAAGAGCGCGAGGATGTACCTCCGCCAGCATACGAGGCTCAATAATGACGAGACCTCGATTTGTTAAGGTGCCATGGGTTCCCTATGCCATCATATCTTGATTTCCTTTTTCAACTCACACATGGCGTTATACCCCGGGTTCACCACCAAAGACTGGTAATCCTATTACGAGAACCCTGCAAGGCGTTAAGGAGCCGTGAGCGGCATATTTAAAAAGATCAGGGAGGGAATTTGACTTGAGTTTATTTTCTTTTGCCGTTCGTTTGCTCAGACTTCGGACATTACGGGTGGAATGAAACAGCATGGGGCATGGCCGGATTATGGAAAACCGGCGTAACGGTGTTATAGAATGGGCCATGACCATCTTCAACCCACCCGATCAGCACAATCGCTCTCCACCAACAACTTCTTTTCCTTTGTCATTCGAGGGAGCCTAAGAGGCGCCCCAAGCAGCACGCACGCCTTGATTGGCTGTGCATTTTGTACAACTCAGCATCGCTTGCCGACATATTCGGCGGGCGATGTGTAAGATTCGATTTGGAGGAACAAGACAGGGGGAGGAGGAAGGACAGGAAAGGAGAGATCCATCGATCGTGCCGCAGCATTGCTGGCCAAGGTTTGGGACGTTCCGTATTCGTAATAGAATTAGAAACACCCACCTCTACTCTACAAACAAACAAAACAGACAAATACACAAATATCTCAGTGTTCACACAATCAGTCCTTGCTCAGTGAGCTTAGACTCGGGTATCCGCCTCGCGGCCACAGTGTCTCTGGTGTATATGTAAAGAAATAGGGGGATTATACTATGACCAGCCATAGGATGACCAGTAAAAGAATAATCTTTTATGAGATAACTCCTTTGACTTGTTTGGGAGAAATTGTCTTGGCATAACCTCTGGTATAGTACTTTCCGCAGGATGATCATGTCTGGGGGAGGTAAGCAGGCCACACGGGGCTTCGCAATGATTTCTTCGCATATTTCCAAACGTGGAGGTGTTGTCTCCATAGTGAACGTGATTGTGACGAGGAAGGGGGTCTGGGCTTTAGTCGTGACGTTTTGAATTCTGAAACGTGATGCTCAACGTGTGCATAGTAGTACTCTGATGTCCTCAGTGATCGATTCGATGCTGATTTATTACCCTATTCTCAGACTCCAGCCTGACTGAGCAACTATCGGTGGTTTTCCTGGCCTATAGTTCGAAATGATGTACCATACCCCTTCAACGCCAATACCGATTGTTTTGTCCCTCCAAGCCATGCGCGCGTTGAGAGATATCGGGGCCTGCTCATCATGGAGACAGGCCCGGAGAAAGGGGGTATCAATGCAGTTAACGTGATTCGTAGAAGGACTCCACCAGGAAAAAAAAGGGAAAAGAAAGCCAAAAGAGAAAAAAAAAGAACAAAAGCAGAAGGTTGCAGCCGACCGAAGAAAACACACTCCGTTGGGGCCCCAGCCATGACCAACTTAGGCCCCAGGCCGTCCGGCCAGCCATCAGAGGGCCTCTATCCTCTATCTCAAATGTAAATCGCCGCAATCAGTCCTCTAGGATTTCAGCGCCTGGACATTTTTTTTTTCACGTGTCCCTGGGCGCGATCCTTCCGAGTGTAACGAAAGTGACACCGCCCACACTCAAACCATTTGATATTGTTATGTTCGGCTTGTTGGTGGCGCTTGAGTATTGAAGCCTGCAGGAACACTCTTTTGCAAGCCAAGCACTTAAAGAAACCCAACGGATCGATCAGTTGGCCTGAGTCTGATGATACTGACAGAGCTGACGAATCTGGATAATCTGGGCCGCCCTTAACATGTGGCATTCCATGGGATTCCGGGACAACATGAGTCGAAGGCGCCGAGGAAGGCCCCGTCTATTTGGCCTCCTCCTTGAGCGACCTCAGCTGCTCCTCCTTCTCCTTGATCTCGGCCCGCATCTGCTCGACGAGCCTCTCGACCTCGGCCTGAGCATCGCTGAGCTTCTTAACTTCGAGCTTCTCGGCCTCGGCGCTGAAGGGCTGTCCCGGGCGCGTGTGCATGGGGATCATGGCACTCCGCTCGAGCACGCCGCCCTCGCTGCGCTTGGGGGCCTGGTTGGCCTCCTTCGCGCCCCCCTTGCCGCCCTTGCCGCCGGACTTGTTCTTTGCGCTAGCCGCGGGGTCGCTGGGCGGCATGGCGCCGGAGGTCAGGACGTCGTAGAACGCCTCGTAAGGTTCGTTGAAGACCTGCTCCTCGTACACCCAGGCGGGGACCTCGCCGTTGGCGGTCATGGCGCTCTTCTCGGCGTCGGAGCCGTAGGCGTGCAGGCGCAGGTGGTGGTAGAGGGTCTGGGCCTTCTCGCTGCTCTCGGGGACGTAGTACATCTTGATTGTGATCTCGAACTCGCCCCAGCCGGTCTCGTGGACGGCAAAGGGCTCGCCCTTCTGGCCGTCGATCATGCGCACGTGGTTGGGGATGCTCTCGTGCAGCTTGAACTGGACGCGCTTGAGCCAGTAGGTGATGTCGACGTCGTCGATGCCCTTGACGAAGACGGTCCAGCTGTGGGTGTGGTCTTCGGGGGTGCCGGGCGGCTTGGGGTTCTTGTCCGGGTCGAAGGGGCGGGCGGTGGTGCCGTAGATGAAGGGCCGGTAGACCTGCTTGCCCTTGACGCGCTTGCCGGAGCTGTTTGCGGGAGCCATGATGGAGTCGAGGTTGTGGAGTGACTTGCGGGCTGCGTGTCGGGACATTTCCTTTTCTCGAGCTTGCGACAGGCGGGCGCGATCTTAATGAGGGCGAACGGTGGTGGTTGCGTATGGATGACTAATCAGTAGCGGCAGCGCTTGTGTGACCAAAACGGAGTCTAGCTGCAGCTTAGGGGCGTCTGTTGACGGATTCGGACAGGCACAGCTCAGTGTTTGGGACCTGGAGAGCGAGAGAGGCAGATTCGTTTGAGACAGCGTATTGATTTTGAGAAGGGAGTTTACAAAAGTGTCCCTGCCGAGCGCGACCTCGCGACTTGGACAGAGGACAAGAGCCACTCTGCATGCTCCACTGCAAAACGCATGTACTGACACAACACGACCCGCTGCCAGACCAGGGACCTTTTTGCACCAAGGCGGCACGATGGACACCGCTATAGACGACAGCAGGCACATGTGGTGAGCAAATAGCCTCATTCATGGATGCTCCTCATTGACCATGTACAAAAGAGACTGTCCTGCCTGTCCTACCAACCACTCTCGCGACGAGTTAGTATTTGTGATCTTGACGATAGTTTTGCAAAACCTCAAACGCCCCTGCATTATTTTGGCCGATCGGCACCGGGCGACGGAGCTGCAGGGGACCCCTGCCCGCAAGCTCCAAGAGCTCCCAGGCGTGCCAGGGTCATGATTTCATCACCACTTTGAGCTTAGGGAGCTCTCATTCTCATTGTCGTTCTCAGTGTCAGACCACCATATCAGTATCGTGTGAATTGTGATACTGCAGGCACAAACAGAAAGAGGGATTGCTGAGCTGCATGCTGTACCAAGATTGTGCTCACAGTGTCACTGCCACTCTCACATTTCCTCGAGTGACCTCCCTGACGTTCTAGCATAATACGTGCTAATAATTCCTCCGACGTGGAGTCCCACTGCTCAGCTCACTCCAGCACGTTTCTTTACTTAAATCTCTGGCAATATTCTTATATTACACGCCTTCTCATCTGTCCAAACAAACCTCCAGACACACCCACCACTCCAGATCCGCCATGTCCAAAGCAGCCGCCAAGAAGATAGTCGTCTGCGGCGGCAATGGCTTCTTGGGCTCACGCATCTGCAAGTTCGCCGTAGCAAGAGGCTGGGATGTCACGTCCATAAGGTAAATCACCACCCTGCTCTACAGTCTAAACGCACCACATCAAACAACAAACAGTCACCAACTTACTCACTCATCTCAGTCGCTCTGGCGAGCCAAAATGGTCCGCCGTCACATCCTCCTCAACACCACCATCATGGGCACACAAGGTCTCATGGGAGTCGGCAGACATCTTCCAGCCCACCGCATACGCCCCACTCCTCAAGGGCGCAGACTACGTCGTCCACTCCATGGGCATCCTGCTCGAGGCAGACTACAAGGGCGTAGTGTCAGGCCAGGAGTCGCCCATCGCCGGGCTGCGCAAGGCCTTCGACTCGACGCGGGGCAGCCCGAACCCGCTGGAGCGCGAGGGCGGCAGCTACAAGCCCCCCGAGAACGCCAAGCAGCTGACCTACGAGAACATGAACCGCGACTCGGCGGTGCTGGTGGCGCGCGCCGCCGACGGCGAGGGCGCGTCGGCCTTCCTGTACGTCAGCGCGGCGGGCGGCGCCCCCGTGCTGCCGCGGCGCTACATCGACACCAAGCGCGAGGCCGAGTCGCTCATCGCCAGCGGCTTCCCGCGCATGCGCGGCGTCTTCCTGCGCCCGCCCTTCCTGTACGATGCCAGCCGGCCCTTCACCATCCCCATGGCCGCTATGACGGGTGTCGGGGCAGTCGTCAACAGCCTGACACGAGGCGTACTGGACGGCTTCATGGGCGCTGCTGGGGCGAAGCCTTTGAAGGTTGATCTTGTGGCGCAGGCGGCTGTGGAGGCGCTGAGTGATGATGCGGTCAGAGGGCCGGTTGAGGTACCGGAGATTGAGGAGCTGGCGAACAAGGGGTGGCGGAAGGATATGTTGTAGTCTTTGATTTGAGAAAGCCGAGATCAACTGTATTATTATATAGATTGTACAAAATGGGCAGCATCCCGCATCCCTTCTCAGTGCTCATTATGGACTGTTGGAAGGTGGAAGAGGAGCTGGCACCAAAAAGGGAATGTGGACTCCAATCACCTGGAAAGGCAGGTGGAGCTTCCATAGAAAGGAAATTCAAAGAGAAAAAGATCACGAGTGACAGTCACAGAATGAGATATGCCAGAAACGTGGACTCGATCCTGATATCAGCGTGATGTTGCATTGATATACCAATATTTGATGCTGCTAACGATTCACTGTTCTAACATAACAGGACGGCCAAATATTTCGAAGATCTTGGGATATCTCAACCCCGTGGCTTCTTGAATGCCACGCTGAATGACCTAGCACTGCTCCTTTCACATAAGATTGATGCAGAATATTCCATACGACAACGCCGACAAAATACCAATGAAAGCAAGCCAGCCACCCAACGCCATTCTTATGCAAGATGCCTATTCCCACCCCAAACCCCCATCGTCATACCCATCCGAGAGGACAAAAAAACAAGATAAGGTAATATTGAACAAGGAAACAACCTTCTAGATGCCAGCAGCCGTAAAGCTGAGCAGGCTACCACTCGCTAGCCCAGCGACGAGGCTTAGCCCCATGAACCCGCCAGCAGCCTCCCTCTCGTCCTCTTCGACCCATTCGGCGGCGCCTATCATGCTGTTGGACGCGAGCCACCCGTTGGTCAGGCCGAAGGGGAACTGCACGACGGCCAGGTAGAAGACGTCGCTGGGGACCACGGCGCCCCGGCCGCGGATGTTGCACAGCATGTACAGCGGGAGGAACCCCACGCGCGCGACGGACACGAGGAACAGCACGGCGGGCATACGGCCGCGCACGGAGACGTTCCAATGCCCGGCCGTGGCGATGCGCCCGACGAGGTCGCCCAGGTTCCAGGCGAAGAAGGCGAGGGGGATGAAGACCTCTGGGTCGAAGAGCCTGCTGCCACCGCCGCTGCCGCCAGACCCCTCGCCGCCGCCACCACCGTTCGTGGACGGGATCTTGGCCGTGAAGACGGGGAAGAACATGGCGACGGCGAAGCACATGAAGACGGAGCCCGCGAGCCAGTGCAGCTTGCGGAACAGGGCGCGCATGCCGACGACCCTGCGCGCGGCCTGCTCGGCCTCCTGGATGTCGTGGTGCGAGTGCGTCGACAGCACGCTGGCGGCCAGGTCCGGGTGCGACGCGGCCATGCGCGCCTCGACGAGGCGGTCGTGCCGCCGCACCAGCGGCAGGAAGGCCAGCAGCGTGCCGAGCGAGACGAGCACCGCCGTCAGGAAGTAGATGAAGGCCGCGGAGCCGACGGGGTCGTCGCCGGCGTCGGTGCTGCTGCTGCTGCCGCCGCCTTGTGCAGGGGGGGATGATGACGACGAGGAGGGCGGCGGCACCGCCAGCACGCTCACGATCTGGGCGAGCGCGGGCAGCACGCCCGCCACGCCCTGCCCGGCCATGATGGCCTGGGTGTACTCCGGGCGGCCGAAGCTCGCGGCGAAGGCGAAGGCGCCGTTTTGGAAGAGGCCGGTCGCCAGGGCCGCGAAGCACACGTCCACGAGCAGGAAGGTCAGGTACCAGCGGGCGGAGACGGCGGTGAATATAGAGGTGGAGAGGGTGAGCAGGGCGAAGGCAGCGGTGTTGATGGCCAGGGCGAGCTTGATGCGGTTCGGGTAGTTGGCGGAGCGCTGCATGTTGGTCAGGGCCAGCATGGAGCCCAGGTTGGTCAGGGTCGAGACGGAGAGGATGGCCGACTGAAAGTTCTCCGTGGCCCAGGGGTCGTCGGAGAAGCGCGAGGCGAAGTAGGGCGAGGCGGCAAGGAACATGTTCCTATGTTGGCGAGGGCGTCAAGGTCAGTCGTCTTGGAATGGCAGCTGGAAGGATGGACGGAGGAGTGTGCTCACCAAGCCCATAGCATGGCCACGCCGACCATGGCGAATATTGCGTACTCGAACCAGGAGAAGGGCACCTCTGCGGCATCGAACAGCTCGCCGTCGTCGGCCATGTCATCATCGTCGGAGACATCGTCGCTGGAGTTGCGCAGGGGCGCGTACTCGTCTGGGTCAGCGTCGCGGTCGTCCTTGGTGCCGCCGCCGCGGTACAGCATGCCCTTGAGCCGATCCATCCTGATGGAGTTGAGGAGGCTGGCGAGGGTAGACGGGGCAGCTGGTGATGCTGCCTCGGCGGGTGCGTTCGGAGGCATTGTGGTATCGGAGGATAGAAGGAGGGGAGGAGAGGAGAGTTGACTGCCTGCGATGGGACGGCCCGGCTTAGTCGTGACGTCGTCCCCGGAGGTTCAGCTTTAGGCTCGCCGACCCCTGAGCCTCCTCGTCCGCCTCGACTTTACTTTTTGAGAGCGAGGCGACTCACAGGGCAGCTGACGATAAAGGCGCGTCGAATCCCCACAGTATCCCGCAGTAAAGTCTCAGGGAGGCCGTCATGTGTCGCTGACCATCATGCGGGCGATGATGGGTCAGCCGTCGACATCACAAGCCCCGGCTTTGGCTTTGACACGGCCCCGATTCGCCGATTGCAGAACCCCCGAACCCCCACACTACGGGGACCGTACCCCTGGAACTACGTGACTACGTAGCACAGGACCCTGAACCAACCCCCCACTAGAAGCTAGGTGAGTTGCCCACCCAGTCAGCCTTTCCACTCATCTTATGTCTTTCTTCACAGGATAGTATTTTTCTTAACCCTGTTCAGTTGCAGAATATCCCGGACTTGAAGCACTCTTGGGTCGCTAATGTTTTTATATGCTATCAAATGAGAAACTAGGCAATCAGCATAATTGCAAGGTTCTGTCGGCTCCAGCTTCGCCCGACAGAATTCAACACGGTGGTTCGATCTCTTGCCACGGATGAAAGAGCATTAGCTGTATTATAAAAGATCTCATCCCAGGAGCAGATATTCGTGGAGCACAAACTCTCGCACCCGAGACTGGGCTTACAGAGGCCGCCGGCCAAGAATATATACATTTGAATTCATTCTCCGTGTTCGACCCAGAGTCATGATCCGACAGGGCACAGGCGTCCATTCGCCGTGGGGAAATATTCAATCTGATCCGTCACGTACCAGTCCTCCGAGCCCACCGCCCCCGTGGCGTAAAGTACACCCCACGGGTCATACCTCTGCTTCAGGCTGTAGAGGCGGTCGTAATTGTCACCATAAAAGGACTGCTGCCAGTTCGGCTCGTTGATGTCGGCCTCGTTGAGGTACGTGCCGTCGCTCACGGCGCGCCACCCCGCGTACGCGTCCACCATCTGCTTGTTGGCCGCGGCCATCTCCTCCAAGGTGTCGTTGTAGCCGTACACGACATTGCCCATGCCGAAGATCAGGCCCTTTCGCCAGGCTGGGTTGACGGCGTTGTCTTGGCTGACGGCCGAGTTCACCCCTGGCCTAGAGTTGTATCCGGTGAAGCTGCCGCGGCTCTGGGTCGTATTGCGGATGGCTGCTGATTGCTGGGCGAATTTCTCTGGGGTCTCCCAGTTTTTCTCTGGAAAGAACCGTGACGTGCTGTGGAAGTACCAGTAGCCAGCAGTGTTGGTAGTGTCGAGGAACGTGGTGTCGAACATTTCCAGGAATCCTGAATACTCGTTGTAGGAGGCATCATCCACGGTAATGCCCAGCGATGAGAGGTTCGCGAAGAAAGCAGCATTGTGGCCCTCGAGCTCGGATTTGTTCATCCCTGGTGCCACTTGGGGCGCCATGGAAAACGTGCAGTTGACTACGTCCGCACACGCGATGCTAAAGTAGCTCCAGATACCGGCCTCAGGCCATGTTGTGAACTGCTGCCTATATTCAATCAAATTGATAAGTATTGACAGCCGGCAAATTCGAATGCAAATGCTTACCAAAAGGCATCCATTGCGGTCCAGAAAGTGTGTTCGTCGACCCCAGATCCGAATGAGTAACTCAAGGTGCTAATAGTGGTGTCTTCGTAAGCACGAATAACTAGACTCGTGACGACGCCCCAAGTACTTCCTCCCTGCATCTCTTGTCAACATTTCCCAGAAAACAACAAGACGTTTCAATTCGATAAAGAAACAAAAATGCATGGTTGCTCTAACGGTAGAAAAGAAAATCAAGACTTACACCACCACGCAAAGCGAAGAACAAGTCAGGATTAGTATTCTCGTCGGCCGAAACGAATGACCCATCTGGTACTGCATCGATTCAATTCAGCAACAATTCAAGAGAGGCTGAGGAATGATGCTGGCACTTACGAACAACCTCAATCGAGAGTACCTGGTCAGCTGCGACGCCGTATTTGTTGATCAATGGACCATTTCCACCCCCAGCGGTGTATCCACCTGCAAGACCAATAGTCTAGACAAATTTGTCAGTTGAATATGTAGGCCATGCACAATTTATAAAGTTACTTACGCCGGCAATCCCGCCAACGACCATCAAGCCCTGCTCGTGCGCGGCATCGTATATTTGCTTCGTTGTGATACCAGCGCCAACCTTGAAAGCCGGGCCCTTTGCCCCAGATGAAGACTGGTAATCATGGCCCAGGAACTCGATATCCTGTAGATGAAGAGTCCACACTGACAGCGAGCCGCCGCCTGTGCTCTTGGCGTTGAAGTCATGGCCTGAATTCTTGATATTGAGCCGGAGGTTAAGATTGCGAGCGAAATTCACCGCGAGCTGGATCTGGGCGACTATGCGAAATTGAGTTAACGAGAACTCTGTTGTACTAATGGTGTGATAAATAGTGAACATACCATTTGTGACATTCACGACATAGGCTGGCATGCCACCGAGCTCGCACGTAGAGTTTGGTCGTGACAGGAAATCCCCAAGATCTGGTGGTAGACATGACATGCCTTCAAAAATTGGCCAGTCGACTTCCGTGGGTTGCGCGGCTCTATCGTTTGAAACATCAGGGAATCTCCTAGACCAAGAACATCATGGCACAGAGAGCTTACCGCCAGGCCGGGTTGGTCCACGAGACATCCAGGTCAGCGCATTTGGCATCATCATACTGCGGCCAATCCGGGTAGCAGACCGCAGCAGCTGGGACACCCTCGATGAGGGCACCTCCCAGGAAGAGGTCAAACAGCCGCCAGACAAGCTTTGACGGCCACCAGGCGTCGCCGGGGAAAGCCTTGCAGGTCCTGTGCCGCTTGCTCAGAGATGCGTCACTGGCGTTGGCAAAATTAAATATGACGGCGTTAGCATCGCTAGTATTCTGCGTTGCCAGGTAAGAAGTCAGATTGCTGATGACCTCTGGAGTGAGCTGGGACTTCTCATAGGGAAAGTAGCCAACTCCAGACGCGGCAACGGTATCTGTCACATCCTGTACAGCCGGGCTAAATGCTGCTGAGATGAGTGAGAGAGTTAGCTAGTCTCAATACAGATGGGAATCCATGCGCCAGGATCTCTTGTAGCTCGCTTACTTGTATCTGCAGCATCAGGGCTTGTGATTTGCGCAACTGCCGACGCCACGAGCTGAACGATAACGAGAGTGATACTTCGAGCCATGACGGTTCTGCGAACTCGTTTAAGATGTCGCGATGTCGTTTGACTCGAAAGAAAAGGAGAGCCGTGGTAAAAGACTCATGGCACAAGCCGAAGCCTCATGGAGATATTGTATCTCCCATCAAATAAAAATCCCAGATACAGGGACTAGGTCTGGCCCACTGTAGATTTGATCCATCATTCAATACCGGGAATATGAGCACAGATGTGGCAACCCCATTGTAGTCGAAGCTCCTAGGCCTGGGATGGAAGTTGGACCGAGGGTGTTGGCTCGAAATATGCGCGGCGCGCCACACCTGCAGCTTGGCTCCGCCGACATACAGCAAGATTGGGTAAAAGGTTGCGTATAGCGAAATTCTACCTGGAAACTTGGGACAATTTGAATCGGACCCGAAACAAAGTTTCAAGTCTCTGGAACCAAGACTTAAGCAGCCACATGCTGAAGAGCATCGCCTTTGTTGATAATATCAAATTCATGACAAGATGAGCAGCCCCGAGGCGCCGGAAAAGCACGGGTACGGCCCGTGGTTGTAGCGATTATGGAGTCGTCATGCTTGCTGAGGATCCTCGGATGTGGATAACGATCCACAAGGCTAACTTTACTGGGACGACATCTGGTCTGCTGGAGGGCCACTGGCATGGCCTGGTTGAATGCGAAATGTTGTCAAGTCAAAAATTGTCGGCAAAGCTGATGTCTGGGAACTGACATCTGGAAGCCAGCGTTTGGTAGACGCCTTAGAGAGTGAGGGAATGAATTTGTGATACAGACTCTGTAGCGCTGTAATTCTTGCTCCAGTCAATATCACAGGCTCTTCCTCACTCTAGGCAAAGGCTCGATCGGATATGCGGCCCACATGGACGCCAAATCTAGAGCGACGCGATGCGTCAATTCTATTTACCCCAGCTACCTTGGCTAATCCACGCCTGCACATGTGTGAAGGGAAAGACCCGACATCCCCGGGAAATGTCAAATTTGCCTTGCTTCCCGCATCAAGCATTCCATCCCCCTTTTCCATAATTCAGTTGGCGGTAAAGACATCGCCACTTGACGACTCTGGGGCCCCTGCCAGCGTAATTTATCCTGCCGTACCGACGTGAGGAGTTGACACAAGAGCCTCGGCACACATTGTTGACCTGTCATTTTACATACCTCGTCTTCAAATCAGGCCAAAGACACGCCCGGACTTTTCGTGTTCCGACACTGGGGTCTCCAAAAACTGTGTCACCTCAAGTAAAGCTTTTAGAATACAGCAACAGATCAAGCCACCATCGCCAGGCTTTGCTCCTGCTCTGACGTTTCGATAGAGAGCTTTCCAGCAAATAATCTATTTTGTTTCATGTATTTTTTCCTTCCTCTTTTTTCCTCCAAAGTTCGGGAGGGCAGGTGAGAGGGAAGAATGAAGTCTCTCCGGGAAATTGCTTCCTGCCTATAAGGATCAAAACTTTCAAGGTTTGATGTTTCTGTTAGAAATAACAGCACGCTAGAGCAGCCACACAAGATCCATGCTCGGATATATGCGTGAACTCTTGAATCCTCCTCAAGCGCCACGCTCTAGCAGTGTCTATTCTGTGGGTCTCTTATGCATCACATCCGGGATCGAGGCCGACCGGTGTGGCATAACGTCCACAAGTAAAATGGCAGCAAACTCATTGAAATTCTTTCACGCCTGTGGAGCCCGAAGAGAAAGCGGAATGAAGCGGATTCACGGAGAATAGAATGAAAAAGTTGGCGGGCATTGTCATCCAATGTCGCCATACTCAATATCAAGGACGCGGTTTCCGGACATGATCCCCATCTTTCAAGTTTCTCAAATCCCATATGATTTTCTAGAGAGACTGTCTAACGAATGACTTTTGGCCGTACCCGTGGTCGGGCTGGTTGCCCATCTGCCATTGTTCCCCTCTATTTAAGCCCCACCGCTACCATCAAGGATCAGGCCGCTCGCTGAGGTCCACCATGTCCTCGATATCAGATCTTCCGACCTCTTCGCTGCAGAAGACTGGAATTGCGCTGGAAGTACTATTTCCGCTTTTGTCCTTGATTACAGTCTCTATGAGAGTCTACGCGAGACTAGTTACGAGAACATTTGGTTGGGGTAAGTACACTCAGAAACGGCGGTTTGCGACAAACTTGAACTTCATCTGTTGTCTAAAGATTGCCCCTAGACTGATATCACTCATTCTATAGATGACGGTCTCATAATTGCTGCCATGTTACTAGCAATTGGCCTTGCAGTCACTGCGATCTTCGGTGAGCTTTTGCCCTGACTGAGGAAGGATCTCCCAACCTGTACCCTACAATCAGTTGGAAACAATGGTTCGCTAAAGATACAATTGCCGATCAGCTATGAGAACTATGTACATCGGGATCCACTACTGGAATGTTCCAATGGACTGGGACTACAAGCGAGCTTTCATTTGGACATATGCTATGGGAGTCGTTTACATGCCTATATTATCCATCGTCAAGATCTCCGTTCTTCTGTTCATTCTGCGATTCTCCGGTGTCAAAAATTCTGTGAGATACATAGTATGGGGAAACGGTATATTCAACCTTCTACTGATGATTTCGGTCTTCTTCGTTATGCTTTTCGACTGCGTTCCGTTCGCGAAGAACTGGGATTCTACACTCGACGGGTACTGCGTTGATGTTGGCAAATTCAGCCTTGCAAGCAGTATTTTTGCCATCGTCACAGACGTTATAGCTATTGCTTTACCGTTCTACATCTTTTGGAGCCTCAACATGAGTAGGCGGAAGAAATTAGGCCTCATGCTCATTTTCTCTGTGAGCATCCTGTAAGTAACCGACAAAGCCCCACCTCACCCGGGTATTCACATGCGTGCCCAAGAAGACGCTCGAGAAAAAAAAATCTATCATTGAGCATATGCGAACGAGGTTACAAATCATTAACACACTGAATCACGGTCCAGGTCCGTTGCTTTCTCGTGTATCCGCCTGTATTACATCATGGGATTATACACGACTACGAACCCGGATCCAGATACCAATTATAGCATCACGTTCACATTCTCGGCAATAGAAGTCAACCTGGCCATCATTGCCGCTTCCATCCCCGCGCTATGGCCCTTAGTCAGTGGGCATGTTGGAAAGACGACTACGGCCGCTAGCAGTGGCTTCAACACTTCGCGACGATATACCAGGAACCAGCAAGGATGGATACGGACGAGCGACCAGAACCAGAGTCTAGACGATAGCAACGAAAATCATGAAATCGACCTCAATGACATGAGCGGTCGAAGAGTCCAGACGCATATCGGCAGAGGATCGGTGCCGAATGATTCCGACGAGGAGATACTTCCAGATCGTAGCAGCCGGCCGGAAGACGGTTCAATAGTAAAAACCACTCAGATTCGTTATTCGGTTTCGAAAGGATGAGATGGGGCTCTCTGGAGGCGTGCAGGCACATTTCAAGACATATTACAGTACCTTAGTAGCGCTATATTATAGTGAACTCTTGGTTGAAGGACGTTTCGTTTCATTGAAACTTCCAGGGCCATCTCTAAAGGCAGTTTTGGCACGGAAGTAGTGAATAGAAAGTGATGGTCACAACTGCTTTTACCAGTGTAGAGTGTCTATTTTCCAAGTGACTTTTCACGGTCCCGATTGGTTGAATTTGTTGACCAAGAGCCTTGTGCCGCTCATAAAAGCCTCTGAATCCATTCACAGGTGATTTGAGTCTGGGGGTCTTGGGGAGCAACCTTCCGTAGTACCTCCTAAGCTTCGTTCCAAATCCAGCAGTCTTGCCTTGTATTTGGATATTCAGCTGCAACTCCCAGAGCTTATGCTTACATCTGAGGTTCATCTACAGTGAATCTATCCGCTCAGTGGGCAGTGTGACTACAGTGGCTAGTTTATGGCACGCCCCCTTCTACGAGACTGTTTGGTCCTTGCTCTTACTCCAAGCAGCTTTGGAATAAATATACACAACATTCAAGCTATTTACCAAATGTTAACCTGTGAAATTGACGTAGTTGCAAAGAACCCCGAGACACCAACCATGATCGACCATCTCGTACCCCCACGCTAGATACAGTGGGCCCAGAAGTGACTTCGGGAAGCCCCAAAGCCCCCTATCCAGGTACTTCAAACCGAAAATGCTTCATCCCTTCGGCTTGTTCCCTGGCCTCGACTTTTCTTAGCCGGGCTGAGAAGGATTTGCATAGTCTCACCGGACCGAGGCTCAATGCGAAAAAAAGTTGATATGTCACTTGGTGAGCACAAACAGAAAGTGTTTGAGCAGCAAGTACTCGCTCGTTTGACAACCAAGAGAAGTATACCCCCCTCAACAAGTACCTCGCCTCACTTTCCCTCGACCCCTGAACCTAGAACATCGCGGCCCATTATGCGGCCGTCTACACGTGATGATCCCCTCCTGCGGTGCAAGTATGTTGTGCATCGTTTATTTTGCTGCTCTCGCGTATATATATGTGTTCATCAGCTGCCAGCAAGGATGAGGAATGTCGATGGCTAGGCCCTCCCGACTGTCAGATCTGTCTCGGCTAGCACACCAACACTGATCGCCGAGAGACGATCGTAGTAAAATCTGGACAGGAATCTCATGAGTCAAAGGTCGACGAATCTTTGCGCAAGAACTGCTAGTGAGCCAAGCGCAAATAGCCCACCTACCACCATTTTGAAGATCTAAACTGCTCTCTTATCCTCCGCTTCTGACAGCGGGCCGCCGAGGACGGGTCTCAGCCCAAGTGCTGAGACGAATTGGAAAGCGGAAAGAATGCACAGTACTCGGTACGCCGAACTTATCCATGGACTGTGTATGCCTGAGGTTGAAGATGGACGTCCTTTCTGCTTGTGGTAGTTTCAATTTGGCTGGTGTTGTTTACAGGATAGGCAAATAGCAGACTTCGTCGCCTAAGGCACCAGGAGTTGCTCGACCATGCCAGACACGTTGGAATATTCTTCCAATTCTGCCCTAGTGTCTCTCACGTATCTGACTGATCAATGCGTTCAGGCCATGATATCGATCACTGGTGCATCCAATTTTATCCTGCTAGTCTAGCTCACCTATTAGATGATCATTTGGCGACTGAGAGATAGTGTGGATGTGACCGTAGAAGCTAGGTGTTGTTTGATTAGTACCGACATTTTAAGGACATCTCAGGAGGTGAGATCTGACTTCATACAAAGCGATTATCAGTCATCAGCAAAATGATCATTCTTCAGTGTCACAAACTTTTCACAGCCATGATTTCGATACAGCTAATGGTGCTCATTCATTTAACACAAAATCTCCAAGCTATGGAACCCGCAGGGATCCTTGCATGACCTCGACCGCCGTTCCGCTGAGAACGACTTTGACGACGGTCCCTTCATCATCTAGAGTAATCTCCACACCTATGACGCTTCGACGTCCCATTTCAACTCCTTGTGTCATCTCAAATTTATGCACCTTCTTCCTAGCATCATGTGACTTAGAGGCCTGAAGTGCGAGCCAGACGCCCAGAGCCGATGAGGCTGAACCAGTGGCCGGATCCTCTATGGTCTCCAAAATCATCCTCGTGCGGATCTTAGTCACTGATTCATTTTGCTCCGTGATATGGTAGAACATTAATCCACAGTGTCCGTTCATGGTGTATTCGGGGTTCATTCCATCTGTATCGAGCCAGCTGTATCCTGGTGCAACATACTCAAGAGCCGCCAACGACGACAGCTCGATGAGACCAAAAGTCATGCGTTTCACAATCGATACGACGGCGGCCGGGCCGGCCATACCATCGAGTACTTCGCTTCGAACACCAACATTTCGAAGGGCCTGCGAATCAAGCATTTTCTGATGAACATGACTGTCGTTTGGAACTTCAGCAGTCGCAATCTCACTACTGGTGTCGTAGGTGAATGGAAGCCTGCCTGCCTTAGCCAACAAAGTGCCGTTGATGACGCCGCTAGCACCGCCTTTTTCGATGGCTTTGCCTAAGTAGACAATTGTTCCGATGGTTGGGTGGCCAGCGAATGGAATCTCCGCAGTCGTCAAGAAGATGTCGAATACCCATTCTGATTTCTTGTAGCTTTCTTCACTCTCGTGAAGTATGACTGTCTCAGAGAAATTGAATTCTCTCGCAATCTTTTGCTTCTGATCCTGTGTCAACGAATGAGACGGCGGCAAGCGGATGATGGCTAAAGGGTTGCCTTCATAGCGAGTGCTGGTAAAGACGTCGGTAGTTATATACGCCAAACTTTGAGAATCCATGATTGTATGACTAGGCATGATGGTGTATGTGCTCTCACAATTAAGAAAGTATGACCTTCTGACCTTCTACCTTCTTTTTAAGGAAAGCGAGGCAGCGGGACACGCCCTATGTTTGACAGGCTCTGAGTTGAGTCACAGGGTTTTGCGGAGACATCTCCTGTTTGACCAGTAGACCAATACATACAGTAGGAATCCGAGCTATAGTCCGGTTATCGGATACTGCAGAGCCTTCGACCCCCTACTTTCATTTAATTTCATACAAAAGAGCATAAGAAAGTGGGAATGTTGCATTTGACAGTCTGTCGGTTGAGTCACAAGAGTTGGCTAAGGTAGCTCCCGTCGAAACAGCAACTTCTGCCGATAATTGCCGTAGAATGCCGAGCTATTCTACTCCGAATCTCGGATACTGCAGAGCCTGCGAAAGCTAACCCTAGCCAAAGACAGTGTTAGCAGTGAACCTAGGTATTTTCATACTAGACAAATGGCAACCATTGCAGAGACTCATTGCAACGCAGCCTAGACGATCATGTCAGCCCGGCCCACTTGGGTCGGAATGCGGTGTTAATATAAGCCAGTCGCTCATTCCGAGAGGCATCCGCTGGTCAGTACCATAATGTGTAGTCCATCGGTTCACAACAAAGGCCGGAGCCTTGCCCGTGCATATAAAACTGGATGTCTGCTTGATCGCTTGTACGTGTTCACACTTTCGGAGATAAGCATAGTTTGCTTCGAACCTTGCCTTAGCCCAGGTCTCTCATTTCAAGAAGACTAGCACTTAAAGTAAAGAGATAGCTGGCTGCCAGAGAGCATGCAAATCCACAGCCTTCAGTGGAAAGGTGTCAAAAAGCCAGCATCGGCCGATGATGCACGAGGCATTAAATCCTCACTACCCTCACTGCGACCTCGCGTGTTATATCGCTGTCTCGGCAATCTTCGCGTCCCTGCTTTTCGTCTCACCACGCGGGTCTTCAACCAAAGAGTGATCAATGATCAGCGGGCCGGGGAACATGTTTGTTGAGGCTTCCGAAACAATCAATCATCCGATTTATAAAAGTGTGGGCCTGAATCGGTTTCTCGGCCCGCTGCCTCGGGCATTGGACGCCAAGATCTCTATCGTTATTTTTTTTTCTCTTATGTGAACGCTCTGACGCCACTCAACACCCCATCCCGTTTTCTAGGCGCAAAAGTATCTAGTCGCCAAGGTGTACCAGACCAAACAAGCAAAATATAAAGCATACGAAAAGCAAAATTTGTACAGGGTATTAGCCCGACCGGAAATCTTTCTTTCGAACCGTTTTATGTAGCAGAAATAAACTCATGTTCTTGAATCCTGGCAACCGCACACCACACGTCTCACCGACCAAGGGACACCCAAGTAGACAAGGACACCATTAAGCTGACAAGCACGGCAGCTGAGCCGTCGACAGGCCGGGACCCGCTCGCAGTCACAGCCTGAGCGAGCGTACCCTCAGCGGCAGCATCCTTAGGCACCGAGCTTCCAGACGGGTCATTGTTCGCCTGCGCGGTAGAGGAGTCGAGCGGGAAGCGGTCCAGAAATTTGAAGGTCCGGAGACCGTCCTCAAACTGCGTCGCCATCGTCTCCACGCCGGTGACATTGGTGAAGACGCCAGATGTGGACGGGATGCCCGCCATGGCCAGGGCCGCGGAGCCTGAGCCGACCGCGCCGACGGGCTTGCCCCACCGGTAGCTATCGATGAGAATTTGGCCGGGCCGGCCAAGGGGGAAGAGCGTATTCTGCAGAAACGGCTGGAACAGCCCTTCTGCGCCCTCGGCTACGATGATGCCGTCGAAGCCCGAGGCGTCGGACTGTGAGTATGTTGCTCCTATGCCTTGGATGAGAGACTCGCCCACGATGGTGGATACGACTCCGTTCTGAGATAGACGCTGTTGTAGGGCTGTTGCCTGTTGCATTGAGATTGGGTTGCTTGTGCTCGTCAATATGCCCACGGTAAGTGTTGCGATTGTAGGAAGCGGAACACCAAAAATGTTCAGCCCGGTCGTCTTGTTATCATGGTAGAACGTCGGATCTGGTGCTGGGGCTTGGATGGCCAAGGCGGTGGCGACTCGTCCAGCAAGATCGTTTGAGATCCGGTTGAGCTGCGTGACAATATTCTGGCGCACGATTGGAGACTTGACATTGCTCGTCTCGAACCGTATTGCATTGACCAGGATTTGCTGCTCTGGAGGCGTGAGAGAGTTGAGGAACAAGCGAGGTTGGCTCCAGTGATCGTTGAAACTCGGAGACAAGGCGCGCACCAGGTTGCCGCCGATTTGCCGCTGAGGAGCCGTGAAGAAGCCCCTACCTTGGGTTGCGTTAGCCTGCATGGGAACTCCTCCGCCCAGCGCACTTGGAGTGTAGTGGAAAATGTTCTCGTGAATGAGATTCTGACCGGCGCCATCTCGATTGTTGTTGTTGACTCGTGTCCGAGGTCTGTTGATTGGCAGTTGCTCAAAATTAGCATTACCATGACGGTTAAGTTGAGTATCGAGGTATGAGAAAATGCGACCTGTTATTGTCAGCAGTGAGCTGTATGTATGAACCATGTGTATACAGCTTACCTTGAAGCAGAGGGTCCTCGGTAAAGTCAATACCCCGAACAATGTGCCCAGGCTGGAACATCACTTGCTCCACTTCGGCGAAGTAGTTTGTTGGATTTACGTCCAGCTTCATCGTGCCCAGTACCTGTAGAGGGGCTAATTCTTCCGGAAGGATCTTTGTAGGGTCAAGCATGTCAAATCCAAATGCCTCAGCCTGGCTTTCATCCACTACTTGCACGGCGAGGTCCCATTCAGGACCGTTACCGGATGCGATTGCATTCCAGAGGTCGAGGCGATGGAAATCCGCATTCTTCCCATTCAAGACTTGGGCCTCCTCCCAAAGGAAGCTTGCCTTGCCCTGCTTTGACTTCCAGTGCCACTTGATGAGTCTGGATGTGCCGTCATCAGTGACCATTCGGAAGGTATGGACTCCAAAGCCGTCCTGAATCTGGATTCAGCAATGCTTTTCACATAATGGGAGGCTCAAATTCCTGAGAACTTACCATGTGACGGTAAGAGCGGACAATACCAAAGCCAGACATGGCCCAGAGGAGTGTGTGAAGGGTCGAGGGCTGAGAACTAAAGAAGTCCCAAGCAGAGTCGTGGGCAGTGGCCGCTTGAGGTATTTCGTTATCTGGACTAGGCTTCACCGAATGTACGAGATCCGGGAACTGAATAGCGTCCTGAATGAAGAAGACTGGGACATTATTGCCAACGATATCTGGGAGCTGTTAGTGGTCAGAACCTTAAGTTAATCGGTGTGCTGCTGTCATTACCGAAGTTGCCTTCATCTGTGTAGCTGGAAATCTCGTATCAGCTGTCGTACCTATCGAACGGATGAGTCCATGGTATCAAGACTCACAATCGTGTAGCAAATCCGTGTACATCTCTAGCGAGATCCGCACTGCCTCTTGAGCCAGCTACTGTAGAGAAGCGCACAAAAGTCGAAGTCTGTTTCCCCTGCCCACTAAGAAATGATGCCGAAGTGATATTGCTCCAGTCTCCATTAGATGTAAACGTGCCGAATGCGCCAGCACCACGAGCGTGGACAGCTCGCTCGGGGACCTAATTCAAGGGTCAGATATTGAGAACTACTGTCTTCGATAGCTCCGGCTCCGCTCACTCTCTCATGATCAAAGTGCATAATCTTCTGCCGGAGGATGAAGTCCTCTAGGACCGTGGGCCCCCGAGCACCAGCCCTCAAGCTCGCCTGGTCCTCAATAGGCCCACCAGCATCTGACGTCAAGAAAGCCCCCGTGTCGTTTACCGAGAACTGGTCCATGAATTCCGCGTTTCCACCGGGGGGTGGAGCCTGGGCCTGCCTTGCGCGGAGCGCAGCTGTGTCGCTATTCCCATCCATCATCGGACATACCGAAGATCCTAGGCCCACGAGGGCTGCTATTACGAGCCATAACATGGGTTTGCACATGTTGAATGTCCTCCAATGAAAGAAGTACAGCCTGTCAGGAAACGAAAAGGACAGGCGAATGTAATAATGTCCGGTCAATTCGAAGGTTGAACCTCCAGAACCGTCTCCAGCAATGCAACGGAAGTCCGTCAGCGACAGGTCAATGTACAGATATACATAGGTTTTTGAAGACGACAACTCTTCGAGCGGCCAGAAGGCTACCAGTAACCCAATGTGTCTTTTTGCCTAAAATATTACAGGCAGAATCCATGTCGTGGTTGCGGTTATCTTGCATGTTGACCGGGTGCTTCGATTCGAGGAGAATATGATCCGCGTTTCGACAGTGTGCTGAATTCAGTTCGGATGGCGATTGTCCGCATCAGAGAGTACCCTTTACCCAAAACTCCTTCCGCGAAAGGCTGACGTATTGCTGTTAGCGAGAACCCCTCCATGGTACTAGTGCATGGCATCAAATGGTCTCTCGTCTAATCTTACTGAACCTTTACCTGTATATCGTCCAGGCCAGTTAGCCGAAAGGGTGGTGACGAATAGATGAAAGTCGTCTGTGACATGGCCTCGAGACCTGAAGATCCCAAGTCTTGGCTTGGTTGACACATCGGAGATGGACATATTTACGACGGCTAGTGTGAGAGACAGAAAGACTAATCGAGTAAGTTGATGGTCCAGCTCTGCAAAAGAAAGAGACTGTTTGTGAACAGCTCGCTCAGGGATCAGTGCCCAGGTTCAGGGATGCGGCCCGTCGACGGCCGAAGTGCATACCCGATAATCCGATTTCGAAACAATGCCATGCCAAAAAAATCTGAAAAGTCAACGGGAGAACTTCCTGTGACACGGGTCACATCAACCACATTCGATCCCATGCTTACAAACACTCCAAGAGGCGTAGGCATGTGCCATGGAGGTGGCTAACAGCTTGATAGACACCATCTGAAAGCCAGAGTCACTGGCAATGACGACTAAGTAGCGAGCTCGGGCGATCAAAGCTTCTGAAAACGCGTTCAGCATATTTGCTGAGAATGGGAGATACGATCAAAATTCGCTATTTGATATTTGCAGGTGCCTCGTGATTGCTAGAATGAAGAACTCTTTGCTCCAAGAAGCTCCAGCAAAGCAAGACAGGAGCTTCATGAGAACCCAGGATGTATTGTTTGCTTCCTTGGCTATATCAGCTTGCCAGGTTGGGGGCCAGCCGAAGATGACCAAGCTCATGTAAGCTCAAGGCTGAGCTCCTGCGTTCGTGTTATGCATGCGACCTTTCCCTGTGATCGGCAGACATCCGACTGAATGAAGCCACCGGCGTTCGGCGGAATTCTGTCGGTGGATGACACATTATAGCTCCCACGCGGGAGATTTGAAACGTTCACACTGTCTTGGCAGATTCAGGCCTTCTCATAGGGCAAGATTGCTGGATAAAAACCAGTACATCAGGAGTCTCATGCGCCATGTATGACATTTGATTCCAAATGCACAATCTATGGAGGGTTCTCTTGCTCTCCGAGGAGTCGTACCGGGTTCTCTTGGAAGCTAGGTTAGGAAGACGATATTAGCGGAACGAGACATGGTGCATCATTTGTTTCGGCATGTTTAATGCAAAATCCCCGAGTCCTTAATTACTGGGTAATCAACTATGACACTCCATCGATGACTTCGGACGATATCTGATAACATCGGACGAGATAAAGTTACGATGCTCCCGGTGCCATAGGGGCTAGTCCGTTCCACAC
The DNA here is from genome assembly GCF_026229845.1 of Diaporthe amygdali. NCBI lineage: Eukaryota > Fungi > Ascomycota > Sordariomycetes > Diaporthales > Diaporthaceae > Diaporthe > Diaporthe amygdali. Next base: position 50,826 of record NW_026517065.1, on the reverse strand, counting down.
TGGCGCCCGCTGTACAGAAGCCGAGCTGAGTTGCGTGTCGCTCCGCATACTCCGGTATGGATCAGAACTTCTTTGGGAGGGAGATCGAGACAGATGCCTAGATTTAGAAACGAATACTCCTTAGTGTGGCCCGCTATGGAGCTTGAGTATCTGCGTGCGGGCTGAAGCAAGTGCCCACTGACTGGATGGTGTTCTAATCTTCACACCTGGTCTTTTTCCTTGTAGAGTTCACTAGAATACGGATCACCTCACGGCGAACTAGAGTCAGGTAAAACCAAGTTCTGCAATATTGTTTAATGCCTCGCTTTCAAGGGTTGGTGGTGGTTCCAAGTATTAAATCTGGCAGTAAAGACGAATCCTCCAAAAATGGATCGAATGTGCTGAAACATCTGTCCAAAATTCGGGAGGAACAAAACCCAATCCTACATCAGAGATGGGAGTTGACGAAGGACAGGGAAATTCAGGATGCTCAAGAACCATTATGATCACCTCACAAGAATGGGGGATTGACCAGGCAGTAGGAGACAGAAACTCGAGAACCCTGGCCAGCGGAGACGGTCCATGTTAGCAGAATGACACACAAATAGCAAACTAGACCGGGTATGCTGCAGTGAACCGCTTTTCCTCGTTCGAAGCCCGCTGCTGATATTGGGGGTTTTTGTTGAAAAGCAGATAGCTACAAGCAAATCGAAAGAGAAGTGGCAGTGTGGTTGATTTGAAAGATCTCCCCCAAAACTCGTGGTAAAAGATCAAACCATAAAAGACTACAATTGTGACTCGAAAAATAGAGGCCTGAAAGTGCAAGCTACGCCTGTTTTGTTTCCTCCCAGAAAACTGCCCCAGTCCGTTTGCCCTGCTCAGCGCCAACCCCGATCCCAAGTCCATCAAGTCCAGCCGCGTGCGGACTTGAGAAGCAGAAACCAATTCAGACTTTCGAAAATCTGGATCTTCCTGGGTCCATCTTCAGAAACTCCTCTTGAGAGGGAGAGAAAAACCAATCGCAACCATTGCCTGCCACGTCACTTCAACCCCTCCACCTTCCAACAAACACATCAAGCAACAAACCACTGTTTCTGAAAACGAACGAGACCATCAAACCACTCAACTCAATCGTTGCAGTCATTGCAGCACAGGCTTTTCAAGACACTGAGGTGCTCGTAAATCGTGCCAGTCATTCGTAGTACGAACTTGTCAGCTCAGAAGGAAAGAGACCAAAGCTACTTGCAGGTAAGCACTCGACGCCCCTTGGCGCTGGTGACGATGTCTCCAGCGGTCGCTGAACCTTCAAATAGAAACAGCCATGGCAGAGACATTCCACGTGTTCTCAGACCTTCCCAAGGAGCTGCGGCTCAAGATCTGGGAGCAGGCCATGATCGAAGATCGCCCCAATCGACGCATCCTCCTCTACCAGGGTCGTGTCGTGCCCTTCAAGCAATTCATTAGCCCGCTACTTCTCGTCAACCAGGAGTCTCGAAAGTGCGCCAAAGCCTTCTACAATGTCAAGCTCGACATCTACGCTGTTCCTCCAGTCCGTCAGGACCAGGTCGAATGTCTGGAAAAGGACAAGCACTGGGGCCAGACCAAAGGCTTCGAACGGGCTGTGGACGGAATCATCCGGGGCTACACGGACAAGTATGTCGTCTATCGATATGAAGATGAGTTGGAAGTCTACGAATACGAAAGGCCCCCCTGGAGCGACCGAGACTTCATGGACCTTGAAGAGTATGAGGAAGGATTTCGAGTTGACTTGAAGAGACACTGGTCTCTCTTTGTGTGGCGGAAGCTATGTGTCCTCGGAGCAAGTTCCGTTGGCGAGGTCCAGGAGTCGGCGTCCAGCACCGGTGTATTCTACATCAGTCCGGAGCATGATATATTTATTGACGACTACGACTGCGGAGTACACTTCTGCATTGAGAATGCTTCAAAGATCCTGGGGACAGACTTTCCCTTTCTCCAAGAAGTAGCCTGCCGCCACGTATCTGCAAAGTTATCCGCCGCTACGCGTCACAGAGTCTCCACCCTTGCACTCGTCAGGCTTGGAAACATATGTGATGCAGAGCATTGTGTCTTCGCCGAATTCAAATCCTTCAAATTTGACCTCGACTTTGATAAATTGAATCGCTACCGGTCCTGGGCTTATCGAAGAGATTGGAAAAAGAAAGCCTTTCCGCGTGTTCGCTCATACTTCGTTTTGAGGAAGTCTGACCTCGATCCATTTTCCAACTTTCTGGCAGAACTGACAGATTCGAACAACATCAGGCTTTCTCAGTGCCTTGAATCATGGGAGTCAGAGTACGAAGGTGGTAGAGGAAAGCACAGTCTGTATTTAAGACCCAAAAAGGGCGGACCATTTGGTACAGAACCGGCGGATTGGGTGCGCGATCTCATGGCACATTGGCAAGTCAGCACTTGAGAGGAGAAGAGCGACAACCCGAAACTCTGCAGACAGCCTCCATCACTTTTACCAAGCATTCCTCGCAAAGTTATGCGAAGCCATGTCGATAACTTTGAGGAGCCCCGCACAGGTGTTCCATGGCTTGACTGTTTTTATTAGCCCGCCGCCTACGTCGATGCCGTTGTCGCCGCCACGGCTGCGAATACATAAAGTGGCGCATACTACAATGAACGCCACAAGACGGCACTTTCCTTGAGATTTTCGGCCAACGAGGAATGGTCAGAAGAAGGTGGATGTCTTAATCATGAGGCAGGTGGGGTGTGTAGGATTGGATTTGCAGCGGGAGGCATAGAACACGAATATTGCATGGACTGTGGTTCATAGGGCATGTCGGCTTTTGGTCTGGATGCTCGAGGCATTGCAATAAAGACGGTCGCTAAAGGTTCCCCCCGTGCAGAAAGTCGTGGTCTCAGAATGAGTTACATAGACCCAGCGTGCTTTGCGCGGTCATTTCTGCATCATCATCTCCCTACGCACTACGATGTGAGTACAGTGATGTTTAATACGTAGCGATCTAATGACTGGGAATCCGAGGTACCAAAGATGCTTTCATGTTCTGTTCCTTCCAGCTATTCTGTTTCCTAGATATGCGTACCTGGCCATCCAAGCGAGAACTCTCTCGCATTTCTTGAGCTTCAACGCGGCTTTTTCTCGGTGCAAACAATTGACGTAGGATCTCATGGTGTGTACCTCGACTTAGCATGGTAAAGGTTCTTCACTGAGTCTTCAATGGGAGTGTCCTGCCAAAACACCTCCCTCATTCAATGGATTCCATGGATAGGAGCATAGAATTATAGCTAGAGGCTGATCTAAGCCGGTGAAGACACATCAAGAAAGAGTGTGTGTGTGCGCGCGCACGAAGGAGTAGGGAGTATCCGGAGAGATGCAGGCTGGACAGTCCCAAAGACTCGGGCAAAAGGGAAGTACGGTCATCCATTTGATTCCGAGACAACCTGAAATTCTATCGATTAATGGTATTTATGCCAGGTCAATACGGAAATTAGACGAGGTTGTTTGTTCCTAGGTGCACCATTGGCCTTCCAAACCCGCAGCTGAAAGGAGAAGAAAGGCGGATGCTGGCGCAAAAGATGCAGCAGTTTGAAGAGGAGAATAAATTCGTCCAACATGCTTAGAATTTGTTCAGACGAAAACAGCGAATCTGGCTGAAATAAGTGCACTGTGCTTTCGAAGAGTCGTGCCTACATAAATTCTTGTATAAGCAGGGGCGACCTTCGATACGGATGTGCCACCGTTGGTTGAATTTGCCCCTAAGCCGTATTGGCATGAAGTACGATTTTGAGGTTATCTTCGCTGGTTCTGCGTAAATTGAACTGTCATGAGGCGAGAAGCCTGGGATTTGGACGCATATCAGAGTTGCCCATACAGTCTTGTACTGATCAAGCTTCACCGCAGGGTTTATGTCACCTTGAAGAATGACTTCGCACTTCTATATTGAAGGAGAGCCTGTGCCCAGCTAATGATGTTCGCTGTGTGGACGTCTATGCCGCTGGTATCAATGTGCAGAATGCAGACTGGCCTTACTTCCTTACCGCCATCATGCGTCATAACGTCGTGATTGATGAAGAACTCGAACGTGCAGCTCGACCCTTCTTGAGATTCCCCACTAGGGACTGCAGCCTCAGTCCACAGGAGGCTGAGCACGTCGCCTCGGCGATCTCCTAAGACTCACCTCGTCTCTTCGGGACGACCGTATTTCTATTATGCTCTCGTCCCCAATCTGAGACAAGCTGGTGTCGCCATTCGGGCCGATGAGCTGGTCTTCTTCTATCCAGCCAGCCTCAACTGCGAACTCGACGACATCCTCGGCGCTCGAGAATGACAGAATTTCTGGAGGGGCTTCGGGGTTGAGGTGCGTCCAGAATTCTTGTGAGTCTCGTCGGAACAATGTCAAGTCCTTTTTGCCGCCTTTGAAGTTCTTAACAAGGTATTCGTAGAGATACGACAACCATAGGACGTTGGTGTACGAATGGTGCTGCTTCCATGACACTGGCCCGTTGACTCCCTTCTCGTAGGGCTTGTTGTGTGATTTGGGTGGTAGGCAGACGCGGTCGCCTTTCAGCAGATATGACCGCATCTGCCGGTACACTTTGCACTGTGCTGCGTGGGTGCTGGTGAACAGGCTTAGGTCTTTCTCCAGGTCCTGGGCGATTGGACGTGCGGAGATGTCTTCGACATTTTCTGCCCGCGACAGGCCATAGTCCAAAATGGTCACGTCCAGTCCCGAGTATCCAAATCGACATGGAGACTTGTCCATTTTCGCTTTTGCGCTCCTGACTTCACGGATGCACACATTTCCTTCGTGCAGATCTCGATGCTGCCCGAAAGTCAGCACTTAACTTGCAAGGAGGCTACTTGACACACTGTTCTTACCTCAAACCTCACCAAGTTCTCCGCCCGTGCAAGAGCAACTGCAACGTGCAGGAAAATGTCCCAGATTTGATCTATTGAGACAATCTCCAAGTCCTCGAGAGCAGTTCCGGCATCGCCTAACTCCACGACGAGGAACTTGGTGTCATTCAAGTACCGGCTTGGGGACGGATAGAACTGCAAGCGATCTGGATCCTTGCGCTTCATCTTTTTGTGGAAGGTTTGATGTGTCTCTAAAAGAGCTGCCGTGGTCTTGCCCTGAACGGTGTATTTCTCCTTGTAGATCACAAATCCTGGAATATCTGCCAAGAGCTCCGAGATTTGCAGCTCTCCTGCGAGATCATCTTCGCTGTGAGGATCCTCATCGACGAGGCCAGACTTCTGCTGAACCTTTGTCTGAGGCTTGATTGGAGAGTCCAGACGGATCACTTTGATGATGCTGGTTCCTCGGTCGTTGGTGATCCGGTAGACTTCCGCATAAGATGCCTCTGCAATCTTCTCGATCCGGTCGCCGAAAGGACAAACATCCTCCCAGGTAAGGCTTTGGGAGTCCTCTTGAATTTCCAGAGACGTAAGACTCAGGCTTGGCTCATCCTGCTGGCGTGGTCTTTTGGGGGTCTGTGGCGGCAGTGACGCCGACTCGGGAATCGGCAGGACAAGCTTGTGTTTCGTTGAGGACTTGGTCTTCTTGCCATCGTGGATTGTGACGTCTTTGAGCTTTTTCGTGATTTTGGTGATGGTGTCGTCTGAATCCGTGCTCTTGGATGTGGTTGTGCTCATTGAGACATTCACGTCCAGTTCCGCCAAAGCCTTCCCGGGCTGAGGCTTCCTGGCCCTTTTGCCGTAAGTTCGGACGGAGGCTCTCTGCGACATGTTTGTCATCTGCTGAACATTTTCAAGTCGGCGGGTTGGGAATGTAGGAAGCTTGGTCTAGGTGTCTGAGGCGTTTGAACGGTTCCACACTGGAGCTCGGCTGGTTGGATGGAAGGCGTAGACCCAGGTGCGCTGCTCTTTGCTGCAGAGATGCAAGTAAATATGACGCTATCGTGTTGGCAGGGCAACAGCCCGTCAAGGCAATTATGTAAGACAACCCCGGTCCGTGCCGATGTGACACCCATTGTGCCATTGGCAGCTCACCCCAAACCTGGTGTGGAGCTGGCACTGCGCCAAGCCGAGCTTCCCCAATGTCGTGGAAGCTTGTAGGATTTTCCACAACGTCGCCTCTTTCTCCCGCCGACGACGACTCAGCTCGCAGACTGCCCCCGTCGCGAGACACCAACAATGGCCAACCTTCTGAAGGACTTCCTCGGAGGAGGAAGCAAGTCTTCAGCATCTCCAATCCCTTCCGCTGACTCAGGTACGCGCACCCGCAATCAATTGACACCTTCCGACCATTGGAGCTGCCTGTTGGACATTCACAGTCCGATCCGCCCTTCGAGCACCACGGGGTAGATTTGTCAACTTCCAACAGATCAAGAAGAGTCGCCAGATGGATACTCGATGTCCGACGTGTCTGCTTCCACCAATTGGTGCATATCGCCGTTGGTGCCTGGCGAGCAGGTCCGTCTGGATGCATGGCGGATACTTCTTCCTGGACCTTGCGTCAAGGGCTCCACACAAGCTCGCAGTGCTGTGCTGTGCTGACCTCCACTCCATCACAGACTTTGCCGATTTTGCAGAGGCCGCAGAGCCCTCGCCCGCGTTTACCACGCCTTTGGGCGGTGCGAATCTGGGAGCCAACGCCCCGGCCCCTACCAGCCCTCCCTACACGAAATGGTACCGACTGGATGAGCGCTACACCCTGGCCGACTTCCGCGCCGAGGGCATCATACTTGCCTGCATAGTCTTCATCTTCACGTTGCACATCGTCGGCTCCCGCCTCAACCGAAGCAAGGCCAGGAAATGGCTCAAGGCGCACTCCAAGACCCTGGCTTCCGAGTTCGCGCTCGTCGGCTTTGGTAGCTCTCCGACGAGCGGTGGCGATGGCGAGACTGATTTCCTCGTGGCTGACCTTGCTGAGCCCCAGAAGGCGCTTAAGGAGAAGTCCCTGTTCGAGTTCGCCACCTACGCGACTGGCCGTCAGAACATTGCGTTCATGGACGCGAAGCTCAGTCTGATCCGCCGCTTCAACCCTCTCATGTCGGTCGCCGAGTGGGGCCTCAGCCTCTTCTTCGACAGCTTCCCGGCCCCCCAGGATACTGTGGAGGCGGCTATCTACCCCTTCGACGGGAAGGAGGCTCTGACGGTTCCAGGCATTCCAGGTGCCGCTGAACTGAAGACAAGCAACACCAAGAGCACCTATGATGGATTCGTTTGGGCCATCGTCAACAAGGAGCGCATGAAGCAGGTCCGGGATGAGCGTTTCGATGTCTCCCTTACCTTCACTAAAGACCACTCCAAGCTGCCCATCTGGTTGACTGTGATGAGCGAGAGCGCCGAGATCACCAAGGTTCTTCTCACAGACGAGCTTGCCAAGGCCGCCGAATCTGCTGGTGACCTGTTCGAGTATCTCATTGTCTCCGATCAACCTGTAGACAGGCCCAAGACGTGAGTTTCCATCTGATTTGGGCCAAGTGTGTCGTTCGTAGCTGACTGTCCCACAGACTCGACGAGACCGCGCCTAGAAAGCGTATCTTCCTCAAGTACCGCTTGCCCTCCGACAACAACTATGAGCCGCTTCTGCCGATTTTCCAATGCTTCATTCGCATCGCCGACCAGCTGGTTAAGGAGGCCCACTTCCGCCCTGAGGTCCTCAAGAAGGTGAAGAGCGTCCGTGACGACATCGCTAAGCAGATCCAGAAGGCGGATCTGGAAGAGAAGAGCGAGGAGCGCAACTTCGAGCGCGAAAAGGCCAGGAAGGCCAAGCGTGACCAGGAGCTGTCGCAGTTGGACGCCAAGGGTCAAAAGAAGTACCTCGAAAGGGAGCGGGAGAAGGAGTTGAGGAAGCAGCAGAAGAAGATGACCTCTCGGGGTTAGAAGCAGGTCTCAAATGACGACTGTTACTGTACGATGTCGAATGTCATAGTGTCAACTGATCTATGGACGTATCACGGAGTTACTCAAAAGTTATCCAAATCATATAAGCTTAATGCCAATGTACTCATTGTCTTTGTGCCATTTTTGAAGGGCCCTCACGCCCGTGTCGTTTTCATGACTACCTCACTCTCGTCTACGTAATACCAGGCTGTACCTTGGGAAAGCCGCTAGGGTGTTATGGTGCTGGTGAATTAGGGTAGGGATCCGATGCCATGGGATGTTTTCAAACGCACTGCCACGTTCAGGTCGGTTCCGCCTTGGGGGGGGGGGGTAAACAACGATGATGATGGCGTCTCTTTTCAACAAACGGTAGGTGCCGAGGAAGTAAAAGATGAAAAAAAGGAGGAAAAAAAGGCAGGCACCCAAGGTGCCTGCGTTCTGTATCGCCTAAGATTGTACGCAAATCACCCACCCTCCCAGAGATTGTCGAAATATTTTCTAGTTGACTAGAGCGGGAGTTGAAAGGGTGACTACGCAAGTTTCACGAATGACTGGGCAATCCAGACCATTTACGCTACACCACAGAACCTTGCTGTTGGTGGTTCAAGTCTGCTTAAGTGTACGGCGACCTGTACTTTTCCATACTGCCAGGCGCATGCGAGGAGAGTCCACACAACCAACCATCGGGCAATCTAAACCACACCAGACCTTGGTCGACACCGCTCAGTTACTTGCTCTCCGCCAGCAAGTCCTCCACCCTCTTGACCTTATCAGCAGCAGTCTGCTTTTTGTCCGTCCTGTGGCTTCAGGTCAGTCCCGTCTCACCCCAACCCCCCTCACCTTTCTCATCCCCCCTTCAAGAGTGACTTACCTCGTCCCAACCCGCATCGAGGTCTGGATGCGCTGAGGCCCAACCTGATGCACCACCGAGTGCGCCTGGCCGATCACCCGCATGACCTCGTCCCAGCTGCCCTCAACCGTCGTGCCGGCAGAGTGCATCGTGTACGTCAGCCCCGACGCCTTGAGGAGCTTCTGCACCTCGGCGACCTCCTTGGCCACCGACAGCTCGCCCGTGCCGACCTGGGTGGGCAGTATGTCAGCTCGATCTTGTGATATATCGTGAGATGGGAGGACGGAAGCAGGCATATTTCAACGTACAGGGACGAGGCAAAAGTCAGCGTAGCACCGCTCCGGTGTGGGGACGCTCGAGTAGTCCATTCTGACCGCTGTTCGGTGGAAAGGGTGCAGGCGGTTGGGTGAACAGAGCAGTGGTCTAGAGCGGAATAGGAGACGGTTCATTTGCTTTGTGAGGTGGCGTTCTGGATGCCGAGATGGTGCGAGGTGGGAGTTGGGATAACGCGGGGCGGAGCGGAGCGGAGCGTTGAGGTTGTCGGGGTCAGGTCAGTGAGGTGGGGTCCAGAACTCAATGGCGAAACGACTGTCAGTGCTAGGGTCCCATCCGCCTTTCCTCAAAATATGCACACTGGCTTTAGAAATCCGTCGATATATATCTTGAGCGCTTCTGGTAGCATCAGATTACCTTCTGTTGAATATCTCGAGCAAGTGTGACAGGCATCTGGAATATTTCTAGGCGTGCATAAAACTCCTCTTTGGAGCAGCAAGCTGGCTGCATATTTCCCGCGACGGGCCACAGGTAACACCTCATCTATATCCGAGTCTTTTCAACGAACAGCAAGCGTCCTTAAGTAGCCAGCTCTGCATAGTACATTTGAGAGACTGGGAAGATCTTCGGAGGTGTATCGGCCACAATATATTCATTGACAACTCTGGGAACATCAAACCTGCAGAGGAAGACTTGACCAATCTTCGCGCCAATCTTTGCTGCCCTCCTTGCGAGGCCAGATGCGACGAAGCACTTTTACGACCTCCGAGTCTTCCGCTACATCCACTGGCTCGATTTCGATTTCTTTTTCCGCTCTCAAGTACTCCGCTATCCGCTTCATCTCATCTGTCATCTCCTGATCGCGGGCCTCCCTCACTTGTCGACCCAGTTCCCTAACGGTGATATCATTCATGTCATCTCGAGCGACTCGCTCAATCAGCCACGAACGACTCAGATGATTAATAACTGGTGGTATGGCGCCGTTGTTTCCGCTGTTGCCCCATTGGCCGCCCCTGGCGGTCCACAATTTGAGAGACTCCAAACGTCGGCCCATTTTGTTCTGGCAGATTGTCTCCCAAATTGATCGCGCCAGAGTCTCGTCCACCGCACAGTTCATGAGGTTTTCTCGCAGGTGGCCATTCTTCAAATAGTCGAGTAATTTGAAGGTCTCGCGATCCATCTCGTCGAATGAAGGGTCGTCCCTCGATTCGGGATCTCGAGTAACCCGCCAGTCCGAGCAATCCAGGGTGAGGAAGAGGGATTGCAACTGTTCCATCTTGCCGAAACTCTTATAGATCTCAGCCTCAAACTCATCGGATTTCGTGCGCTTAATCGAAACGGCCAGCTCTTTCAACTCCGGACACTGGGCCTGGATCTGTAGAATATGCTCTTTTGAGAATGTCATGGGTATTTCTCGTCGCGGTCGACCATTGTCTAAAGTGAATTGATTTTCATAGGGACGTAGAATTAACTTTTTCAATGTCTGACCATGGCGGTATAGAATGGCGTCCAGGATTTTGGGCTCAAGTGGGCCAGACACAGAAAGCTCATCTAGAGGTTCGAGTGACCTGAAGAGGGCGATGGCGCTGTTGGCGTAGCTGGGTCTCTCAACTGCTCGGTCGTTGCGTTCCAGACGAATGCAAAGTGTCCTCAGTCGAGGGAAACAGTAATTCTGAGCGACCTTCTCCATAACCTCATCATCCATTCCCATGTTCTCACACCCATAACCGCCCCCAAGGGTGAGGTGACGCAAAGAGCTGAAGTCTGTGTGCTTGGACCACATCTGGAGAACATCCGGCATTCTCCACTCCACGTTCCCGATGAGCGACAGAGAGGTCAATGACCCCATAGACCCACCGGAGACAAAACCTGGAAGACCTCGCCACGGCTCTCGCGGGCGGCGGTAATATCTCACCGCGTTCTCCGGCATAAGTTTCATGACAACAACTTCCTTCAAATTGGGCGCAAGACCGGCAACGAGCTCTAACATCGCCTCTTGGTTGAAGTCATCGTCGCCCTCCGAATCCCGCCAACTGCATGCAAGCTTCACACCATACAGACACGGAGACGTGGCTAATGCCATTTCGTAAGGATACGGGTTACCCCATAGTAGGGTTCGAAATCGAAAAGTGAGGTGGTAGAGTCTGCATTGGGGGTGGTGTTCATGGAGGGCGTCAAGGAGGCTGGGCGGAAATTGATTCCGGCAGTCGTATACTAGTTTGGTAAGGTGCGGTATTGTTTTCATCAACCTGACGACTGGCGCCCATGCCATATCCTCTTCGGAAGACTTTTCGATAACAGGCTCATCGTAGACGACATACGGCGAAGTGTAATATGGCTCTTCATCTCCCAAGATTTCGTTGACGCCAGTCGACTTGAACCAGCTATGGCGGTCTGGCGTACAGGATTTGTAACCCTCAATTTTTGATTCGTCAGACAAACGCAGAGCCCCTTTGATGCTGAGACAGCGGATGAGGCGTGCGGACTCTGTACGGGAGAGGGTCTTGACGAGAGCATCGATGTCGCGCCGCAAAGCCTCGCGACTGCTGACATTGAGGTGAATATGGTGAAATATTGATGGATTTGTGGCACTATGGCAAGTTTCGCTCGCCAAACTGAATGCATAGAGACTCGGTCGATGCAACTCGTTGAGGTGACCTGCTATCTGCTGTAATGTCTCATTTGGCAAATCATGGAGGCCCGGCTTGGCGGAATCCATCGCCATGATTGACACCGCTCAATGAAAGTGGTAGGAAGTAAAACCGATGGTGCTGAGAGCCAGAATGAGGTTTATCGAAAGGTAGACGAAAACACTGGATGGGTTGTGAGACAGCGGGTGAAGTCACAATATATACCAAACCAGCCTGGTGCTTACGTTATACCTAGGCTGCCTTCCAGGCCCTTTCGCGGGGGCGAGCCCTGCCCATCACCAGATGTGGCCTGTCAAAGCGGTCTAAGGCTCCAGGTGTCATTAATAGGCCTATCGAAATCTGACACGAATCCTTATTTATACAGTGGTTTCCCTCGATTTAGCATGAAACTCAAATCAGATGTTCGTACATTACATCTCGAATTTTACTGCGTAAATCAGCTTAGGTCGCTCAATTTGGTGAGTAAAGGAAGGTGATGCCCAGGCGGGATCGTAATAAATATGCCAGAGTATTATGTTATTCATAGTTCCGCTGGATCGGTAGAAAATGCTAGCAGAGATAATCAAGTCATTATTCTGCCGTGTAGGCAAACTGCACGCCTTGATCATGCCAGCTTCACACCTCATTGCAATACAGTCATGTATCCAACTTACAAGGTCCAGTCGGTGTGAGAGTGGTTGTGGGTTGAACTTCTACGTTAATTCGATGAGAATCAGCCTCGCCGTAGCCGATGGCCTTATGACCGGGTCGGTGAGCCTCCGGGTCTTTCACTCCTCAGCATGCTCATGGTCCGGGCATGCGCCAACCTGGTGTAGTTTTGAGGTTCTCGTATGATCGTATCTTATGCAGGTCTTCCTCATGCTCTCTTCTCCCTGGGAAGGCCAATGGTCTGAACATATTCCGGCCACATATGGTTTCGCGATGCTCGTACGACTGTTTCTCACAGGTCTTCCCAATACTCGAGGAAGGAGTACACTCGTACACAAGATCAATATAAGTAACTGAGGTACAAAATAAATAAGAGCGGCCCAACAGCTCAACTTACCATCAACTCTCTTCATCCTCATCATCCTCATCATCCTCCTCATCTCAACCATCCCTCTTTACACCACCATCTGTGAACCTTGGCAGGACCTCGGCCCTAGATTTTCCTTCTTTTGGCTGGGTAATCTTCCTCACCATAATCAACATTTTCAATATTACCTTCTGTGGACCTTGGCAGGACCTTGGTACTATATTTCGGTTCTTTGAATCAATATCGCCTCTACGCCTTTACTGATAACCAAAATGCGTTTCACCAACGTCCTTATAGCACTGGGCAGTGTCACCGGTGTTGTCAGCGCGTTCCAAGCAGTCAATGACCGGTAAGATAGGCTTTCCTAAGATGGAAACTCTTGGTATTTCATAATAAGTGAGCTTCATACTGATCTTCACGTCCTTTATATAGCAGCAGTCTTAACGTCGTTGGCGATAATGTTTATGACAATGCGGCGACCACCTTAGTCCCAGTGCAACTAGATGCCCGGGCTAAAAAAGGAGACAAGAAGAAGACTACTACTACAAGCACCAGTACTTCGAAGGCGGCTGTCGCAACGACGAGCAGCACTACAACCAGCAGCGCGAAGGCACCCGCTGCGACGACTAGCAGTGTGAAAACTAGCAGCGCGACGACTAGCAGCGATACGGGTGTAGCTACTGCCTGCTCCATCAACAGAAGGCTTCGTTTTATGCCAAGGACCCTTGAAAGAGCTCAAAAGACAGAAAAGACAGACGGCGAATACAAATTGGACGAGAACGAGTGGATCACAGCGTTGAAAGTCAAGTCTGGTGACAAGATATCCGTCATAAATGTGAGCGGATGCTCTGCCGTATTTCTCTGGAATGAGAACGATATTCCGTCCGTCTTCCATATCTTTTGCGGGCAAGAGGAGGCAGATGGCAAAAAGGCCGCCCAGACCCTGGGTGACATGGGATCCCAAGTGGAGCCCGTCTCTGTCACCATCGCGGCCATGGACGAGGGAAGATTCAACACAATCAGGACGCAGATCAAGGCAGAGTTTACGTTTTTGAAAGACGCCGACTTCAAATCCATGATTTACGATAACGACGCTCGAGCGGATGGTGAGAGATACCGATTTGAGGCTGTAGCTGGTACCCAGTCGGTGGAGAAGAAATTGGGACCAGGCTGTAGCAGGCAGACCCAGTGATTAAAGGGTAAGATCAAAGCTTGAAGTGGAAGTGCTCTTGTCAAAAACAGTTTGAGTTGGTGTATGTGCACACCGGATGGGAACGCTGCCTGAGGAGATTCATCATTGTGACAAGACTTAAACAAGATACAGGAAGGCAATTAGACGAGATCTGCAGGCGGACGACATCTAGATTTGGGATTTGGGTTTTAAATTTGATTTTCTTTTTGATTATTGGGATTCTTTTCTGTTCCTCGTTGTCTTATTCTACCATGTAAACAAAGCTTGACTCTTTGATCCGGCGATACATCTCGCCTAAGGCGTCGGACTTGCTAAACCTTCTGTTGCCATTGTTAACACGAGATCTCAGACACGAAGCCGTCACCAAAGGCTTTCACCGGAATCTCACGTACGTAAAAAGATGGTCTCTTTTCTCTGATAGTCCGCTCTAAGGCCCCACAAGCATATTTCTTTTGTTGTTACGAATACGCTGTTCAGATTCAGATCTTTGCCCAGCTCGTTGCCTCTTCGGCCCGGGCACCGACAATAATAAAACAGTCACCAAATTCACGTATAATCATATAATGAATGTCTAAACTAAACATCAGTTTAAAATACCCAATTTACTTCATGCGATAATCCTGTTCCAGCCCACTTTAGATGGGGATCCTAAAATATGGAATTGATGGAAATCAGTCTTGTTTCAACGAATCACACTGAGCACCTATTAATTCAAATCACTTCGATCCTACTGAGAACGACGTATTTTCGAATGCATGACACTGTACATTCCATTAGAGGTAATGGAGTTTGCTGTCACGCTGGTCTTGGTATAGAAACAGCACCAGAAACAATTATGTTCATAGACCATCATCCTCATGATATCAACACCGCAACTTGATGATTCGCTTGTATTGGATGCGAGGCTGTACTGACGGATGGCTTACTGATCCTGATTCAGCCATCTCAGACACTCGTATTTGGCCGTCAGCGGTCAGCATTCAGCAATTGGCGACGGGGCGGACGCGATTATTCCGACCTGGAGCCCCACAAACTTTCTGGCCCCATCGAACCATGCAACTTTCGATATCGACATAAAAGGCTACAATATTATTATGCCGAGCCCAATATCATGCACACCAATCCCCCACCTGGAGCCACTCCCCCCACAAGATGTATTTTGAGGCCATGGCCACTTCCTTGCGGTCTGGTTTCAATCCGCCACTTGACCTTTCGAGGACTGTTTGTAGCAGCCTCGACGAGAGGTCCCAATGGTAGGCTATCCAGCCGAGACGTAGACCAGAAAAGTTAAGTTCAGCATCCGATGAATCAAGGCCGAGTGAGTGCCGTCAATCCTAAGACGATGGTCAGCCGGCTACGACCTGGCAGTCCTGCCATACCATCACCATGTGCCTCAAGTGTGAGAACAACAACGGGAGCTTGAAACTGGTCAGCACCATTCTTCAAGGACCGCTAAGTAGGTCGCCTTCCCCAAAACGCCTCATCGCCTCCCTGCGACCTATTCCTCGACTACCGGGGCTTGACCATAACCATCCAAAGCCCCGTGTTTTGTCTCTCCAGTCTCCTGCGATGCAAGGGACAACAACATTGGTCAACTTAGTGCTTCTGGTGCAGTCGAGACAAAGATAGGAGATCTAGCCGCGTTGTTCTGAAGTCTCCTTCCCCTGGCTCGGGTTCATCATGCCAGGGTGGGCTCAGGCACCAAAACATTTTGACACCGGCGTCATCTGTGGTCTCGTCCCTGATGATGACGCGCTTTTCCAACATTGCGCTATTGTGAACAATGGTGGTTTCTCGACATCTGGATTGATACAAAATAATCATTGCCCTCCCATCCCTATCCATTTGTTATCCTTCCGCCAAAACCAGACGATCTTTCATCCTTTTCCCCTTCATCCAGATATCCTTGCTGGTCCAAGGTGATATCGCCCTTTTTTTCTTTGCTCACAGGAATTATTTGATATTTGTTCACTCTGATCGAAATACTCTTGCCGGATCAAGTTAGTATTTCGCATTTACCCATTTTTATTATAGACACTCCTCGGATTGTACCATTCCGTCTCAACTGAAGATCTTTCTTCATCATGCCTTCTTCCAGTCCCGTAGGACGCACAAGGGGCCTCACCTCCTTCGTGCGACTTCTTGCATACACATTTCTCTTCTTACAGGTGGCTACTCTGGCCGATGCCGGTACGCCCCGTGATCTGACCCGTGTATCTCAATTTCACAAGAAAGATCTAGGAGGATCCTTCTCTCATTTGGGCGGCATTCGAAGCCGAGCCGAAGATGTCAGTAGTCCAGGGGACCCTGATGCCGAAGAACTTGACCCAGAGGAATCCGACCCGGAAGACCCCGACTCAGAGGATCCTGACTCAGATGACCCTTTCCCCCAGTTTCCAGACCCAGTGGACCCCGAGGACGAAGATCCCATCCGAGAAAGCCCAGCAAGTACAACGGACTCTGCTACTACGCTGATCACAAAAACAACATCTTCTGTCTCAAGCAGTAATACTGGGTCTTCAATAACTCCCTCGGGCTCAATTAGTAGCACTAGATCTTCTAGTAGCACTAGGTCCTCTACGGTCTCTTCAACCACCAGTGGTACTACCAAAACATCTTCAACTTCCTCATCCACAAGTAGCAGCACCACAAAGACCTCTTCAACTTCGAGTAAGGCAGCCGAAAAGACACCTAAGCCTAAGCCTTGCAAGGGCAGGAAGTGTCGACTTTAGACTGGCTGCCATTGGAAGGTGTGCTAAACGCGGAGCTGGATTGGTACTTCAGAGGGCTGTTGGTACATTAAAAGGCTGGAAATGGTGCGCAGGTCAGAATGTTATGAGTGGGAGGGAGCCAAATGGTGATATAATGGCACGCTGTGAGGTGGTTATCAAGACCGCAGATTGACACCTGGAAGTGTGGGTTCTGACGAGGCTGCGAGGCTGCGAGGTGCGGGGCTGCGAGGCTGGACCTCTGTAAGCATAATCCTCAAAAGTCAGCCATCTGTCAAATTATGGGGACAATACGACGTGGGACGATATCAGTAAGATTGGTTTAGGTGATTATACATGTGAATAATTCCGATTGGCTTATTGTAAATCCTTGTGGTCCTGCCATCCTCCTTAACGCCACCTCTGGCCCCCATACGGGCAGGACTTTGGCCAGGACTTGGCATTAGGCGTAAGATTGGGCCGCAGGTCAGAACGGATCTGCCAAGCTAAAATCGACGTACCACCGCAATTACCTATGATATCAGAAAAACGACATCACAGGAATAAGCCAGAGTCGGCCCACCCGCTATTGCAGTCAGCCCACCCAGTTTTGGAAGTGAATTCCAAGGGACTCTCCAGGGCTGATTTGAGTTCAAGCCTGGCAACTCGCAATGCTGCACGATTGAGGACCTTTTGCAGAATGTTGGCTTTACTAGACGCACAGCTAGTGTATCTACAGAATTTTGCTGTGATCATGAAATTGAATGCTAACGTTGTATGAAATGAACTCCCTCATATGGGTATGAATTCCTACCACATCTCCTGCTCAGCTGCTTCTATTGAGTTGTAAATCCTCTCATACCTCCACAACGGAACGCTCCAAAAGAAAAACATGCTCACCCATGACAATCCAACCAAGCTGCCAAGCCAGCTATTCTCAATCTCCTGCAGCTCACGCACCAGCCCAGCCCTCCATGCCAGTCCCCGGAGGATTGCAAGGACAGCAGTCTCAGTGGCGCAGGCAGCGAAGTTCAACTGGAACCACCAGACATCGAGCCAGTCGTGCATTCCCAGGTTCCAACTCACTGCCATGTGCGAGAGTCCAGACAAGAAGAACACGATAAGCGCGGTGATCATCCCGTGCATCCTGGCAGTCAGAATGGAATCTCTGGTCCGGTCCCCACGCCTAAAGAGTGGAGATAATATGCCATCAGCGATGAGGCGGCCGTAGTTTCGGTACGGTCGTACCGCCAATGGGTGCCAGAAGCGGCCCCAGAAGGAGCGCAGACCTCTTGAAATGTGGGACAGCTTGCCGAAGAGTGGGGGCCAGTCATCTGGACTGTCCGCGCCGGTGGTGACTGCAATCAAACCGAGTGCTGCATTGGCACCGTCGAGGACTAAAAAGCTCTCCCATATCCAGGAGACGGCCATGTACGCGCGCAAGACAACCTCGCGGCTGGTAAGCCTGGATGGGCGGACCAGCCTCAGTAGGGAAGATTTACGGGACGTGACATCGGACATGTAGATAACACCGATGAGCTGTTTGGAGACCAGTGGGACTATTTTCGAGTGGAGAAGGAAGTAAAAAATTAATTTGGCAAAGCGAAGAAAAATGAAGACTGAAAGCGGTTGGCGGCGCGATTTGGAGTTTTCTTGGATTTCTGAACGGGGCAGCAGCCGAGGGTTGCTCCAGAAGTGGTAGGACGTGCAAATTGACGAGAACCAGCGCGATCCCGACCCTTTTAATACTCCACTATTTGGCGCAGGCACTCTTTCAATGAAGAGAAGCGAGCTAATGTGCAGCAGGTTGAATGTGAGACACAGACCCCACAGGCCAACTAAGTCAGGGTGGATGCCAGAGAAGTTGTGAGCCGTAGCGAAGGAAAGCACTTCGAAGTACACAGTGAAAGGGAAGAGGATCGATCGTTTCTTTTGGCTTGAGGCATGTAGTGTGAAGTGGAAACCAAGAATTGAGAAGACTAAGAGACCGATGGGTATCAAACACGGCATCAAAAGCGCAATGAGCTCCATCCTGGGGAAATTGTAGAATGGCTTGACTGTGATCTTCATGGATCATGGAATCGGATGAAATAAGTCCTATCTGAAGAAATGTTTTTGTGCCATGCGAAATTTCCGGTCTGTGAAAAGGGCAAATGGTCTCCCGTATTCCGTTCACTTGGGCCTGTAACAATGTGGCAATACACCCATCCTATGGGCCAAACCATGGCGTGGCATATAAGCCCATCTGATTACATCGGCTACAGCCACGGGGTAGACCGACCATGTCGGCCTTTGCAACCATCCATGTGGTTCTCTTCAGAGAATGACAGGGGTTGCCCCTTTCAGTCCATATCAATGGCCTCGGCCACGCAGGCCTTCAACGTGGTTCGATTGACGCTTGAGAGGAAGAGCCTCAAAGTAGCCAACATATAGCATGATACTGATTTCCTTGTAGGCTTCGAATAAATGGCCCTTAGGGCCGGGCTCGGTTTGAGAAGTTGCATTCAGAGCTGGTTTCACCAGCTGCCGCTCACTACCCCTTTCATGGAACAATGTGATTTGGCCAATAGCAATTGGAAGCGGCACAGTGCGGTATCTTGGAAAACATACTCCTCAGAAACCTGTTACTAACGACCTTGGGAGGCTCCTGCTTACTTGTTGGCCACTCACCACAATACCGCCCCCGTCTTACCTGTGGGTAGATCCGAGTGGGCCCTGAGGCTCTCGACCCCTGCTCACACCTTGACTTGTTCCTGATCCTGAATATTCTGACGAGCAATTTTTTGAGCTCCCCCCCCCCCTTTGAGTGTGAGCTGTCATATTTCTTTCAACTCCTTCGGATGTCGTGCAGAGCCCCCGTTCATCCCAGCCCTATGAAGCTCTGGGTCGTTGCGTGCTCACATCAACCAAGGTTTCCCGAAACCTTTTTTTCGCACCCGTACCGCCCTTTGGCCCTCAAAAGATATTTTACCAAACGGCGATGTCAATCCATGTTCGAGACAACAGAGAAGTACGCTGGAGTCCATGGGGCACAGCTAAGAGACTTGTCTCTCTTGCCTCTACAGCACTTACAATACTGTTACCTTTGGCATCTACATTCATGATGTGGAAGACACTTTGTCTTGTCACTGATTCTCGGGTTCCCATAGTCTGTGTTATTTCGGAGTCAATGACACCGACGTTCCATCGAGGCGACATCTTGCTCTTGTGGAACAGAACGTCCACGATCGAGGTGGGAGATATCCCTGTCGTTTGGTTTGAGGACCGTCATCTGCCCATGGTTCACAGAGTTATCAATGTGCATTCATTCTCTGATAGCGAGTACGAAAACAACACTGCCCTGACTGACTCTATATACCTCTGTTTACTGACCGCTGTATCTTAAGACAACGCTTTTTAACAAAAGGGGATAATAATCAAGCCGATGATGTTGCTTTGTACCCGAAAGGGCGTACTTTGGTATCTAGAAGGGAAGTTATTGGGTTTGTAGAGGTTATGTTCCACGGCTGGGCTGGCTTGTTATAAGCTTTCAGGAGATTTACTGGATTAGGTACTTGATTGCTGCTATCATTGGCATACTAGTACTCTGTTTATGAGGTTGACACTCATTGACCTCTGAATATATTTTATACCTCGGCATTTAACAGGTATATAATATGTTTTTTTTTTTAATTCTCTTCAGCCCCGGATGGATTTGAGATATTCCTTGCCAGAAACTATCGAGTGTGCAGTTTGGTAATTTTCATGATCATTATAATACCTATAGCCTTGACTACTGAAGTGCAATTTCAGACAGCGAGTATAATACCTATGTAGGCTTGCATGAGAGCTTGGGCGAAATAGAGAGAACACCCGTCTGTGGATGTTGACCACTTCTGGTGTCCCTGTAGATTTGGTGCTGACTCTGAGTGGCAATAACGATTTCAGGTGGCATGTTGAACATTGTGAGATTCCTGCTCAATGGGGCAAACTGATGCAGGTGGCTCACTTACTACACGCCTTCTTTCGTATGAGACAGGGCCTGGGCCCATTCCCCGTACATCGTTCGATAGTACCCACCAGGGTCTGGGTCCGGTCTGGCCCAAATGCCCATGTGGCTACCTAGGTTCGATCAAGGGCCGACCAGGGGTCGAGCAACGTAAAAAGGACACTCTGGTCGAACCACCTGTGCTCGATGGCCCGTGTTTTCATGACAAGACTGTCAAACGTCAGACCTCGTCATATCAGTGGCCGTAGAGTTGGTGCTTACCGACCCATTCTATCAATGTGGGAGCAGATACTGGCTGACCTTACCGGTGTCCTCTTTCTTGACGGACAATTAGATACGGTCGTTTCTATTCGAAGAACAGTTCAAGTGAAGATCTCATACGCTTGCATGTTTTCAATTCGGAAACATTTTGTGGCCCGCACCGTGGAGGGCGGTTTCTGACCGGTCAAGAACCTTCCTTGGCCCAGGGGAGGCAAAGTTTGATCCTCAATGGTGTCGAATTCACAGAATCACCGCCAACTTCTTATTTCCAAAGGTGTATAAAATCCGGCTCGAGAATTAATGTGAAGTCCAAGAATCCACATCATCATACTTGCAGCGTTTCATTGCGATTCAGCTCAACGATCCGAAAGAGGCAGGCCTCATCTTCGTTCATTTCATGCTAAATTTCATTTGTTGGCTTTCATTTTTCGAATATACCAATCAAGCAACTCATCTGTCTCACTAAGTCAACACATAGAGAAGTCAACATGGTTTCCGTGCGTGCGACAATTATCTCTGCGACTGCCCTGGCGGCACTTATCCAATATTGCCCAGCTCCATTGTCAGTACCCTCTTTACTCCAGCACCGCACTTTCGAGCCTCTATGATATTCCCAGATAAATGAGAATGGATTTGCTCACCGAATACTACTAGTGCCCCAGCCATTCCCGCAGCGATTACAGCCGGCATGACCGGCGTCAGGGTTATCGTGGGAGTTATTCGTGTTGCGAGGGGCGGCGTAAAGGCGGCCCGTAAAATCGACAAGTTGACTGATGACGATGACGAAGATGAAGATGAAGGGGAGAACGAAAAGCGCGGTTTTCAAGATCTGCATGTCATACGAACCTTTAATCGCGTTCACCATATCGCGGCGCGCCAGGACCCCAATCAGCGGGCTTGGCAGTTATGCCACGACCAGTTGACCAATGCGACAGTCGAGTTTTCTGGGCCCGCCGAAGGTGGTAAGTCGTTCCCTCTGAACGAAAGGGAAAAGACAAGCGAGGAAGGCTGATGTTGTTTTCCGGCAGAGGTCCTCGCCAAGGGGCTGCCTCCCGCGTGCATGACGCTCTCGGGCGTCCTCACCGGCGAGTACAACGAGGGTAACCCGGTGCCCCAAGGTGTTGACTCGATTCTCTTCACGGGTCTCTCCGACGAAAGTGTGCAAGAGATCCAGGATGCACTTGACAAGAAGCAGAGTAAGAAGTGAGTGGGTGCCTCGGCGATAGCTCTGTCTGCTGTCATAATGCACTTGGGCTGCAAGTCGAGTTTGACACCGACGGGAGGGGATTAAGCCTTGCAGATCACGGATAGCACGTTGCCCGGAAAGCTTGGCATGCAGCAAATAGTGCACAGGGAAATAGATGTTCTTATATGTACATTAAGTATAGAAAGAAATAGATTCTGGCGCTTCGTTTCCGTTTTGTTCGACTATCTCGGTAGACTCCAGCATTGCACTCCAGCGTTT
This sequence comes from Diaporthe amygdali, assembly GCF_026229845.1. NCBI lineage: Eukaryota > Fungi > Ascomycota > Sordariomycetes > Diaporthales > Diaporthaceae > Diaporthe > Diaporthe amygdali. The sequence goes on along the minus strand of NW_026517065.1, from coordinate 28,604 downwards.
CCTCGGCCTTTGCCCGTGGCAGGCTTTAGCCGAGTGGTATGCTGCTCAGTGATTGATCATTCTGCAATCGCCCCTTATTTGCACTAGAGCATGGCCATCTCGAGGTGTGGCAGAAAGCACCTTGGTGATTTGATGTCTTGATGTTTTAGGGAAGATACACTCGATTTCTGCACACCCAATCTTTCGCTCATTTGCGACGGTCTGATGCCGGATATCTAGACCATTGGAGGAGAGCGTATTATGCTCATGCAGATGGAAGCGAATACAGTTGCTCCGGATCTATGCGGACGACTCACAGCTCAGATGTCTTGGCCGTCGGAAAATACCGAGAGCCGCAAAGCTGGTTCAGCCGTCAATCCGCTATCGAAACCTTTTGTGTAAACATCCCAGCATCTCGTGAGATTGGACTAATTAGCGTAGCAATCGGATCAGTCATGCCGGGTATCTTTAATGTGCACCCACTTCGGGAACGACATCCGGAGGCAGGCAGGAAGGCATCACTAGGTCAGTATAGATGCGGTGATCGCGGTATTGCTCGTGGTTGGTGGGCTTAATAATGTTACAGTAATTCGGCGACGAACTCGGGATCACTTTGTTGATCCGTTCAGATGTCGGGGTAATTAGCAGCGGTGGGGTGGTAAGAGGGGCAGGCGATCATTCATATCGCTGAGCCGGCAAAAGACACCTTCCTTATCGGGCTTCAAGCAGGAATTAATACGAGATATCAGCTATAACATAAGTCATGGGCAATCATGTCCATTGTTGCGTGTATACAGTCGCTCTGGCGACTCTCACGAGCTCTGAACTGTATCAGGAGATCCGAGTGGGTAATGAGTCTCAGATGGTAAGGCGCCCATCGCTCCACTATACCCAGTTCCTCATTGAAGTATCGAGCTCAAAACTCAGGTATGTCTTGTCCGCCCGCTTTTGAATATTATCTACACTAATCATTTACTGATCTGTTGTGTAGATAAGACTCCTTCCATGGCCCGGCTTCCCGAATTTTGGTCCAGCCCGCGCCGGCTTCTCCGGGCATTCGCCTTGGGAACTTCCGCGCTTGTCGGTAGCGGTACCATGACGGTGGGAGTCTTAGCAGATGCGCCGGCCGACCAAGGTCCCGGAGGCACGGCACCAGTCCGACCATTCCGACTGGATCAGGTCAAACTCGGCAACGGCTTGCTGCAAGAGAAGCGTGATAGAATCAAGGGGTTCTTGGATGTCTACGACGAGCGGCAATTTATGGTTCTTTTCAACAATCAAGCCGGGCGCCCCAACCCAGACGGTGTATCCCCCCCTGGCGGATGGGAGGATGGTGGACTACTCAGCGGGCATTGGACAGGTCACTACATGACGGCTCTTTCTCAAGCATACGCTGAGAAGGGCGAAGAAGCTTTCAAAACCAAGCTCGACTGGCTGGTCAATGAGCTGGCTGCTTGTCAGCGTGCCATCACTGCGCGAATCAACGGCAGCACCGGTGCAGGTGATGACGCTCAATGGATTCCCACATATCCAGGATACTTGGGTGCGCTCCCAGAGGACACGGTGCTGAGGCTTGGTCCGCCTCGTTGGGCTGTCTATGGCAGCAACCTCAGCACCAACACTTGGGCGCCCTGGTACACACAGCACAAAATCATGCGAGGACTGCTGGATGCATACTACAACACGAACAATACACAAGCTCTTCAGGTCGTGGAAAAGATGGCCGATTGGGCGTACCTTGCGCTGACCATAGGTGACAAGAACCATCCTGACTATACGGGCAATCTGACCAGGGACGACCTAAACTACATGTGGGACCTGTATATCGGCGGTGAATTTGGTGGAGCCAACGAGGTCTTTCCAGAGATCTACCAATTGACCGGCGACGAGCGCCATTTGCAAACTGCCAAAGCTTTTGACAACCGGGAGTCGCTGTTTGGAGCAGCCGTAGACGACCAGGACATCCTAGTTGTGACGCCAGACCACATACCAGGCCGTCGCCGCAAGCAGCGCCTCCATGCCAACACGCATGTCCCACAATTCACCGGTTACTTGAGGATTTTCGAGCAAGGTGGAGGTGAGGACTACTTCACCGCGGCCAAGAATTTCTACGGCTGGGTAGAGCCTCACCGTGGCTTCGCGACAGGAGGGACAGGCGGAACTTTTCCTGGATCTGACACCAATGCTGAGCTGTTTCAGAACCGGGACAATATCGCCAATGCCATCGCTTCCAACGGCGCCGAGACATGCACGACGTACAACCTGCTAAAGCTGGGGCGTAACCTCTTCATGCACGAGCACAATGCAACCTACATGGACAATTACGAGCGTGGCTTGTTCAATATGATCGCAGGATCGCGTGACGACACAGACAGCGGCAGCGACCCTCTGCTCACCTACTTCCAGCCACTCAGTCCTGGTACACCGCGCGACTTTGGCAACACCGGCACCTGCTGCGGTGGTACGGGAATGGAGAGTCATACCAAGTATCAAGAGACAGTCTACTTGCGCTCCGCCGATGGATCCACGCTCTGGGTCAACTTGTACGTCCCGTCCACACTGACGTGGGAGGATAAGGGCTTCACAGTCGAGCAGGAGACAGCTTTCCCGCGTGAGGGCAGTGCAAAGTTCACCGTGAACGGACAAGGCCCGCTGGATATCAACTTAAGGGTGCCGGCCTGGGTCCGCAAGGGATACCAAATCACCATCAACGGAGAGGCCCAGACAGGCGAGGAGGCACAGCCCGGCACATACCTGACCCTGAGCCGGAGCTGGACCGCAGGCGACGTGATCGAGGTCAAGATGCCCTTCACAATCCGCACCGAGCGCGCGCTGGACCGCCCAGATACCCAGGCCATCATGTGGGGGCCAGTGCTGCTTCAGACCCTCGGCACGCCGAGTGGCAGCAACGACACCTTCTGGCATTTGTCGCTGTACCAGCACCTCAAGCTCGATGGCGACTACTCGCGCGCGGCCATTATACAGTCCGGAAAGAACGCGGCCGGCGACCCGCTCTTCACCACTCAGGGCGGCAACCTGACCGTGCGGCCATACTACATCAGCGACGCGCAGCCCGTGTCGTCGTACTTCCGTCGTGTCGAGCCGGCCGTCGTCTTTGGGTCCATTGCCACTGGCGTGGCAAACCGCAAGCGCAACGACGGGCTGCCCAACTATGATGTGCCTGTCTCGGGCATTGCGTCGCCAGGTACCGATGGGCCAACGTTCCTTGATTTGGTGTGGGACCAGGCACCGTTTGCTACTCATGACGCATTTGTGAAGGCGGTTACCTCCACAGCGGACAGCTTCGTTGCGGCTGGGGTATACACGGCGAAAGAGCGCGATGTGATCGTGGCAAAGGCTGGCGAGGCGGAACAGGAACTGGCTCCGTAGAGAGAACGTCATGGTTGTCTCACTTTCGTCTTCTCGTACGCCTTTTTGAGATGCATGCAAGTCTGTAAATACGCTTCTATTGTTACTTGTAAATCCTGTATGCTTTTGATTGTCAACGGTGTATTAAGCAAGACCACTGAGGTAGCTTCTGACTTGCTCAATTGATTGGTCTGAAAATCAAGACATGCAGTGGAGGCCATGCCCTTCTCAGAGGTGCTATGGCGTGCGCTATTCATCTGTACGGTGCGATCTTTCTTCCTATATCTCGCGGTGCATATAACGTCACCATGGCTGTATTCTATTCCAGCCACAGTCTCTTTGGCTGCGGAACACCTTGCACAACGGATTCAATGTTAGCCACCCTGAGCACTAGATGATATAACGGGCAGGGTTTTCCCGACTCACCAACCCTACAGCCTATTGCAAGCCAGGAGAAAATATTTCGCATAGCCTCGAGGTTTTTTTCCACGGCTTTGAGTTCGTCCTCACGGAGGCTCAACATGATATTATTTTTGATCCACCTCCCAGGATCCCAATGGCTTTCGGCTAACGCATATATCATGAAGCTTTGAGGTAGGAACCCGGCCTTATCGAAGTCAATGAGACAAATCTCACCGGAATCAGTGAAAATAAAGTTGCCCTCAAAGAAATCACTGTAATAAAAGCATAGCTTCTCCTCCTTCAGGTGCACGGTCGGGGCAGCCTTATTCCTGCAGGTAGACACCTGGGGAATATTCGTGTTAGGAAACGCTAAAACGAGTTGCACTAGTAGATAGGGGTTCTATAAAGTCATGTCTAGGTGCTTATTACATACCTGGTTCAGGTACTTCTCCAGTGCATCAACGGAGGAGTACGCGAGATAGGAAGTTTCATTTTTAAATAGTGGATGCCGGATGCGACCCCCACCAACGGGGCCTGGTCCTTGATCCTTAGGCGCTTTTATAGACATGAGCAGCCTGATGGCCCTCGCAATACTTCCTTCATGAGTCTTCTTCGTGGTTTCATAACCGTGCTCCTCCACCAATTCTGCAAGCGTTCTTCCGTCTATATACTCTATGATGATAAAATCTTTTGGTTGAGCTCCTCGCCGATGTTGAATGTGTGGTAGATCTCGGGTATGCGGATGCCTCGTGTCTGATTTGGTGGCATTTTCTTGAAGGCTCCGAATGCATATTCGTGGTTCTGTACCTCTGTTGCAATTTGTTTCAGTGGCCCGAACTTGACGTAAGCGACAGAGTTCCGCTTAGGGTAACGGAAGCCCGTCACAGAATTGCCGTTCGGTTTGAATGTGGGTTCCTGCTTGAACACGGAAATGATATCGTTTATGACGTTTTTGTCTCCGTGTTTGATTCGGGCCAGCGTGCCTTCATGCTGCGTTGCAGCCATTTTGTTCCGGGCGCTGTGAAGGTTGGGTGGAAGTTGAGTGAATGTGGGGAAAGCAGACCACAGTGTAGCTGGGTAGACATCACATGATGCGCTGCATGTGCAGCCATACTTGTATTAGTCAACAGTCTGTGTTCGATTGCCTGTTGTGGGTATAGGTGTTACGGAGACTGGGCGTGCCGTCCGCTCCCGCAGCACAACGACTCATTACTGGACTCATTCTGCCATGAATGAAACAGGAAGCAGATGAAACAAACATGTGAGGGAGCATGGCACTCGAGGGATATATGTTGGCTTGTTGAAGCGACAGCGGCATTTCTGAACACTATCAGGCTAATTTTGCTTTTGAGATGGCTATCGATTCTTCTCGCAAGGAGTACACACTGTCCCGAAAACGAGACAATGAAATTCATCATGAACCCAAGTCAAAGCCGCCCAGTAATGCTGAAATGTGAAGGCATTGACCTCTCTCGGGCATTTTGATTCACAATGTGATGTCAGAATCTTGTGATAACCGGTGCACACGCACTTGCGGGCTTCCATGAGTTGGTTGCTGCGACACTATGGTCTCGAAAAGGCTCATAAGATGATGGCCCCTAGATGTCGCAGACAACACGTGCCAGTTGCACCTCTGTGAGTTCTAGTCGCACACAATTGTCGACAGTACAAATGCGTTAGACACGCCGCTAATGCGCTCCTGGCAGACTAATACCGGTCCTCTGTTGCAGCTTAATGTCCAAATTTGTGCAATACTGACTTTCGATAACTTCTTGATCTGGGTTTTCTCTTCTACATCTCCTATCCATCGCCTTGATCAATATCATTGGCCTCCACTAGATCCAAGGTGACTTGCAACCGTAACCGGTCTATATGGTGGAGCGCCACATGAACGGCATATCGCTGTCTCGGCATGGATATGGACACATCTGCGAGGGGTAACTACGTCTCGCTTCCAGAAACCGTCATTAACGACTGCAGCCCTAAGTCACCCTCTAATCTCATAATCACAGCGTTGTAGAAATCCTGTGCGAACTTCTCGTCATCTAGACAGGCCACAGACAGTATGCTCCCGAGGCACCACTGTACCACGCCCGCGTAGTTCATACCGCCGCTCTCCATCACGGAGGCGATGTACTTCGAGGCTATCTCTTTCTTGGACAGGGTCGACTTAATATGCATATCTGGGGTGAGGGCTAGGTCACTGATTTGGCGCCCTATCATGATCTGAATGAGAAGTAGGCCGAGGGAAAGGATGGTCAGGTCTATGGGCCTGCCCTCTGCCTGTGTGGATTGGAACTGGCTCGCGCTCGTTGAACTGGGTGGTGTCTTCGCCAAGAATGGTCGGCCGAGGTAGGAGGCTGCGTTTGGGGAAGCCTGTTGCTGCTCCTTTAGGAAGACAATGTCCTGTGGTGTGACTGTCTTTGCAAGCCAAGGAGTCTTGTAGAGGTGCAGCACACTGTATGACAGTGCCAGTGCCAGTTTCAGCCGCTCTGTGTAGTTGAATTTTAGGTCTCCTCCATTTCCTTGGATTTCCAAGATCGTACTGAGGCTTATTGCGCTGAGATGGTCTGGTTGACAGTCCTGGTGGTAGAGATTGAATCTGCGCGAGTTGCAGGAGATATTCCCGAAGCAGTCTGAAGTGGCAGAGGTCTTGTATTTTCCCTTTTGAAGTGTGTGGCAGAGGTCAGTTATGGCGGATGGTAGGGTCTCGGAGCTGAGTTGTATTGAGGCTGATAGGTAGGATGAGTACTGTGTCTGAGTTGTCGTTTGAGTGACACAAGTCGTACTTGATGATGTTCTGTTGGTTAAAGACGAAGACCAATGGACCTTTTTCGGTGATCTTGACCGGGATAAGCTAGCCGTGGATTTAGCTGTAGGCGGCATCGGTGGCCTTGCTTTCTCGTCGGCCAGCTGAACACGTAGTCTGTTCCATCTCTGCGTTTTTCCGCCGCTCTCAAGCATGATATCAAGTGGAATAGTCCTTGCCGCACATTGACCATCGGTCCCAGGGAGTATGACATCTTTTCTAGAAACGGCAGCCATTCCCAGCCCGAGATTATGAGGACAGCTACATGTCAAGACATTCCGAAACGCCGCGTATACTTCCTGCGAAAGTTTCCGGATAATATGCGCTAGCTTGGCTTGAGACCTTGATCGCCGCGTCGGCTCAAGCTCGCTGTTCTGAGTGGCGAGTGTGTTTAGTACGGCATTGCCGTCCTTGAGACGAGCCAGAATGTCTCTGTAGTCTTTTTTGTTGAGACTGAAATGAGCATTGTGTTTCCATTCTTTCAGTATCGTGCCACGATCTGAAAATCTTGTCTGTACAGAACGTCAATAGTCTGGCTGCAAAAGTGCTGGAACCTATCAACTGACCTTTCCATCTCCATCGATGGCCAACTTCCGCTGCAGATCCAACGCAGCTTCACGCATCTCCTCGACGCGCTCTTTAAACACAGTTGAAGATCGCCATAGCCGAAGATGAACCTCGTTGTTATAGGCATCCCAGTCCGCTCCAAAAGGCTCCTCGATCATAACATCCAGGACACTGTCTGGTGCGATGCCTTTGAGCAGGATTTCACATGTATTCTGCAAGATTTGGTGCTCCGTCTTGAGATCACGAAGAAGACAGTCCAGGTCACGCCTAGCGTTCTTGATGGACGAAACGATGTCGCGATAAGTATTCAACCCTTGGATGGCTACCGGGATCACCCCGAGGACGAGACCTGCTGCTTCCATTCCTGGATATAGGGTGAGATATTCGGGGAACGGGGGCTAACTCGAGTCCGCTATCAAGCTGACGTCTGGCTCGAACCCGATTCTGGCTCCAGAGTGGCTTGGGCTCAAACTTCAAATCTTAAAGCAACATGGTGCTCAAAGCAACTGCCGGAACGAATGGAATCGAGTAGCAAGCCCCAAAGTTGTCATTTGGAAGACGACCACCAGCTGATTGTGACGCGAAGGCGCTTACTCTTGTCACACAAGCTAGGGCTCGTTCAGCCGCATGGGAGAGTCGGGAGGGCACCAATCAACGAGGCCGAACAGATGCACATGCGGCTCAACGATATCTGTCAGACATGCCCTTATGGTGTCCGAGAAAAGTCTCTCTATTCATACTTGCCACATAACATGAGGAGAAGGCATATCATGAAGTCGATTCCAAATCACTGATGCATCACTATCACTTTTTCGGCCTGTTGCCTCTGCGATGTCTAATCCAAAAGAGCAGATTCCTGTCTTAGTGGCTGGTAATCTGGAAGGGCTAGGGCGCCTGTGCTCTCTCCTTGAATCGCAGGATCAACCATCTCAATCTTTGGCGCAATCCTATCTCGCAAGATTCAAGCTGTGGGCGGGCAGTCTGGGGGCTCACAGAGCCTCAGGGGCGCGGTCCCTGGAGTATCGGCTTCGTGATGCATCGTCCATTCGGAAGCACCTTATATCATTGCTGCAGGAGTTGAAGGACATGGTGGTCGATGAAGGCAAGTGCCTCACCCTGGAAAGATAGTTGGGGCAGTGATCTAACTGACTGATGCTGTTCAGCACTGCCATTATTGGAAGCTGGCCATGGCACGGAAGTGGAACAAATAGAGGGTGACGCTATTGATGATGAACTGGCCGCTATGTTCGATGCAAGCTCAGAGGACGGGTTTGAATTTTCCACCGGGAGTCGCAACAACGAGCTCACTGACTTGCTCTCTGGGATTGGCAACGTGGTCGACTGTCTGCTTCGTTTCTCAGTAACAATTAGCAACCCGGCTCCCCACGATCACTTCAAATCTCGAGCAGGTGTCGAACTCACCCATCACTTTGAGCATTACGATACACTGCACGTGCGCTCCAAGTATCCTCACATGCATCCAAAACTTTCGGAGCGGCTTGGTCGCATGCTCACCTATCGGCGGCGATATTTCAAGTACAGGGAGGATCACCACACTCGACTAAAGCAAGGGTTGGAAGAAGCCTTGGATGATGGAGCCAGCAAAGGATTGGCGACGACAGTAGCGTCATCGCTGCCGCAAGAGTTGAAAGACAGTACCCAGACACATCTCGCCGTGATGAATGACGACCGTTCCGAGATCTCAGCTACTTCATACGCAACGTCTACTTTGGGTCAGAGCGAGTTAAGAGTGCCGCCTATTCCCAAACAGTACGTCGACGGACCGTTTCTATGCCCATTCTGCTATGTCTTCATTTCTGTGGACAGCAGGCATGACTGGAAGTAGGCGTTTATCCCAAAAATGCAGCCCGTGTAAAGTTTTAATTGGTGAGCCAAGATGCTAACAATGGGTCAGGAAACATGTCTTCCGCGACCTCAGACCTTATGCTTGTCTTGTAGAGACATGTGCAGTTGATCATGACTTTCAGCGCAGGAAGGACTGGACACGTCATATGTTACAAGACCATTGGAGGACTTGGACTTGCCCTTTCAGATGCGCCGGCGTATACTCATCATCCTCAGATCTCCGAGATCACCTCTATAAAAGCCACACCATAGAGGTTGTAGGACAGGACGTAGACGCCATTTTGAACCTCAGCAGTATGGCTGATGTTAGCCGTGCGGAAGGATCATGTCCGCTTTGTGGCTTCGAAATAAAATCAAGTCATCAATACCAGTCACATCTTGGACATCACCTTGAACAGCTGGCTTTATTCGTCTTGCCGAATCAGGAGGGAGAGGAGGAGGGAGAGGAGGACGACGACGACGATGACTACGAGTACGACATAGAATCCAGTGATGACACTGATTTCGAGACGGATGGCGAGGAGAAGGTCAGGTATGTCACGAGGATCATCAAGGACAACAAAGGACGATTGTCGCTCGTTCGTATGACCAAGGACGAGGTGAATCAAATCAAAGCCATCAAAGAAAGAATGACCAACCAGAGATTGGATGTCCCACCACGACGATCTGTACCTCCACCTCCGCATACCGAGGCGCTGGAGCTGCCCAAGACTCCATCGCCGGCAGAGAAGAAATCAAACCCTCAGCTGGAGCTGATGGAGACTCAATTAGAATTTCTGAAGGACGAACTCAAGGAACAAGAAGATGCAGCCAAAAAGACAAAGGTAGAGAAGAAGATCAGAGAGATTACCGAGCAGACCTTCGAGATCAGGATGGAGCAACTAAGAGCGCAGGAAGAAATCAAGAAGGAAATTGAACTTCTCAAGGTTTCTAGAAAAGATACAGGCATGGAAACAGGCAGAGTAGTCAGAGATGATAAGATTGACAAGCCAACAGAGTCCTCGCTTCATGACAGCAGCACGCCTCGTCAAACCAACAGCGAGAGGTCCGGACCAGAGCAAATCGCAGAGTCGGCGCTACAAAACCACGAGGACGTGGACGGACAGACAAACATTCTGACAGCTGAAAATCTCCGAAGGGTCTCTGGATTTCCAAGAAGGCGCATCAGAAGCCCTAGCGTCATGGTTGAGACTGACCACGGGCATTCTGCAGCCACGAGGAACCGCATAGACAACGACGATATGACAATCTTTGTCAAGGGCATGGGATCCCTAACGATAGGCAATGCCCAGATGGACATCAAGGACGGTGCCGAGATCGCCATCCGTACGCACAGCAACGATAGGAACTCGAGCGTCAGCGATGACGACGCGACCGTCTCCAGTCCCCAACAACAGGCAGCACCGCGACAGAGGACTTCGATAGCATGTCGTTCCTGCCGTGAACGGAAAGTTAGTAACAGACAATCTCTCTCACATCAGCCAGAGAACTTTGTATGTGAACAATTTATTTTGCTAACTTAAACGCTTGTAGATTCGTTGCAGTGGCTATAGCCAGACTCCCAATGGGAAATGTACGAACTGCAGAAAGACGGGCAACGAGTGCATCTTCCAGCCGGCTTCCTCGTCCTCGGCCACTGATTTTGTGCCCGTTTCAGCTGTGCCTGGTGGTGTTATTCCCGGGACGCCTTTTTTGGCCGCTGGGACGCCTTTGCCTGGCGCTTTTGGTCAACCGTTGCCGCAAGGAGGAGCACAGCCAGCACAACCTGCAGTGGCGGGCCTTAGGATTCACAATCATAAGCCTCGTCCAAGAGGTCGTTCACCAGCAGTCATTGGGAAAAATGACATCGCCAAGACAAGGGCGAGAAGTATGAGCACTGGCTCGCCGCCTGTAGATGTCCTTGAGAAGGAAGAAGTCCGTCCCCGCCGTCCCCGAATCGAGGATGACTCGCGGGGGAGGATAAGTAGCCTAAGACGTCACGATACATCTCGCGTAGAGATCAGTTCCCGAGTCAACAACTTTGACGCACAAGGCCAAAGTCTTAAACGACAGGCTTCCAGTCCTCCTGCTGAAGAAACCGATCTACTAAACGCGTCCGACCACAGCGATCTCCTCCGTCGACGCGAAGGTAACCTCAATCCGCCTTCTACCCCAGACCATGTGACGCAGAAAGACTTGCCCTAGCTTTACGTTCTTTCAGGAGTCCGCACAACTACAGCTGACCGCAATGAGCGGAGTGGGCAACATGAAGATAGTGATCAAATCAAATGACGACTTCAATTGCGCCTGAAAATGTGAGCATGTTACCAAATTCACTTGGCCTTGTTTCTGCTATCCGGCACCCTCTTTGTCTGAACTCATCTCCTTCTTCTGTCGAATAGACCTGTATACCTCTACCTCGTCTTAGGTATTTCTAGTCATCAAATCCATATCACCATTCTTCAACCTTCTTCAGCGCTTCCTTTTACGACGAAAAAATGAGCTACGTGTGAATTCTTAGATTCACACTGTTCAACCATGCTCGCGGCCCTGCTCATATTCTAGTACATGGAGGAAGGGTCTGAGTGATCAGCACGAGAGGTTATCTGGTAGTACTGTTGAGGCTGGGAATGAGAGTCCTTGCCCAATGAGGTCAACTTATCAAAGGTGGTCAGCTCCGGTCTGAATGTGGTGCTTTAACACTGGTATGGCGATACGTGTGAGTTCGGCCTGCCTATAAAAGTTCGCAACCCCGTCATTGTTGCTCTTGGAATTTTGGGAAGTACATAATCATCGAGGTCTTTGGCGAGGGATGATGATGAATCTCTGGCTTCCGCAGGGTTGAACGGAGCATCCCGCTTGCCTTTACCTTTTGACCGAATGTAACGAACAAACGAGGTCACAGTAGCTCGCATGCTAAACCCCTTGAATACTACGAACGTGACAGGTAAACAACTGCATATAATACCGACGTTCAATTCTATGGTGCTGGAATCAAGTCAGTCTTTGATGAATTGACTCAATTCCCTGAGTCCACTTACCCGAAAACATAAGGCAGAGTGTTATCCCACGTGTAGTCTCCCTTGCCACTCTTTTGCCATGCGAAACGGATATATGCACTAGCTATAGAGCATGCGCAAGAACTATGATCCGGACTTAGAAGACTGTTGGAAGTTCCGTGGGTAGGTCGGTTTGGAGGGCTAGTACTCACAAGAGACCTGTAAGGAATATGGCCAAAACTCCAAGCTTCTTCTTTGTTTGTAGTTGGAGAGCGAGCACGGAGCTAATTGGAATAGCAAGGACGTAGAGATCAGTGACAGCACTGAAAGCCGCCTGAGCTGCTGATATATCGAGGTTTGGTTGACCGCAGCGATTGTTCTTTTTGTCCGCCCATTTGGCTGGGTCTGAGCCAGGCAGCTGCTGATCCATCGGAATGCAATTGACCAATAAGATGACGATGCTAATCAAGTGGAAGAGGGCGATGGCCACAATGCCGCTCCAGGCTAGAATATTGGCTCTAGAACTCGGACGAAAGACTCGTAGATAGAAAACCAGAAGTGTAGTCTTGACGAAGACCGCGGCTATCGAGTACATGATGAATGAAAGGAGCGACCCCTGAGAGGATAATTTAGCCAATACTGGATTAAAGTTTTGGATGGACAGACTTTCATATCACTTACAGTGACGTACTCCAGAGTAATAGCAGTCATAGGCACATTCCATAGGTGGCGTCCAAGTGTGTCCGTGATGGCTGGGGGCGAAGGTGAGTAGGAGTCATGATTGCATGTATTGGGGCTTGAAGAAAGAAAGCCAACTTACTCGAAAGTATGATACCAGTGTAGGCAATGACAGCAGCCGCAGCTGCCACACAGAGATCTGAAAGACGTTTCAGCACATAATTCAACCCAGCGCTTCTTACTCTGGTTGATAGCGGGGGTTTCTTATACGGAGACTGTCTCTGAAAGGTTGACTTACAATCATCGGAGTCGAAAGAGCCTATAACTTTCAACCGTGTATATATACGCAAGGTCATGAAGACTAGCATGACAGCGAGAGCCACACAAGCGATCGACCTCACTAGAGGGGCGCGTGTGTCTGCATCGATGAAATTGGGAATCACGCCAGCTGGAGGCGTTAAGACCGGAACCTGGCTTGGGTCCAAAGATGCTGAGGACATATTCATAACTGACAAGGGTAGCGTCCCCAACGCAAGCGCTGCAAATTGTTCAATTGGAATCGCGGGAAGGAGCGGGTGTGCTGTCAGGCACCTATGAGCAGAAAGGCCGAAATTCTGCTGTGTGCAGTTGCTTTATGCATTTACTATTTGGAACCGCATGCTGCAAAGAAATTTACATGTTCTACATGATTGGAGAACTGGAAGCGTTGTGGAAATCTGCAACTCAGCCGCAAACATGCATGCATGAGCATTCAACACCCATCGGGACCAACATCAAAATTTGTAAAATGCGCATCTCGTTAGCCTTTGATAACCGCACAGATGCAGTCGAATGAGTGGTGCGGGCGGGACAGTGTCCTGTTCGCGCTTTCCTTCTAGGTAAATGCAATGATTCGTGAACCGAGTAAGCTTTGTATCCTCGGCCAATGATTCTCGACAAAGACACCTAAAATTGCGGTCCGTCGAATGAAATCCTCCCGTTGATGCTGTTGGTTGACCACGAGGACCTCTTGGTGTTGGTGCTCCCTCTCAAATCCGACGCAACCACGGGGCGCAGTCAGACTTGCTGGACACAGTGCAGTGAACAAAACCGGGGCCGTGTACATGGTCTATGGTTATCACGGACTTGGTTGACCTAATACTTGAGACTAAAAATACCCTGGAGACTAAATAGCCGCCTTGAATTTTGTGTTGGAATCGATGGAGACTCCATAGTATGACTTCTCCATTACCATCAGGAGTGGGTACACAGAGGGGCCCAGATGATGGATGGTGGCGCTTACCAACGACAGATACCACGGCTACGTGGATACTGCGGATGCCAGGCTACATGCCTTGTTCTCGGTCCAGGTAAAGTCAGAATTCCCCTCTGTGCTCAGCGTGCAGGTCAATTTCTTCATAGCACGTTTACGTGACTGTCAAGTAACTCCGTGCTGCTTCCGAGAGTATGTGTAGGAATAATTCTCTCACTGTATCGTGGAAGACTTTAGATGTTTACGGATGTTCACGTTGAAACTTCGTACGAAATCATTGAATGTCTTGCCAACTGACTTTGCCGAGCAAAACTCCGACTACCAAAGAGGCTCGTTAAGAGGCTCGTGGACCGCACATATTGGAGATTTAGTACTCTGATCTGTCTCCTAAATGATCATATTATAATGCTTTGACTCGAAATGTCCGCATTATGCTACAGTTTGCTGCGTCTGACCTCCATGAAGACATCGTCTCCAATTTTTGGAGGCAGCAAGCCACCAGCAGGAATAGACGTGTCTGCGCGAGGAAACCTAGGCACATTTTCGCCAGGCCCAGGAACAAGCTTGACATCAAACCGGAAGATAGCAAGAGCCAGAAACATGTACACCTCTCTCCTTGCCAAAAACCGGCCAGGGCAATGTGTCTTAGCGCCCCCAAAGGGTCTCCAGCTAGTGCTGCGCTCCAAACTCTTTTCATTCATGAAACGCCGTGCATCAAAACTGTCGACATTGGTACCAAAAACAGATGGATCCATGTGCAATTGCTTATATGGCATCAAAAGTTTGCGGCCAGGCTGCAACTCCTTCCCACCAATTATCACAGACGACGCAACTAAACGAATGCCAACAGGTCTACAGAGATAGAAGAGTCAGTCTTGCACACAAAGTGGATCGTATGTCAGGGATTGTAGTGCGTACTCATTATTCACTCTCAGCATTTCTTCGTAAAAAGACGCAAGGAGTGGACACATGTTGAGCAGATAGTGCAGGTCGACAGTGTGGTGCTTCCAAGCTGGTTGCATTTCCTTCTTGATCTCATCGAGTAGTGTCTTGTCATGTAGAAGATAAGACAAACACCAAAAGCACTGCCGATATGCGTTCGTGTTAATGCTGACGTCGGGTGTTAGCACGGAAAATACAGGTACGGCCGTGTCTGAATCAAGAATACTTGCAGATTTTGCAGACTGGATAACATGGCAGCACATTGGGTAGGCTCAGAAATACCCATCTGTTCCATACCTCGTTCAAGCTGTTCGACAAGCCAACAGGCCCCAGGTCTCTGGCCTTTCGGTAAACGCAGGTAATCGACAAATGCCGCCACACTTCGCTCCAGGGCATTGAATGCTTTAGGGGCCGCAAATCGGGGGTACTTGGAGTGTATCTTCCAGGCTTCCAAATTGAAGGTCCAGAAATCATCAAGAACACTGGGAGCCACCTGAAAAATGCCGTCCCCGAAGAATGCCTGCGTGGCAGCTTCTGCCAAAACAATCCAAGTCCAACTCCACAAGGAGACGAGTTTGGAGTCTCTAGTTGACTCCAGGATGCAGGTACCGGGAATCGAGTCAAAATTCATTAGACGGTCAATGTTGCCCAAAAATTGGGTTTCGACACTTTTCAGACGATCTCCAGGATGCATTTGGAGCTTGAAGTCGTCGTGAATTTTGTCCATCCAGTGCTTTGGCTTCCCAGTAGAATCAAACATCTTCTCAAGTGTTTCATTGGTGCATCCGAAGTCATGCATGATGTCCTTGATGAAGGCATCAAAATCAAGCTTTTGGGTATCACGGTAGACCGCGACAACGTCGCCGGGCGAGGTGGCGATGTACATATCCTCTCCCATAACGGTAACAGTGAAGATCTCTCGAGTGTTCCCAAAGTATTCTCTGAACAGTTATTAGTCTGCTTGAACAGATGACATGTGTAAATCCTTGGTCCGCAACTACACCAAATGGGTTATATCAAGACAAGGAAAGTGGAGGATAAAACCTCGGTCCTACCTGCCGCGAGTGAATATGGCGCCTGCATTCTGAGCCATGGACACGATGTGCCCGAAGACTTGGACACATGCATTGTTAATCATCAGGATCCGTTCACAGGGTGTGTCTCAGAATTACTCACATGGCACGAGATATGGGAGCGGCCTCGGTTGATTCGGATGTAAAGCAGGCGAAATAGAGAACCTCCATAGCCTCCAGCTTAAATACAGCGCCGAAATTGTCACAATGGTCGGCACAGAACGTTGGACGCTCTCCGGCAGAGCAGTAACAAGCTCAATCAAGGCCATATTCAAGCATTGAGGGGTTGTGCGAGCCCATGAGTGTGAAAGCAAAGAGTTGGGAGACGAGAATGAATTTCAAACGCGATCAGGCCGCTGACCAAGTTGTTTTCCTTCAACATACCCCTGCTCGGCCGTTCAGGCCCACACGGCCCACGAGCCAACAGTACAACAGTCCAAAAGATGGAGCATTTCCCTACCAACAGTCCGAAAACTCAAATTGAAGCAACGCCATTCGTACATTCTCAAGGCGCTAACCACGCAGGACTGGAGTAACGGGGAGCTAAATTCGGACTTTTCCATAACCGCTTGAAAATAGGGTACCATATTTGAGCAATGATGTTATCTGCGGCATGGGATTCAGAGCCAAGACGGATGCATACACAAGTAGACCACATCGTCACGAATACCAAAGCCCATCAACCCACATTAGTATTTCATGGAATAGTGTAATGATGAATTTAGATCTTCGGATTATATTTTTTCATACCCCAAAGAATAAAGCATTTCCAGACGGACTTCTCAGCGAACTCGTACTGTCCTATGGGTGCCCAGGCCGAAATGCTCAAAGCCTTTGGGATTGCTTGTATACAGACACTGTCTTTAATCTCCATTCAAGTTTTTCTTCGCATGTAGCGGCGACTACTAGGGCAGACTTCATCGCGATCTATTCACTTTGCGCCTTTCTCCCAGATTCCTCCCTATCTATTGCAAAACGGCAGACATTTGAAATTCTGTAGTATCTTGACGACCGAGTCTAAAGGCCAGAGCATCATTTTGGTGGTGAACATCTTCCCTGTCTACCGGCCAACGCCTTCGCGCGGCTGCCCGTCTCTACCTGCGTGGCAGGGTTTGCGAGCCCAAGCACTCAGTATACCCTTTGCTTCTCTCTCTCTCTCTCTCTCTCTCTATATATATATATATATGTAAGTGCTGTTCAACTGATTCTGCTACCTTCGTCCTGGAGAAATCCCGCGATATTTTGGACTGTCGCTCTCGCCCAGGAGCCTCAGCAAATTCAGCGTCTTATATCTCCTTTACACTTTCTTCCCTCACGCGGAGACCAGTCAATCAAAAAGCTCCGCTTATCGGAAAGTCTTTCCATGCTTCTTAACTGCCGTGAACGCCATCATTGTCTCTTGTGTGCTCTGAACGAGCAAATAAATTGGAATAATGATCCAAAATGCGTTGAAAAACACATAGTACCCCCAGAAGTAATCAGCCTCAGGCCGCGAGTACTCAACACCCTTGAGCGCAAAGTCAAAGGTGCATATACCGAAGTAGAGCACATCACCATACAACTGGCCCAGGCTGATGATAGACTGCAATGGATGGCGAAGCGGATGGTCGGTGACGATGCACCAGGCACAAATAAATGAGAGTGGGCCCCAGAAGACTGCAGTGACAGTCTCCATGCAGACCATGAACGAGTCGATGGTCAGGTATCGCGAGTCGGACAAGGAATACTCTTTCCAAGCTTGAGCCAGGATAGCAGACCGGGTCGCGAGGTCATCGTAATGAAGCGCAAAGTAGCCTGGATCCCAAATTTGAGCAATTGTGACAGAAAGGGAGCGAGGTTAAAAGCCATTAGGATGACAATGCCCAAGTCACGAGAAATTTGTGCTTACCTTCAAGGCCCAGGTGAATGAATCCGCAGAGTACAAACCACAGCGCCGTAGCTTTGTCTTGGCGGTGAAGTTGGCGTTTCTGGCGGCTGAGGAAGAACCATGTGGGAGTGAGAATGCTCAAACATGTTATGGTGAAGATGACCAGGATTTCTAGCCTCGAGAGGGTCGGGGCAACGTATCCAGGAATCATAACCCCAAGGGGATAGTAAGGGTGCTGAAGCGTCTCGATTTCGGCACTCATGATGGATGCAACTTGCTTGACTTGCAGACTGAATGAGCTTTGGCAACTTAGTGGATCAGAACGGCAGATATTAAAGAGGCACTCGCAAGCTGGCTTGATTTCCCTTTTGAAGAGCGCTGTCGAAATATCTCTGGATGGAGGGTGTCCCTCTCTGCAGGATCACTTCCTACAATTTTAATGAGATTAACTGAACTGCGCCTTCTCAAAAGCTCC
This sequence comes from Diaporthe amygdali, assembly GCF_026229845.1. NCBI lineage: Eukaryota > Fungi > Ascomycota > Sordariomycetes > Diaporthales > Diaporthaceae > Diaporthe > Diaporthe amygdali. The sequence continues at coordinate 10,347 of NW_026517065.1, read as the reverse complement.
CCCCTCCCGGCTTTTGAAGCCACGCCATGCCAAGACAGATTTGTAATAAAAGGTACAGCAGAAAGAGCCAAGACATCGACCGGAACATGATCAGTCATAATGGAGCCATGCATGCAAAATGTCAACCACGTTGAGTAATGGAGTCTTGAACACCAAATGCCTGTCTTGGGCACTTTGGCGACACGCAGCTGGTACCCACTTCATTAAACGTGCAGGCAACTGCCCGCTGGCCGAGGGAGCCGAGGTGGCCGAGGGGCTAGCCATCTATAAGATAGGTCGTCTGGGCCATTAAAGCTGCCTTGAAGATGTTATCTTCTGCAAGATTCAGTCTATGCTACGCATGCGTGCAACAGCCGTGCAGTATTTAATCAATTCGCCTTCACCTACCTTTTGCGACCTTGCCTAGCTCCCTGGCAGGGGCTTTGACAAGCCGCCCCTCTCTTTCCCGAAGTCAAAGCCAATGTTCATAGGACCAGTCGCACTGTCAAAGACAGATGAAGCTGGCTAGGCAATTCAAGACCTCTAGTTTCAAATTTCTATATCCGATGACTGATAGTGCATAGCGAAGCACAGAATTAATTACTTTCAAGGACTGTCTGCGTGCGTTGAATTCGAGTCACAGACATCAGACCGGCATACGAAGCCGGCTCCAGGGGTGATAGTACCACGTCCTTCTGATAATAAACCTTTTTTTTTATCTCTTTTACTAATACATTAGATTCAACACCTGGTTTATTGTTGGGGCGACAGCCAGATAAATACAGTCTTTCTTTAGCGGTCGATGAAAAATTTTGATATTGTAGAATATGAACAAAGGGCTAAACATTGTGACTAGGCTTTTATGAAGTATACAGTCAGATGCAATTTCCATGTTTCAAATCCCTAAATCGATTTTGCTGCTGTGGCAGCGGTGCATCACTGCCCCTTGCAAATGACTTCCTACTGCTCCACAAGCGTTTCTTACACAACCGCCTGCATCACATCGTCCAGACTCTCCGGCTGAAGGCCAAGCCTCTTATAGTCCACAACTTTCTCTTGGTAGTCACCGCCTATGCCTTTCCCGATTGTCAAAACCATCAACAGTCGCTGCGCTGGAGCCATTCCAGCACCACTCGCAATTTGCTGTTTCAGTTCCTTGATGAGGTCCTCGCTAGGCTCGGACGATACAGTCCAGTCGCTCTCCTTCGTGCCCGTGACACGCATGGCCGCCTCCCAAATCTCTCGCTGCGTAATGTGGAAAGAGCTGAAGAACACCCAATCGTTCTTGAGCTTCGCAAGTTCGTCTTCCGGCCAGCCCAGAACAGCAGCTAAGCTCTCGCCCACACGCTTCAGAGTGGTGAAGTTCGTCTTCGTGTTCCCGTCGTCGTAGAAATGCGCTGTCTTGGTCTTCGCGTCGACACCGACGCCGAACGCGGCGTAACGCATCACATAGTCAAACCAGAGACCGTTGACCACACCGATCCAGGAGCTTACTCCCAGCTCCTCGATAAGGTCTCGGTAGGGCTTTTTCACTTTCATGATACCAATGTGCTCGTTGAGCGAGGCTTTCGGGTCAGCGCCGAACTCGCAAGGCACAATCCACGGCACATTGGCCTTCGCCGCAGCTCGGAACAGAGGAATCTGAGCGTCATACGCTCCAAATGACAAAGCGGTGATAAGGACATCCTGGTCCTTCAGTGCATTCACCAGAAAAGTCTCGTCATTGTAGTCGCCACGGTGAAGGGTGACTCCGTCGGGCACGGTGACGTTCGAGCCGGTACGTGTAATCACGTTGACTTTGTGACCAACTGCGATGAGGCTGTCCAAGATGGGCTTGCCAACGTTGCCTGTAGCACCGACAAGTGTGATTCTGCGAGTTTGTTCGATAGTCATGTTCGATATGGAGTAAAATGTTGGTCGCGTTAGTTGTTCTGGGCGATAGGGCGAACAAGCTGCTGTCTTCTCTTGCTGGACTTCTTTTGTAAATGTAATGCTGAATTTAGAGCTTCCCCTACATCTCATAGCTGAGGGGAGAAGTATATCTTATACCAGCGATTTGTTTCGCGTCTCACAGCCGTCAGCATCGTGGCAGTGTGACACTCGGACAAGCAATCCAACCTTGGGACACCTCGGGAGAATTCCACGTGCCGCGCGCATCATGGTATGCTAAGCTCTCCCATGCCGTCTCGAGAGGCATCCACTATATAGCATCTCGGAGCAACTTGAGAAGCGCATTAGTAAAAGCAGATGCGGATTCTCATCCGCCACCGAGGCCGGGGCCTATTAGTGCATCCTTTCGGGTATAGTTGGCAGAGCTCGGCTCCGAAGCTAACCATGTGCTTACCAACCTTCGCGTCTCATCATGCGATCTAGAAGCCACCCAGGCCTTGTGGTAGTAAGGGTGCTACTTGGAAGCAATACTGATTGCATGCGCTACACATAAAGAGCTACACATCTAGGCGCAGTCTGCCCACAAGTGTATCTACGGGTGTGTCCACAAGTACGAACCCGGGGGTGGGGGGGATAATGTCCACTGCATTACCAGGCAGACGTTATTCACATGTGAGCTCGAATTGAAAGTGAATTGAATCATTATGTCTAGTCATTTGCTCATTATGCAGAAGAGGTTGACTTGACTTCCAAGCCGGGGACAAATTTAGCGCAGGAGAAGGAGCTATTATCTTCAATGTTCGCTCTTTTCATCGAGTTGGCTCTGTACAGGTTTTCACGTAGACAAGAACAGAGATTGACCCGCCAAACGTCATGCCCAGTGTTTCTGTTTTCATTCCTCCTAAAGCTCCCAGCCATCACCGATCATTGAAATGTCAGCTCTCTTTGACTCCAATGAGCAGATAAAGAGGCGAAAGTCGCTCGCATTGGCCTGGAGACCTTCGTCGAAAACACCTCCACCTGTTCAAGCCATGTCAACTGCCGCGAGCTCGAGCCACAGGAACCTGTCCGCGGACTTTGGTCGCGATTAGCGCAACATTGATTGAGGTCCTGGGAATGCGCCTCCTGTTTGCTCTTCATGCTACTAGGTCGAAATCCAGCTCCGCTGACCTGCGTTCAAGATTCTCATTATTAAGTGTTATCGCTATGTTACGATTCTTGCTTTAAGACTCAATCCGGCAGGATGGCTAGCACGTTGTACAGCGTGCGGTAGTCGGCGACGATGCAGGTTTGGGCAACTTGTAGACGTAGTGATGGGGTTATCTCGGCAAGCTTCTCCATATCTGGTACAGGATCGGGAATTCTAAAAGTCGTGAGCGGCCATTGTTCGTGATGAACCTCAGTCTCACCGCTTATAAAAGCTCCTTGGCGAGGATTTTCCAAATCAGCCGTGCAAGTGTAATCATTCATAACGCGTTATCGACCGTTACTGGAAACGACAAAGACGCAGTGGCCTTGCAGTCGTCCTGATACCATACATCACAAAGAACACCAAGCACATTAGCGTCGCGTCTCGGTACAAAAAGGACCAAGTAGCAAACTCGTGTATCGAACAATCTCGAGTACTATCAATATGAATTCCCTACATTCAGACTTGGGCTGGGCTGAATTATCGCTAATGACTACATTATCAAATCAAGTACTGATCCATTGAGATGTATATACCGAACTGACCAGCCCTACTTCTTTCCAAGCCACATTATTTTGACATATAAGCTTGAATCAACTTTCTAATATATACCATACAGCTGTACCATAAGGGGTTTGCGATACGGCTTATCTGATTTATATCCAATCTTGTCTCAAATATTAGGCAATACTATACTGCGTTGCTAGTACCTATAACGAAACGAAGGATGCTCATCTCCTAAGTTGTCCACGTCGTCGTCTGAAAGCCGGTGGTCTCTCTTCCCGGCGTCTCTCGCCCTATTCTCCAAATACAGAAGACTACTATAGAAGATAACCAGGGAGGCTGCGACACAGCTCATCACGGTCAGGGTCTTGTATCCGTCAGCGTAAGCTGGCGCCTGGGATCCCTGAAAGACTAGTGCCGATGCAATCCCGCCAAAATTCCCAAGGCTAACCTCAAGTCCAACCGCGAACCCGATCTTGTATGCGCCACTGACATTATTGACAAGCATAGTCCAGACCATAGGAAGTGAAACGTAAACTCCGGTTGCCATGAAAAACAGAGCGGCATATTTGACATGTACATTGTACCAAGCCTGGTCCATCAGAATGACCGAGCCGGTTATGGCGAGACAGTATCCGAAGAGAGCGAACCCTGAACGATGTTTGAGCTTGTCTGAGGCATAGGCTGCCGCTAGGCATGCTACCAAGGCTGATGAAAAGATGGGAATCACCAGGGCTTGCACTTCTCGAGGGCTTTGGCCTTCTTGAAATTGGTTAATGATCGTGGGCGCGAAGATGGCGACGCTGTAGACTGTAACCGTTGTGCAACAATACATAGCCCCGCTAAAGATGTGGAATTGTCAGCCTCCTTCTCATCTGGTAAGTAGCTCCTCCCATGAAACCAAGGAGCAATGGCGCGGGGTACAATTTTCTTACCAGATCCAGACCTTCCAGTCGAACAGAACTCGTCTCGCCGTTTTCCAGTCCAGCTTGTCCATTCGCCCAATAACACCCTGGTGACGAACTATTGCATGTCAAGATTAGCAGCGAATCCAACCATTTACGCAGATACGAGGCTTACTTTCATCTGCAATTGCTTGTTTTTCCTGGGGCGTGAGCCATTTTGTCGCGGACGGCCAATTAGGTAGGAAAGGGAAGGCAAGAATTGTCACACCCGCCGTTATACAGCCCTCGATGATGAAAAGCCATCTCCACGGACTGTAGCCATTGTCGGACGTGATAGCCGCAATCGAGAACCCAAGTAAACCACCGAATGCCGTGCTCAAGGCGTTGCTGACCATGAGCATACTCACTCTCCACTGTAATTCATAGCGAGGATAGTACTGCGCAAGCAGATACACGCTCCCGGGGATTAGGCCTGCTTCCAACGCGCCGACAAAAAATCGGAGGCTTGCCAATCCGGTAAAGTTGGTTACCAGGCCTTGTCCAACGGTCAATATTCCTACAATTAATTTAGTAATTGGCGATCTACACCTAAAGTCGAGCAGATGCTGGCATGGGGCAAGACGCACCAAGCAGCAGGTTCTCCGCGGTCAGTACCAAGGAAGGCCTCATCTTCTTCAAGAGATAGTTGCTGGGTACATCGAACAAAATAAGACCGACCATGGTGGTGATAAGGGCAACATTGAAGTCGGTACCTCGGGGGTCCATATGCAGGTCCTTCTCGATGCCAAAGATCTTGGCTGACCCCATATTGAGGCGGTCAATCAGGGAGACGAACCACAGTACGAATAAGGGTGGCAGGAGGTGAACGTCAAGTTTCCACATCAACTTGCGGTACTCCAGAGATGGCAGGGCGACACGAGTGTGGCTGTCATCCTGTGTGGCCACGGTACTTGGCTCATGTCCGGTGACTACGTTTGCCTTTTCCATACTTGGAGCTGCGACAGCTTGTGACTTGATGGAAACCATGTCGCAAGCACGAGACGATCTGATGTCCAAAAGGAGTGATCACAATGCATATTCGCCTGTAGCTTGCGATCGGAGCTCTAGCTCTTATATGGCCAGAAAGGAGCATGCTCCTGTGTAACGGGAGAGATGAAACTAGCCCACCCAGGGTAGGTCTCGCCGTCAGTCAGCACTACGGAAAGTAGATACTTGATAAAACCGCCTTCGAAATGCAGACATCTGCAACAGGCCGCTATCTAATCATCCCACCGTCGGGCCATTGGTTATACTGTGCATTGTCTGACCAATATTGCAACATACCCCTCCCTTTGCGTGAGAATTCTCACTAGCAGGGCAGGGTGCTTGTGTGGTACAGAAATGTGGAATCATTGCCAGCAGATTTGCATTTCGTCCCGGCAAACGGAAGTTCAACACGCCGCATTATATACAAGGAACCAAGCTCTTGGATTCCCTTAGGCGACTCTACAGCCTCTCGAAAACTTGCTGCACGATAATTATACTCTCCCAAGGCCTCCTCTAATCAATCTTCAGCACCCAGGGTGGGTGAAATATCTTTCAACCTCTACTGACAAAAGTTGGAGTATTCTGATGTTGAGTCAGAGTCCGAGACACCTAAGAGGTTGTTGACCCATTCCTTAAAAGCTAAGGATGTCGGAGCAGCAACGAATCCACGTCGCCATTGTGGGTGGTGGGATCGGAGGAGTGGTTTTAGGTATTGCACTTTCCAAATTCCAGCACATTACATACACCATTTTTGAGTCGCGGGGCGCATTCGGCGAAATCGGGGCCGGCGTGGGTTTCTTCAAGAACGGCCACTCTGCAATGCGTCTGATCGATCCGCGCATCTGGGAGAGCTATTTGGAAATAGCATCCTTCAATGGTTGGGAAGACAAGCAGGACGTGTGGTTCGACTTCCTGAATGGCGAAAGGGGCGAGAACGAGGGCAGGCGGATTATCGAAGTGCAAATGAACGATCCAAAGGGGATGAGTGGGGCGCATCGCGCGAGTCTGCTGAACGCTCTGATAAAGTTGCTGCCGGCCAACGTGACGGAATTCAATAAAAGGCTGGTTTCGGTGGATCAAAGCCGGGAGAATGTGGTTTGCCAGTTTGCGGACGGCAGCCATCGCGAAGCAGACTTGGTGGTTGCGTGCGACGGCATTTGGTCCGCTTGTCGACCGCTGGTATTCGACAACCCGAAGTTGGCCTCCCCGAGATTTACGGGCAAGGTTGCGTATCGTGGCCTCTTACCTATGAAGCTTGCTGAAGAAGTCTTGGGGGATGAACATGCGAACAACAGGACCATGTTCCTTGGCCGCGGTGGCCATGTCTTGACGTTTCCAGTGTCTAATGGAGCGGTAATGAACGTCGTCGCTTTCCATGATAGTGGCAAAACTACGTGGGAGGGCGAATCTATTCAGAAGCTACAGATGGGGAATGCTCAAAGGGACTTCAGTGAGTCCCAGTGGGGGTCATGCGTGGTGAAGATCGTGGAAGTGAGTACCACCTTTCAAGTGCTTACGTCTACAGACACGTTCTCATGTCTTTCAGCTCCTACAACCAGACGTTTGGGCAATATTCGAACACGCGCCGGTGTCAACATTCCATAGTGGCCGGATATGTCTCCTTGGTGATGCAGCCCACGCAATGTCTCCTCATTTAGGACAAGGGGCCGGAATGGCCATCGAAGACTCGTACATTCTTTCTAATCTTCTGGGCCACTGTTCGTCTCGAGAGGACATATTCGCCGCACTCGCCGCTTATGACTCCGTCCGGGTACCGCGTGCTATTAGAGTTACCTCGGAGAGTTTCGAGAACGGGAAACGCTTGGATCTCCAAGGCAGCACTGCTGGGTGTGATTTCGATAAACTAGCTGAGGAACTTAACAAGGTAGCGAGGTGGATATGGGACCTGGATTTAGAGGAGCATCTGAAAACGGCAGCTGAAAAGCTTGAGCAAATCAGAAAATCATAACAGGTATTGTATAAGTTGGACAGCCCTTTAACTGAACTACCTTAACTCACTACGTTTTTGACGTATCACGTTCTGTGCCACTATATCACCAGCAACGAGGCTTCTTCTAAGTCTCGGTCAAGGGCTAAGAAAGGTCGGTAATACTGGCGTGCGGTGCCCTCACTGTCTGTGATTATAAACGAAATCTAACAAGCTCCTCATATAACGGCAAAAGTAGCTCGAGCCTAATGCCACTTGTAGTTGGTTCCCACGGTATGGAGCCAGCAAGCTCAGAGCACGCACGCTGAGCGCACTACGTATGCACATACAATGGACTTCGAGAAATACATACGCCCTGCCAACAATGTACTTGACAGGGGTGTTTTGGGGTTCCAAAATGGGTAGGCCTGGGCTTCCCATTTCGGAAGGCCCAACATCGCCACGGTCACTACTTGAGGCCCGTTGTCGCGGCCGGTTCCCGGTAAGTGGTGTCAGGGTATTTCTAACCTGTTAATGTGGCTGGTTCTTGGTATAATTTTTTTTTTTTTTTTTTGAAAATCTAACCTGACATCAGAAATAGTTATAGTGGAGAGCAATGACGCTGCGCTGGCAGAGATACGTCGCATTGGGTGGTGGTGACGCACCGATGCGATCGCTTCGCTCAGAGATACGTTGGGTTTGTTAGGGGTTGATAGAACAAGGTGCCATATCTGGCGCGTTGTTAAATGGGTTTACCTATCGGAAAACGCACCTAGAACTCGCTTACACCTCTTGATAATATTATCTCAAACATATCCAATCCGTAGCTGTATTTGACAGCCAGAGAGCCAGGAAAAAAACCACGTGGGTTCAGGTGGACCTGACGGCTGAACTGGCGAGTCAGCATCGACTGTTGGTTGTATTTCTGCCTGGCGCCGATCGCTGGGCAGGCATTTCTGGCCGACCATCTATTCTGTCTTGTGCTTGAGGGAGGTTCTCCGCGCTCAACAAATTTATCGACAGCATGTATGCGCTGTCGCCAAATGCAGCTGATCAAAACTGGCGATGACTTCGTTTCCTAAACCTCGTGCGCCGGGGCCCAAGTCGTCAATCGAAGAGAAGGGTATTTGGGCTCTGATCAGAGCATAAGTATCACGATTACACGCAATAGACACGAGATTAAAAGAATGTGGGTTGGTTGATATGTATGGTAAAGAATGTGGTTTTAAAGCAACGCTTATTTTAAAGTCCTTGTCCAGGACTACCCCTTGAATATATAAGCCCACAGCTTACCCTGCGCCCTGTAACAATAGCCAACATTAAGATCCGTTAGGTGCTGGGGAAGGTCTAGGCGAATGCAAATTGTAGGTCCGTATGATCGGATGTCGAAGTGCGAGTAGTAGACGTGAAATGTGTCCGATAGTCGTCGTCGAGAATGAAGGCGTTAATGACCAAATGGTTGACTCAAATTGATATCGTGGCCCTCCGTCACTGCCCCAGATCTGCCAACTTCGTACATTGCCTAAACGCTTTTACACTTGCTGATATGTCCCCACTCTGCTTTGTTGGTCGCCTCCCAGAATGCAGACTCGACCATCCCTTTGTTGCACCAAGTGTGAGTATGGAAGTACCACTTGAGTGTTCTGCCTTTCGGCGTGCATTCATTTGGTCTGGAGACCCGACAAAGAGGCCACTTCTTAAGCTCGGTCCAAAGTTTATGGCAAACTTCTTCGACTTTGTGGGGCTCGGGAACCTTGGGAATTTCTACCTTATAATAAAAGCGCCAAATCGGGATGATCTTCCTGTTCCTAGTACACCATGGTTTCGGATCTGCCACAGTCTGGTTGATAGTGGATACCGTAACAGCATCGGTAGTTGCTGCATCGATAGGGCTGGTAACAACGGGGCTAATAAGAACAAGTATGGAAGCTGCGAGAGCGAGGAAACGCATGGTGGATTACTGGACCTCGTTTTCGCAAATGATGGAAGCGTAGACTGAGAACTGTGTTAAGAACTGAGATAGGCCCTGATTTAGTTGTGTACAGGAGATATCTTGTCGTTTGAGAGCAGAAGTAAAGCTCCCTTTTTCAACCTGCTGGCGATGAGGAGTCAAGGCAGATTTATGTCATTTCATACGGATGTTCGTGATTCAATAACCGAACAAGTGCGCGACGGCTTATACACGAGCTCAGATCGGTGTCGTGCTATAAACAATTGGTTTGCAACAGTCGGGGAGCCGTCACCGCGCCATGCATATGATTTTCCCCTCGCAAAATCCCATCATGAACATCAATCGTCGGTATAGGCTTCACGGACTCTGTGCCTCAAGTCTACGGGGAACTCTCTTTTAAGGCACAGAGTAGCATGGTAGATACAAGGGGCACAAACAAGACTGCTACCGGAGTTTTGAAGCGCCAGCGTGATCGAAAGCCAAAATCTTCCGCCCCCAGCGCTAGTCAAATACCCAGTTACCCAGGTAGACCATCTCTCGCGTTAAGGACGCCGCTAAATCACCCTTGTGGAATATGTGGATTCAAAGCAATCTAGTGCATGGTCACCATAGAGCCAAAGGAAAAGTGAAGGAGGCGCAGAAGACACCGAATGTGACCATCTGTTCTGTTGGTGGAAAGCAGATCTGCGATGCCGTGAAATTGTTTGCATGGCTCCGAAATCTATCAGCTCAGACGGTGAGGTTTGTTTTGTCGAACTGCGAGACGAGGGTAAAAGCACCGGGATCACCAAGAGGAGTACTCATAAGATCTCCAGTGCTCAAGTGGCTAATTTACTTGCCAGCGAAACTAAAGTAAGTCCAGATGGTTTATCAACACTAAAAAAGAGAGAGAGAGAGAGTAAGAGAGAGAGAGATTAAGAGAGAGAGAGATTAAGAGAGAGAGAGATTAAGAGAGAGAGAGATTAAGAGAGAGAGA